>NC_058084.1:78739353-79075311 GCF_014858855.1 Bufo gargarizans
GAGCAGGTGAGTATAACTCTTGCATGCTGCTGGCGACAGTTCAAGGGGTATTCCAGTTTGAAGTTATTCCCTATCCACAGGCTAGGGGATAGCTATTAGATTGGTGGGGCTCCTACAGCTGGGACTCCCACCAATCATAGGAATTAGGATCCTGAACCCCCTGCCGCACCCCTGAAATAAACGGAGTGGCCGGTCGAGCATGTGTGCGTCACTTCATTCATTTACAGTTGCAAGAAAAAGTATGTGAACCCTTTGGAATGATATGGATTTCTGCACAAATTGGTCATAAAATGTGATCTGATCTTCATCTAAGTAACAACAATAGACAATCACAGTCTGCTTAAACTAATAACACACAAAGAATTAAATGTTACCATGTTTTTATTGAACACACCATGTAAACATTCACAGTGCAGGTGGAAAAAGTATGTGAACCCCTAGACTAATGACATCTCCAAGAGCTAATTGAAGTGAGGTGTCAGCCAACTGGAGTCCAATCAATGAGATGAGATTGGAGGTGTTGGTTACAGCTGCCCTGACCTATAAAAAACACACACCAGTTCTGGGTTTGCTTTTCACTAGAAGCATTGCCTGATTTGAATGATGCCTCGCACAAAAGAGCTCTCAGAAGACCTACGATTAAGAATTGTTGACTTGCATAAAGCTGGAAAGGGTTATAAAAGTATCTCCAAAAGCCTTGCTGTTCATCAGTACACGGTAAGACAAATTGTCTATAAATGGAGAAAGTTCAGCACTGCTGCCACTCTCCCTAGGAGTGGCCGTCCTGTAAAGATGACTGCAAGAGCACAGCGCAGACTGCTCAATGAGGTGAAGAAGAATCCTAGAGTGTCAGCTAAAGACTTACAAAAGTATCTGGCATATGCTAACATCCCTGTTAGCGAATCTACGATACGTCAAACACTAAACAAGAATGGATTTCATGGGAGGATACCACAGAGGAAGCAACTGCTGTCCAAAAAAACCATTGCTGCACGTTTACAGTTTGCACAAGAGCACCTGGGTGTTCCACAGCAGTACTGGCAAAATATTCTGTGGACAGATGAAACCAAAGTTGAGTTGTTTGGAAGAAACACAAACACTATGTATGGAGAAAAAGAGGCACAGTTCACCAACATCTAAACCTCATCCCAACTGTGAAGTATGGTGGTGGGGCATCATGGTTTGGGGCTGCTTTGCTGCATCAGGGCCTGGACGGATTGCTATCATCGAAGGAAAAATGAATTCCCAAGTTTATCAAGACTTTTGCAGGAGAACTTAAGGCCATCTGTCCACCAGCTGAAGCTCAAGAGAAAATGGGTGTTGCAACAGGACAACGACCCAAAGCATAGAAGTAAATCAACAACAGAATGGCTTAAACAGAAGAAAATAAGCCTTCTGGAGTGGCCCAGTCAGAGTCCTGACCTCAACCCGATTGAGATGCTGTGGCATGACCTCAAGAAAGCGATTCACACCAGACATCCCAAGAATATTGCTGACCTGAAACAGTTCTGTAAAGAGGAATGGTCAAGAATTACTCCTGACCGTTGTGCACATCTGATCTGCAACTACAGGAAACGTTTGGTTGAAGTTATTGCTGCCAAAGGAGGTTCAACCAGTTATTAAATCCAAGGGTTCACATACTTTTTCCACCTGCACTGTGAATGTTTACATGGTGTGTTCAGTAATAACATGGTAACATTTAATTCTTTGTGTGATATTAGTTTAAGCAGACTGTGATTATCTATTGTTGTGACTTAGATGAAGATCAAATCACATTTTATGACCAATTTGTGCAGAAATCCATATAATTCCAAAGGGTTCACATACTTTTTCTTGCAACTGTATATAGGCATTCAGGAGATAGCAAACCGCTGTACTCGGCTATCTCTGTAACTCCCTAAAAATGAATGGAGCAGCCACTCGCATGTGTGACCATTCATTTCAGGTGGATTGCAGGGGCATTATTGTGCGGTAGGACCTACACTGATCTAATAGTTATCCCAACCATAATAGCTCTTTAAAAAAAAGTCCAAAAGGCTGGCCAACCCCTTTACTGGCAGATCCCCCCACAGATTACACCTGACACAGCTGGGGGCTTCAGCACCATGAAACCTTGTGACCAGTATATTCTTGCCGAACCCATCTAACTATAAAAGGTTTGTCCAAAGTAGTTTAAATAGATGTATAATAACGAATTCTATCATTTCTATTCCTTATGGCTAGACTTCTTATAATGACTATTTCTTGTTATGTTACCATTAGACTACAAGTAGCACTTTTTCTTTATCCGTGGAACCTACGTACAGGTTCTTGCATTATCTTGTGGATGGTGAGTAATTATAAGTGGTAATTCATTATTCTCTATATTAACAGTTCATGCACAGTCTCCCCTCACACAAGAATTCTATGCTTAATAAAGGCTTCATAGCAGATGCTTAATTAGCTGGAATGATAACTCATCCATCCGGGTCCTCTTCCGAATGACAAAATGAAATGTGAAGACACAGAACTATAACACGGCAGAAAATGGGGATTCATTTGAATATTTTAAATTGAAGCCATTAAAATATTTCTTTTAATGTTGTATGAAGAGGAAGAGGCCGAAAGAATCGGATTCTAAACCTCGTGATTTCTCAACCTTCTTTAGCAGTCCTTGAAATACAGTAAATACACTTATATACATTATGTAGATAATCTTTAAAGACTAACTAAACCTTTGAATCACATTTTATTGTGTTGTCCCTAATCCCCAGAATTTTTTTTTATAATATACTTTATTAATTTTGTGTTTTTCTTAGTCTTTTCCCTCCCTAAAGCGCGCCATTCCCTGTGCGCTTAAAACTCAGTTCTCTGAGTTGACAGCTCAGCCGTGTATGGAGTACGGACTGTGAAACTTATGAATACAGCTGTAGCGCAGGGAGTACGGGCAGGAGGGCATATTGCTGCTCGTACATGTGTCCCGCAGAGGATTACTAACTCCTGGCATAGCATATGGGTAGTCTGTACCCATGTACTATGCCAGGATTAGCTGGGCTCCTTCTTCACTAAGCTACGAGAACTGCATGTCATCTCTTAGCTTAGTGGAGCAGGCAGAAGCAGGAGCCCGCTCCGCCCAGCTAATCCTGGCATAGTACATGGGTACAAAAATACAATTTAAATAAATAAAGTATATTAACTTATGGCCCCCTTCAAGTTGACTAAATGGTACCTAGAGATGCAATTGGCGAATAGATTGGGGAAGTTGGCAGTATAGAATGATACAGGATAGGCCTAAGCTTTAGATAGGATGTAATATAGGACAGAAAGAAGAAGAGATTACCATAGACTCAGACTAGTGTTCACGGGGTTGGGCGCAGTTGGGAAAGAGGGGTTTGTGGAGGGGGGCGGGGGAATTGAAAAATTGTGAATTGAGAACCATAAAGGATACCCTGTGGTATTGTTATAAGCTGATATTTGTATGTCGATATATGCTTATAATATGTGAAATATATGAAAGATTCTCAATTCAATAAAGAGAATATTAAATAAAGTATATTAGAAAAACACAATAATAGTAGTCGTATGGTACCAGGGTCAAAAGTCAGTCTGTCAACAAAGTCTAATTATGGGTACATGGAAGACAATTTTATTGAATATTTAAAATATATAGAGACATAAAACCATAAAAATACAAATAATATTAGCAGCAATGGCAGTATTCAAATATAAATAATTTTAGCAGCAATAGCAATGAGATAGCAAACAATCAATAATAGATATTTAACAACAGTGTCAATAGCAGTTGGAGGATGGTGGTGGTATTGACAGTAATTAATGTACATATAAATAGATAAAAAGCAGAAACATCTTCTAAGATTGGATTAGTGGTAATAGTTCCATGTATCAATCCCCATGTAATGTATTCCACTGTCTGTTTGGAGATTGAATAGCTATATGGTATAGCAACAATGTAGCAGCACTATTCTTATTTGCAACAATGTTGCCGTTTTGAGAGTTCCACTATTCGCTTGCCTGCAATGGATCGCTAGGTGTCTTCTTTATGCAGCACAGACACAGTCCCACTTTTTAATATAGAAATAGGGAATCTTCAGTTGTACACATCAGATATTTGTTAGGTTTACTCACAGTTGCGCTGTTCTCTGGTGCGGCGTCCCGCTCCTACTGTGAGAACAGGCTGACCTTTATATTATGGATCCTCCGGTCACAGTTTCTTTGAAAAGTCGGCGTTCCACGTGTTATGGCGGCGTCTCTGTTTACCAGTTCCGCCCCTCCAGTATTCAGGATGCCTCTTAGTTTCTTTGTCCAGCTGTCGGGGTTCCACTTTGTAGATATCAGGTCTAATCTTGTGAGTATCTTTGAATTCGATTCCTCTTAGAGCGCTCCAGTGATATAGTTAGAATCTTCATATGCTTGTTCACCCAAACATGTTTCGGAGCTCAGACTTGCTCCTTCCTCAGTGGTCAAGCATATCTAGCAATCTGTTTCCCTTTTATCCTGTGTCGGTCTATCAAAAAAGCCGGAATCTAATCCGGAATGGTATCTTTATATAGTCCATTGTATAAATTTCAGTTCTTTGCTATAAAGATATCTCAATCATTTTCTATATTTCAAAAATGCTGCTATTCATGAAGTTTTTTTTCTTTTCTTTCCAATATTTACAAATAATTATTTGTAGAAAAAAAGTATATAAATATACATTCATTTAAGACAAAATATAAAACATTAGAGGAATATGTCAATACTTATTATAAAAAAGGGCCTATGGCTCCAATCGCAATTATAAAATGCATTTTCAATTGCAAACTTATAAAAATAGGGATATTTTTCAAGAAATCCGTTTTTCAAGCAATGTGTAAAGATATGTAGAAAACTCCAAGGAGTGTAGTTTTACGGGGGACCCCAGTTGGGAAAGAGGGGTTTGAGGAGGGGGGGGGGGGGAATTAAAAAATTGTGAATTGAGAACCATAAAGGATACCCTGTGGTATTGTTATAAGCTGATATTTGTTAAAAAATTCCATCTTTGTATGTCGATATATGCTTATAATATGTGAAATATATGAAAGATTCTCAATTCAATAAAGAGAATATTAAATAAAGTATATTAGAAAAACACAATAATAGTAGTCGTATGGTACCAGGGTCAAAAGTCCGTCTGTCAACAAAGTGCCAAGAACACCTGAAGCAAATGAGACAGCCAGACAGGCCAGAAGTCAAAAACCAGGAGAGCAATACAAGATCAAATCGCCAGAAGCCAGAAAACGAAGTCACAATGCTAGATCCAGAAGTCACAGCCAAAGTAAACACAATACCACCAAGGAACAGCAGAGGGAGCCAGAGGAACAGAAATTCACAGGCACCTGCACCCACAAGACCCAGACTTAGGCTACTTTCATAGTAGTGTTTTGGTTTCCGTTTGTGAGATCCGTTCAGGGCTCTCACAAGCGGTCCAAAACGAATCAGTTTTGCCCTTAATGCATTCTGAATGGATAAGGATCCACTCAGAATGCATCAATTTGGCTCAGTTTGGCTCCGTTCCGCCTCCATTCTGCTTTGGAGGCGGACACCAAATCGCTGCTGCTGCCCCGGGTGTCGGCTCTCAGGTGGTGCCAGAGCCTACAAGCAATGAGCGCTTTCATCAATATAGATAGAAGCGTTCATTGCAGGAGTACAGGGAGCTGTGGTCCTGTCACTCAGCTCCCTGCGCTCTGTCTCTCCCACACTGAATGGTGAAGCAGGGAGATTTCTCCCCGCTCCACCATTCAGCCTGGAGACACAGATTGTGCTGCCGGCCTGTGTGGGTGGAGCCTGCAGCCCGGAAATCTGCATAAGCTCCGCCCACACCGTGCTGCAGAGCGATCTGTGTCTTCAGGGGAAAAAGGACTGAGCTTCAGGAACGGAACAAGGTGAGTAGGTACTGTGTGTTTTTGTTTTTTTTTTTAACAGAGGGCATTTCTACCATGGAGGAGGCACAGAGGGCAGAATTACTACAAAGGGGGCACAGAGGGCTTTACTACTACTAAGGGGGCACAGAGGGCAATACTACTACAAAGCGGCACAGAGGGCAATACTACTACAAAGGGGCACAGAGGGCAATACTACTACAAAGGGAATTTAAATAAAAGAAACACTCCAGTACGTTGCCTGTATTATCAGCGTCGCTGGTCCAAAATGTGAACTGGGCAACGTTCACACAGTCAATGCGTTTTCAGGGTAGGACCGCGCTGCTATTTTAGCAATGCAGGATTCTTAACTCCAGCACAGAACCATCCGCATATTTGGACCAAATCGTCCTCCACACGCACTCCTCTCCTCCAGCACACTCCTGTGGGATATCGAGAGATTGCACCAATAGTGAAGCGCTGATAGTTCCAGTCAGATAAAAAGGTTTATTATACTCACAAAGCCAATCTTGATTAAAAGCTTATCAAAATCATAAAACACCGTCGCCTACTCCTGCCCGACCCGGGTTTTGCTTTCGCGCTTCCCCTGAATGGGATACAATGGGCACTATACACACAGTGTAATATAGATACTCACCCGTCTACTGTCTAAACAAGGTGCTCAAAGTCTAACTGACCCAGTCAGAAAAAGAGAGGTATAAAATTATTGTTGGATAGACTGGCACTCTATATCTGGTAGCACGTAGAGAACAGACAAATGGTGTATGATGATGATTTGTTATTTTATTATAGAGGAATAAATATACGGATAATCTGTATTAAAATTCTTATTTTAATGAATCCTACGTACAGAAGGTTTATACGTGTATAGTTCAATTTATTAAAGTAAAACTAGTAATAAAAAGTGAAAGCGAAAAAAGAAATGTAAAATATAAATATATAGAAAATAGAAATATATAGAAAAATATCTAATATATATAAAATAATAAATACAATTTTTATATATGTTTATATATTTATATTTTTATATCTTTATCTTTATATTTTTATCTATTTCTATATATTTATAGTTTACTATTTTTTTTTCCGCTTTCACTTTTTATTACTAGTTTTATTTTAATAAATTGAACTATACACGTATAAACCTTCTGTACGTAGGATTCTTTATACTAAGAATTTTAATACAGATTATCCGTATATTTATTCCCCTATAATAAAATAACAAATCATCATCATACACCATTTGTCTGTTCTCTACGTGCTACCAGATATAGAGTGCCAGTCTATCCAACAATAATGGGCATTATAACTATGAAGTAAGTACAATGGGCATTACTACTGTGAAGGAGGCACAGTGGGCATTATTACTATGAAGGGGGCACAATGGGCATTACTACTGTTAAGGGGGCACAATGGGCATTACTACTATGAAGGTGCACAATGGGCATTACTACGATGAAGGGAGCACAGATGGCATTACTACTGTGAAGGGGGCACAGAGAGCATTACTCTCGTAAAGTGGGTGGGCATAACTGTTATGGGGCACTGAGTGGGCATTATTACTAACACGGGGCACAGAAGGCATTATTACTGTTATGGGGCACCGTGAGGGCATAACTGCTCTGAAGGTGCACAGAGAGGGCATTACAACTGTGAAGGGGGCACAGATAGGGCATTACTACTTTAAAATGTGCACAGAGAGGGCAGAACTACTGTGAGGGAGGCACAAAGAGGGCATTACTACTGTGAAGGGGGCATAATGAAGGGATAAGTACTTTAAAGGGGCACAACGTGGGCATATCTACTGTGAAAGTTGCACAGTGAAGGCATAACTACCTTGAAGGGGCACAATATGGGCTTAACTATATTTAGAGGGCACATATCTGGACAAAACTACTGTGAAGGTTGTAAAATGAGGGCAATACTACTGTAAGGGGGTACCATTTTTTTAAAGTAGTATTTGCAACAAAGGAGAGAAAAGAAAAAAGAATGCGGCACTCACCAAAAAATACTCTTTGCAGCTTTATTCACATAAAAAGGTCAGCGCCATGTGGGCAAAACACAGCTAGAAACAACAGCCGTTTCACGCTTGTTGTGCTTTTTTTTAAAAGCGCAACAAGTGCGAGACGGCTGTTGCCTTCTGGCTGTGTTTTGCCCACATGGCGCTGACCTTTTTATGTGAATAAAGCTGCAAAGAGTATTTTTTGGTGAGTGCCGCATTCTTTTTTTCTTTTCTCTCCTTTGTTGCAAATACTGTACTACTTGTTTTTTATGCTGCGCACCACCACTACTCACATTCGATCAGTGCAGCACCAAATTAAATACCACACCTACAGCAGTGCCGACCGTATCCTCTACATATTATTACAATTTTTTAAAGTATTGGTGGAGGGTGCCAGAGAAAGGACCCGTCCCGGGTGCCAAACACCCTAGACACACCACTGGCCACTCTTCAAAATCCCACTCAGTAGAGTGAATGGCTTTGATTAATGTCCCCTTGCTCGGTCGGTGAGTTTTGATGGGCTGCCTTTTCTTGTCAGGTTTGTAGTTATATCGCTTTCTAATAGTGCTCCTTGTTCAAAGTATGGGACCTTATTTAGGGATGGTGAATACATATATACTTTTCACTTTTTATCTATTTTTTAAACAATTATTTTTTTACATTTCTCTGGTATATTATATAAAATCTATTTCAATTTTAGGTTGTAAAGCAACAAACAGGAACACAAAGGGAGTGAAAACTTTTACAAAGAGCTGTAAAACAAATGTATGTTAGACCTTGTCCATAAATTGAATCCTTGCTCTCAAAACCAACTGTTAGGCCGAATGCACACGACTGTGGAACACAGACGTGAGCGGTCCTTGGTATCCTGGCCTGGCATGCTGCTGACAGGAGTGCACGGCGTCATTGGTTGCTATGACGCCGTGCGCTTCATGCCGCCACTGCACTACAGTAATACACCTGTATAGATCAGACGAGTGTATTACTGTAGAGCAGCGGCGGCATGAAGTGCACAGCGTCATTGCAACCAATGACGCCGTGTGCTCCTGCTGTCAGCAGGATGCCAGGCCGGGATACCACGGACCGCTCACGTCCGTGTTCCATGGCCGTGTGCATTCGGCCTTATGCTGCCTGCAGGACTTCTCTTGAGCTATCCTCATTGAATCTCTCTTCCTCAGCTTATTACTCTTTTAGAGTACTTTTACACTTGCGGCAAAGGATTCCGGCAGGCAATCTGGACGCAAATGGATGCATTGCAATGCCGGATCCGTCTCTCCGGTGTGATCATCCGGGAAAACGGATCCGGTATTAATTTTCTTTGCATTTTTAAAGGTCTGCGAGTGCGCAGACCAGAAAGCCAGATCCGTTTTGCTGGAACACTTAATGCCGGATCCGGCACTAATAAACTTCAATGTAAGTTAATGTCGGATACGGGCATTCCGGCAAGTGTTCAGTATTTTTGGCCGGAGAGAAAACTGCAGCATCTCCGTCCAAAAATGTGAATGGGAATGAACTGCTGCATCCTGAACGGATTGCTCTCCATTCAGAATGCATTAGAATAAACCTGATCAGTTTTTTTCCGGTATTGAGCCCCTAGGACGGAACTCAATACCGGAAAACATTAACACAAGTGTAAATGGACCCTAAGGCCCCTTTCACACGGGCGAGTATTCCGCGCGGATGCGATGCGTGAGTTGAACGCATTGCACCCGCACTGAATCCCGACCCATTCATTTCTATGGGGCTGTTCACATGAGCGGTGATCACTTATGCGTTGCGTGAAAATCGCAGCATGCTCTATTTTGTGCCTTTTTCACATACTGCAGGCCCTATAGAAATGAATGGGGTTGCGTGGAAATCGCAAGCATCCGCAAGCAAGTGCGGATGCGGTGCGATTTTCACACACGGTTGATAGGAGACGATCAGGATGGAGACCCGATCATTTTTATTTTCCCTTATAACATGGTTATAAGGGAAAATAATAGCATTCTGAATACAGAATGCATAGTACAATAGCGCTGGAGGGGTTAAAAAAAATAAAAACATTTAACACATGATCCATCACCATGGTAAAAGATCATGTGATGACCGGAGTGACGTCACCACAGGTCCTGTTACTGCACACAGCTAAGATGAAGACAGAAGGAGATGCCGGCTTCGCGATTAAGTGGACTAAGGTGAGTTAAATTTTTTCTTTCTTTTTTTTAACCCCTCCAGCGCTATTTTACTATGCATTCTGTATTCAGAATGCTATTATTTTCCCTTATAAACATGTTATAAGGGAAAACAATGCAATCTACAGAACACCGATCCCAAGCCCGAACTTCTGTGAAGAAGTTCGGGTTTGCGTACCAAACATGCGCGATTTTTCTCACGCGAGTGCAAAACGCATTACAATGTTTTGCACTCACGCGGAAAAAATGCGTGTGTTCCCGCAACGCACCCGCACATTTTCCCGCAACGCCCGTGTGAAAGAGGCCTTAGTGTTTAAACAAACCCTAAAATTCACTTCTTCTAAATTGCCTGTAATGACATGCACTCCAAAACTTCATTACAATTCGTCATAAATAGTCTCTATGCAAAGCATGATCAAGAATGTGTGCATGGAGCTTCTACTTTTCATATAGTAAGTATAGCACTGATGCGGTTTACATTTGTTCACGTTTCCAGCGTTTATATGTGTCTTTGTGCTTGGACCAGGGTGCTGCTGCATATAGTGTTTGCTTTTGCATTGTACATGTGATAGCGGCACCTGTACTTTATTTCATATTGTTTGGAGGTACAACTTGTCCTGCAAAGAACAAGCCCTCATTCTGCTATGTGAAGTGAAAAATAAAAAAGTTATGGCTCCGGGAAGGAAGGGAGTAAAAAATGAAAAACAAAAAAATGGAAAACAAACCAAAACATGTTTTATATATTAGATTCTTCAAAGTAGCCCCATTGTGCTTTGAGGACAGCTTTGCACACTTTAGGCGTTCACTCAATTGTCACCTGGAATGGCTTTCTAAGGCCTCCTGCACACAAACAAGTGCACCCCGTGGCCGTGCTGCGGCGCGCAAATTGGGGGCCGCAATACACGAACACCCACCGTGGGGCAGCCGCAGCGGATTGCGGACCCATTCACTTTAATGAGTCCGCGATCTGCCTGTTCCGCAAAAAGACAGGACATGTTCTATCTTTTTGCGGAATGGAAGTACTGGACGAAACCCCATGGAAGCACTCCGTAGGGTTCCGTTCCGTGCTTCCGTTCCACACCATTCCGCATCTCCACTTCAATGGGTCCGCATCCGTGATGGGGAATGCACACAGAACGGTGCTCATGTATTGCGGATCCGCAAATGTGGTCCGCAATACGGCAACGGGGCGCACACGTTCGTGTGCAGGAGGCCTTATGATGATATTCAGTAAAACCACAGGCCCTCTGTAATACAGATGATAAAATACGGTTACATTACAAGCATCTGAGCTTTACACTAGGTTAAAGGGGTTCTCCAGGCTTTTGGTATTGATGACCTTTCCTCAGGATAAGTCATCAATATTAGATCGACATGGGTCCGACACCCGGCCCCTCCGGCAATTAGCTGTATGAAGAGACGGCGCGCGAAATGCAGTATGGCCGTATGGTCTTTGCCAAAGACAGCAGAGGTGAACAGTTAGACAGACGGGAGGTGGCACTGCGCTCACTGTCTCCTCACACTGCTGATCAGCGGGGGTGTCGGACCCCCGCTGATCATATATTGATGACCTATCCTGAGGATAGGTCATCAATAGTAAAAGCCTGGACAACCCTTTTAATACTACACATAAACTCATATGCCAAAAGAGGAAACTCTCGGATACTTTTTCCTCATAACTGTATTGGTAAAGCATAGTTACTCTGTGTGTGCTGTGCGGTATATTCTTTTTAACGTATGCAATTGTACAGCTACGTTACATACATCCAGGCTATATGTTCTGTATAAACGATGAGAAAACATGGTGTAAACAGAGCCTTAGTTGTAAGTCTGTCGGCATGCTCGGGATATGCTTCTCCATAGCTCATTCACTGAGAAGGTTTCACAGCACAGCAGTTAAGGGGAAATTATAGAAACACGTAATGATAATAAAACTAACACTTCTCCAATATACTAAGGATTTATAATGCAGTAGTAATCAGATTTACCCCCAAACATGTCCCTTTTTACTATATCTATAATTATACGTACTGTACGTTTTAGCTTTCGCTGTAAATTGTCTTCTGGCTGTTTTATGAATATGCAATTAAAATAAATGATAGCTAATTCATATTGTATGTATCCAAAAGGATGACCTTCTCATTTGCATGAATAGTATAGGATTTCTTTACCATGGCAGCATGAATAAAAGGTTTAGCAGTACAGCGTGTGTATCCAATCTATTACATACATGGTTACACACAATATAAGATCCTGGAAAAAAAGATCCACATGTCTATCCAAACAGCAGAGACCACAGCGCTCCAATTCTATTTTAAGGGGTATACCAGTCATAACAAGTGGCAGGATATTGCTTAGACATGCCGTCATTTGCTGATCAGTTTGCTCTTACACAGTGACTCTCCGCTCTTGCTCATAGAGGCAGTATACATAACATAATATCCGTATGCCTTAACACAGGGATCAGCAACCCCAGCCGTGATGAGACTTCAACTCTCAGCATGCTCCAATCACTTCTATGGGAGGTATGACAACAGTCAAGCAAGTGTGCTGGGAGTATGCTGGGAGTGATAGTTTCACCACAGCTGGAGTAGTGTCGCTTTGGCTTATCCTCGTAAGATAATGCATTTAATTTTGCCACTTTACTAATTCTACCTACCTAGTTATCTTTTTCTTGCCATTCTTTACTTAAGGCGTTAAAGCATCAAGTTTACCTAAGCTGCATCTGTACTCGGAGTGGTTTTCAATGAAAAAGAAAAAATTATATAGTAAAAAAAAAAAAAATGCTAAGGCCCCATTCAGATGGCAGATTTTGTCAAATTCTGCTGCGTGTATCGTGGCAGAAACCGGTTTCTGCTGTGGTTGTTAACTTTAGGGGCCGTGGACCCACTCCCTACTTAGCTCCATTGAATGGAGCTAAAGCTGCAAGCAGACAGTTGCCACGCCCTCAAGTGGCGGCTGTCCTCAAACCGCCCCCAGGGGGACAGACATGTAACTGTTTTGCACAGTTGCAAAACTCCTAACCATCAAAAGAAGAAAATAAGGGCTCATTCAAACGGCCGTATGCTATCCGCAAAAATGCGGATCTGTTTTTTTGCGGATTAGATGCTGACCTATTCACTTCTATGGGGCCCTTTTCTATTCCACGGTTCTGCAAAACAAATAAGACATGTCCTATACTTGTCCGTGAAAATCAGTACATGGCCCCATTGAAGTCTATGGGTCCGCAAACATACTGAATGCTATCTGTTTTTTTACGGACATGCTGAACTGTCCGCAAAAAAACGGAATGAAACCTAAGGCTAATATTCTTTTCTATGGATTTTCCAAAACTGATCTTTCATTTCATTAGTTTCATTCATTTAGCATTCATTAAGATGACCTTAGTAACCAGTACTCAGGATATATAGACCTAAATAGCAAGGAAATTGCTCATTAAGAGAATGACTGCAAGGATTGAAAAACCGCCACTAACATATCACTCTGGTCCCATGTTGTCATGCCCTGCTCGGGTTATGTGCGGAGGTCTGCCAGGTTAGCAGCACGTCTGTAGCCTTTTGTTTTCGTTTTGGAGTTGAGCTGTATCCGCCTCCCTTCAGGTGCACTGGGTGGGGTCGTTGGTATGAGTTTAAATTATGCCCACTCCCAGTGTCCTGTGCGGGTTATAGCTTCTGTCTTGCTCAGTGGAAGGAAGGAAGAAAGGATTTGCTGTTCCTGCTCAGTACAAGATAAGTTGGTTTTGGTTTTCTTGTGGTTGTGTCATGGAACCATGAACCAGACGTACAACAAGAGATAAGTGGAAATAAGAAGGCTTTATTGAAAATCAAGCTGTAAGCAAAAGTCCAAACGGATGGCTAAACCGAAGCCGGGTCTTGCGTAGACAGAGGTCATGAACCAGAAGGGTAGTCAGACGAAGCCTGGATCAGGAACCAGCAGGGTAGTCAGACGAAGCCAGGATCAGGAACCAACGGGGTAGTCAGACGAGGCCAGGATCAGGAACCAGAAGCAGCAGCAGTCTTAGAAGCATGTGAACACAGGAGGACCAAGCAAGGAACTGAAGCCACAGACCTCCTATATATATGAGCTAGGCATCCAGCTCCTCCCAGTGGGAAGGAGAAGCCGCAGGGTGGGAGGCTACAAGAAACCCAGAAACCAAGATGGCCGCCAGCACATGTCAAACGAAGGAGAACAGTAAGAAGGTAAGACCATGACAGTACCTCCCCCTCAAGGGCCCCTCCTCCGCGGAGTAAGGAACGGTTTCTGAGGGAAGCGTGCGTGGAAGGCTCGGAGCAAAGCAGGAGCATGGACATCTGCGGAGGGAACCCAGGAACGCTCCTCTGGACCATAACCACGCCAATGGACCAAAAACTGCAACCGACCGCGGACCAGGCGTGAGTCTAGGATATTGCTCACCTCATATTCCTCACGATTGCCCACTTGGACCGGACGGGGCCGAGGAACCGAGGAAGTGAAACGATTACACACCAATGGCTTCAACAGGGAGACATGAAACACGTTGGAGATCCGCATGCCAGGAGGAAGCGCAAGGGCATAGGCTACCGGGTTTACCCTGCGAAGCACTCGGAAGGGACCAACAAAGCGAGGTGCCAGCTTGGGAGTGGGCACTCGAAGGTTGAGGTTGCGGGTGGACAACCATACACGGTCTCCGACCTGGTAGGAAGGAGCGGGCGCTCGTCTGCGATCAGCCTGGAGTCTCTGGCGCTGCGCAGAGACCTCAAGGGACCTCTGGATCTGTACCCAAGAAGCACGTAGGACGGAAAGGTGATCCTCCACAGCCGGAATATCCTGGGGAGAGAATACCTCCGGTAACACGGCAGGTTGGAACCCATAATTGGCCATGAAGGGAGACGTCCCAGAGGAAGAGTTCACCGCCGTGTTCCTGGCAAACTCAGCCCAAGGCAGGAGGTCAACCCAATTGTCTTGGTGATCGGAGACATAGCAACGAAGGAATTGCTCCAAGGCCTGATTGGATCGTTCTGCGGCCCCATTGGACTGAGGGTGGTAGGCCGAGGAGAAAGAGAGATGAATCCCCAACTGGGAGCAAAAGGCGCGCCAGAACCTGGACACAAACTGACTCCCCCGATCCGACACAATCTCCTTGGGCAAACCGTGCAACCGGAAGACCTCCCTGGCGAAAATCGTGGCCAACTCTTGTGCAGAGGGTAGCTTCTTGAGAGGAACACAGTGGCACATTTTGGAAAACCGATCCACAATCATGAGAATGACCGTATGGCCTCGGGATGCAGGGAGGTCCACAATGAAATCCATCCCCAGGTGTGACCATGGGCGCTCCCCGGTGGCTATGGGTTGCAAAAGGCCCAACGGAAGGTGCCGAGGGGACTTACTCTGGGCACAAACAGGAGCATGCCGCTACATATGCGGCGATGTCGGAACGTAGAGAAGGCCACCAGAACAGACGTGAAACAGCCCAGGACAGCTGATTCTTTCCAGGATGCCCCGCGGCCTTGGAGTTATGGTAGGTTCGCAACAACCGAGTGCGCAACTCCTCAGGCACAAAACATCTGCCGTTGGGTCTCCCAGAGGGAGCACCAGATTGAGCCGCCAAAATCTGCTCACCCAGGGGAGAGGTCAGGCTGGTGCGAATGGCGGCCAGGATCTGATTCGGAGGTATGACTGAAGTCGGAATCGACTCCTCCCCGGACAGCTCGGAGTACTGCCGTGATAAGGCATCCGCTCTGATGTTCTTGGAACCGGGTAGGTAGGAGACCACGTAATTAAAACGTGACAAGAACAGAGCCCATCTGGCCTGACGTGGTGTCAATCTCTTGGCCTCAGAAAGGTAGGTCAGATTCTTGTGGTCCGTCAGGATGAGAACCGGAACCACCGAACCCTCGAGCAAGTGCCTCCATTCTTTAAGGGCCTGCACGATGGCCAATAACTCCCTGTCACCAATCTGATAGTTGCACTCCGCGGAAGACAGTTTCCGGTCCGGGAGTAAAACCCACAAGGAAGCAGAGGACCCTCTGGTGTTCTACGCTGAGACAGAAGGGCGCCTACTCCCGTCTCAGACACGTCCACCTCGAGGACAAAGAGCAACCCAGGGTTGGGATGCGACAGAATCGGAGCCGACACAAAGGCGGACTTTAGAGCCTCAAAAGCTCGGATGGCCTCGAGCGGCCAGACCTGGAAATTACTGCCCTTCCTGGTCAGATCCGTGAGAGGCTTGGCTAGCATAGAAAAGTCCCTGATGAACTTCCGATAATAATTGGCGAAGCCCAAAAAGCGCTGCAGGGCACGGAGACCACTGGGCTGGGGCCACTGTAAGACAGCCGAAACCTTCTCAGGATCCATGGAGAACCCCTCAGCGGAAATGATGTAACCTAAGAAGGTTACCTGGGATCGGTGAAATTCGCATTTCTCAAGCTTACCGAACAGCCTGTTCTCTCGTAACCGTTGCAACACTCGTCTGACATCCATAATGTGGGCCTCCATGGATTCAGAATATACCAAGATGTCATCCAAATAGACCACCACACACTGCTGCAACAGGTCACGGAAAACATCGTTGATGAATTCCTGGAAGACTGCGGGCGCATTGCACAACCCAAAGGGCATAACCAAGGATTCATAATGACCGGTCCTGGTGTTAAACGCGGTCTTCCACTCATCGCCCGCCTTGATCCTTACCAGGTTATATGCCGCCCTCAGGTCGAGTTTGGTAAAGACCGTGGCCCCTTTGAGGCGATCGAACAGCTCGGAAATCAAGGGTATCGGGTAAGCGTTCTTGATCGTGATGCGATTGAGACCCCTGTAATCGATGCAAGGCCTCAACTCACCGCCCTTCTTTTTCACAAAGAAAAATCCAGCCCCTGCCGGGGACGAGGATTTGCGAATGTGTCCGCGTGAAAGCGCCTCCCTCACGTACTCCTCCATGGCCTCATTCTCCGCTACCGACAGTGGATAGACTTTGCCACGAGGAGGAACGGCACCAGATTGTAACTCTATGGCACAATCGTATGGGCGGTGCGGAGGTAGGGCAACCGCGCGCACCTTATCGAATACATCCCGGTACTCTTCGTATTCAGGAGGCAACAGAGAGTCCGAGGAAGTACACAGCAACTTGACAGGCCCATGGATGCAACTAGCCCCACACTGCGGTGACCACGAGAGGATCTCGGCCGATCTCCAATCGAAAGTCGGATTATGCTTCTGGAGCCAGGGGTACCCCAAGACCACCGAGTAGTGTGGAGACGAAATCACCTGGAGACAGACCGACTCTCTGTGAACGGCACCAATGGCTATCCCCACTGGAAGGGTCTCATGAGTCACGTGTGGCGGCAGAAGGGGTCTGCCGTCTATCGCCTCAAGAGCCAGTGGGGAACCTCGAGGCTGCAGAGGAATGGAATTGGCGGCAGCGAACACACTATCAATGAACAAACCACCAGCACCAGAGTCCACCAACGCCTGGGTCGTCACCGAGCCCCCGACCCAGGAGAGGACAACAGTGATCAGTGGTTTGTCAACACGGGAAACCGGGGACGAGGAGACTCCACCCAAGATCTGCCCCCGACAGGATCTCAGGTGCGAGCGTTTCCCGGACGGTTCGGACATGCCAACCGAAAATGCCCACCGAGACCACAGTACATGCATCGGCCCTCGCGTCTCCGGAGTACCCTCTCCCCCTCGGACAGGCGAGCAAACCCCAGCTGCATGGGTTCACCCCCAGACAAGTCATCCCCAGGAGGCGTGGGAGGAGAGGGAGGCACGGGTGGGACAGCAAACGTAGGCGCCAATCTGTTAGAATACCTCCGCAGGCTCTCCTTAAAGGAAGGTCTCTCCCTGAGTCTGGTGTCAATCAAAATCAGGAAAGAAATAAGAGACTCGAGCTCCACTGGTAGGTCCTTAGCTGCAACCTCATCCTTCAAGGCATCCGAGAGACCATGAGAGAAAGCAGCGACCAGAGCCTCATTATTCCAGCCCACCTCTGCTGCCAGGGTACGAAACTCAATGGCGTATTCAGCTACGGATCGTGAACCCTGTCTGATGGACATAAGGAGCTTCGCAGCAGAGGCAGCACGAGCCGGCACATCGAATACCTTCCGAAGAGAAGCAACAAAACCGGAAAACTCGGCAACCACCGGATTGTTGTTCTCCCATAAAGGGCTGGCCCAGGCCAAGGCCTTGTCCGAGAGCAGCGAGATCAAGAAGCCCACCTTTGATCTCTCAGTAGGAAAGGCATGTGGCAGCAACTCGAAATAAATGCCTACCTGGTTAAGGAAACCTCGGCACTGAGTTGGCTCTCCCCCAAAGCGCTGTGGAAGGGGGGCAGAACCGGTCATGCCCCGAGACACCGCAGGCGCAGCAACAGGTGTCGGGGTAGACACTGGCGCAACAACCGGAGCGGCAGTAGGAGCGGGCCCAGGAGCGACAACCGACCCATCGGCAACGGAAGCGAAATGAGCCGTGCGTTCAAGCAGGGTTTGCAACGCCACAGCGAACCGACCCAACAGGTGATCCTGCTGATCAAGTCTGGCAACCAGCGTAGGTAGCGAGGATGGCCCTGTACCGTCAGAATTCATGGCTTGGTCCTAATGTCATGGAACCATGAACCAGACGTACAACAAGAGATAAGTGGAAATAAGAAGGCTTTATTGAAAATCAAGCTGTAAGCAAAAGTCCAAACGGATGGCTAAACCGAAGCCGGGTCTTGCGTAGACAGAGGTCAGGAACCAGAAGGGTAGTCAGACGAAGCCTGGATCAGGAACCAGCAGGGTAGTCAGACGAAGCCAGGATCAGGAACCAACGGGGTAGTCAGACGAGGCCAGAATCAGGAACCAGAAGCAGCAGCAGTCTTAGAAGCATGTGAACACAGGAGGACCAAGCAAGGAACTGAAGCCACAGACCTCCTATATATATGAGCTAGGCATCCAGCTCCTCCCAGTGGGAAGGAGAAGCCGCAGGGTGGGAGGCTACAAGAAACCCAGAAACCAAGATGGCCGCCAGCACATGTCAAACGAAGGAGAACAGTAAGAAGGTAAGACCATGACAGGTTGTCTGTCTAGGCTGTTAGAGAGACGCCTGCCCCCTCCAGCTCCTGAGGGAGCAGGCTGCCTCTTTCCCCCTTTCACCATCTTAGGGATTTTAGGGAATCTTCAGCCTAGGCACGGGGACACGTTCATTCCCACCTTCAGGGTCTGAATGTGGGCATAGAAGTCTAGGGAGAGCTGGAAGGGATTTGTCAGGAGGTGACCTTTATCCCCAGCTTCTTGCCTAGACACTTGTTTGGTGGTATTCTGTGTATCTTGTATCCTGTCCAGCGTGACACATGTCTCTCCATACGCAATAACCAATACACCCAAATGTGGGTTGGCCACAGCTTTATTACAGAAAACACATTACCGACTTTTTGCGTATCCAAACATCTTTTATTATTTATCTTTAACTCTTTGGCCGAATACTGATCCGCTGAGAGGCAGCGGGCATATTGATGAGAACTTGTAATCCGTGCGTCAAACCGCCAAAGCTGTGATATCTGGAAAAGAAAAGAAGGAAGAAAACAGCAAAACAGAACGCAGAAAATGCGGTAAAACCATAAAGTTAATAAAATAAAAGAAATGGGGCTGGTAGGGCGGGTGATCTCATCCAAGGCAGAAGGTAAGACCGACCACCACTCCCTCCTTTTATATCCTTAAGTCACACCTCTTAATCTCTTAAGGTGCAAAGTTATTAAAACCCCTTGCCATCTTTGTCCCTTTCTCTAGTTGTTTTAGGGACTGCTAAGACCGAAAGAAATGACAGGCAGGAACTCACAGTTCTAAAAAGATCAAACTAAGGGCAGCTTGTAACATCAGAGATTCTTGGAGAAAATAGTATGAAAATGTCTCATTAGGTTCAGCTCAAGTACAGAGAGAACTGACTGAACTGCCTGGTAATTACGGTAATAATGTTGTATCTGATAATGGCCCTGCCCAATGTGGACAATTGAGATCGAGAAAAGTTAAACCATCCAGAAAAAACAAACAGGAGTGCACCATGTCACCACAGCCCTGCAAATGCCCCCAGTGATAGGAATGTCCTTCTGGAAACACTGCTGTGCATAACCCTAGCTAAAAACCACTAGCTTTTTGCCGCCATAAACATAACGCCCTCCCCAATTAGAACAAAGGATCTGCCTTGTTAAGATCCAGCATGCCTAGTCCTTATTCCCCCAATACAGTAACTTTGGCTAGAGTAGCCCTATAAAGATGATTTAGTGCTAGACACCTTTCCTTCTGGATTTGTACCCTATGTTGTCTACAGTGCTGTTGCTATGACCTGGTGGTTTATTGCTAAATGGTTAATACTTAGGTATACTACATACAAATGTTTACTGGTCTGCTAACTGGGATTTATGCATCCTGTGATCCAGAACGACTTGGTATTGGAGGAAATAGCTAAGCTAGCAGCATTAGTAACAGTTGCTAGGTGGTGAGCTGGCCCCATCTTTCAGTGGCTAGAGTTGTGCAGAGTTCCTAGAAAATCAGGCTAGAGTGAAGACCTGTTTGGTGTTTGCTGCTGCCAGGTAAGCCTAGAAAGAACTCTTGTCCAGAGAGATACCATCCCTGAGAAGAAAAGCTGGCAGGAAATCAACTCTGCTGAGGAGCAACCTCTGAGGAAAGAAGAATTAAGTCACTGCAGCTGGTTGAGGACTATAAAGGGAAAGAAACAGTAAAGGTAATGCTTGCATATGGCTATGGACGTTACTGCACGTGGTGAGGATTAATTGCTTCTGGTGTTCTTCACACTTCTGGGATGGACTGGCCATCCGTTTTGGGACTGTTTCCCGCAGATGGGAACTGCAGATGTGTAGAGAAAGGATTTGGACACCTTTGGTCATTTGGGAAGATTGCATGACCTGTATATAGAGTGCCTACTATTTGTAATTGCACTGACACCCATCATAGCTACTAGGGACTGTTATCTTCTTTAATCAAGCGGGCCTGGTCATTGCCTCCACCAGCTGCCAGCTCAACACCTGCTCTCATGTCTTACACCCTGCTATCCATCCACCTAACAGCAAGATCACTCCAGCCACCACTAGGCAGGAAGCCCCAAAAGTCCAGAGTGTGTCCCTGCATCCACTGCACTGTGGTCTGGTAGAGCGCTGGGGCGGCATAAGCCACCATGAGGACAATGACCACCATGACTGGCCCCCGCCACCACACCAATCCTCTCCATCACCATCAACATGCCTCCTGAGGGCCGCCGTGCTGCAGTGTGAGCACCCTGAACATTGTCCACAGATATTTACCTGACGATAGTGAGATGAAGGTCCCATTAGCTAAGATTCAGTGCCTTTCACTTTGGTAAAATTCAAAGCTCTCAAATTTAGACTCATCAGTCCTACACATCTCACCTTTCATGTTTATAGCAGCTATTCTTTGCTTCTATAAGTAATTGCTTCTTGCAGTCGTGCATCATTTCTTTCCCATAACACTTAGTTATCTTCTAGTGGAAAGATCGACAAAAACATATAGAACAATAATCTTTTTTAAGATTTAAAGTAAGCATAAAGTTGTATCTTCTCCTATCTTACAAAGATTTTATCATTTACCGAATGGTGATAGGTTGGGAGATCTACCAGGTCTTGCACAGTTGTTGTCTCCTCTCCTGACATGCCTGTTTTAGTAAATATTGTATACCTCATAATACAAAAACAGCATGGGTTTACTTCAGGGAGATCATGTCAAACTAATATTATAGATTTTTTTGATTGGGGGACTAAAATAATAGATGGAGGAGGTGCAGTAGACATTGCTTATCTAGACTTTAGTAAGGCTTTTAAAACTGTCCCACATAGAAGGCTTATCAATAAACTTCAGTCTTTGAGCTTGGACTCCCATATTGTTGAATGGATTAGGCAGTGGCTGAGGGACAGACAGAGGGTTGTGTTACCAGTGGGGTACCTCAGGGATCTGTTCTGGGACCCATATAGTTTAATATCTTTATCAGCGAAATTGCAGAAGGCCTTGATGGTAAAGTGTGTCTTTTTTGCTGATGACACAAAGATTTGTAACAGGGTTGATGTTCCTGGAGGGATACACCAAATGGAAAAGGATTTAGGAAAACTAGAGGAATGGTAAAAAATCTGGCAACTAAAATTTAATGTTGAAAAGTGCAAGATAATGCACCTGGGGCGTAAAAAACCAAGAGCAGAATATAAAATCAGTGATACAGTCCTAACCTCAGTATCGGAGGAAAGGGATTTAGGGGTCATTATTTCAGAAGACTTAAAGGTAGGCAGACAATGTCATAGAGCAGCAGGAAATGCTAGCAGAATGCTTGGGTGCATAGGGAGAGGCATTACCAGTAGAAAGAGGGAGGTGCTCATGCCGCTCTACAGAGCACTAGTGAGACCTCATTTGGAGTATTGTGCTCAGTACTGGAGACCATATCTCCAGAAGGATATTGATACTTTGGAGAGAGTTCAGAGAAGAGCTACTAAACTAGTACATGGATTGCAGGATAAAACTTACCAGGAAAGGTTAAAGGAACTTAACATGTATAGCTTAGAAGAAAGACGAGACAGAGGGGAGATGATAGAAACTTTTAAATACATAAAGGGAATCAACAAGGTAAAAGAGGAGAGAATATTTAAAAGAAGAAAAACTGCTACAAGAGGACATAGTTTTAAATTAGAGAGGCAAAGGTTTAAAAGTAATTTCAGGAAGTAGTGGATGCATGGAATAGCCTTCCTGCAGAAGTGGTAGCTGCAAATACAGTGGAGGAGTTTAAGCATGCATGGGATAGGCATAAGGCCATCCTTCATATAAGATAGGGCCAGGGGCTATCCATAGTATTTAGTATATTGGGCAGACTAGATGGGCAAAATGGTTCTTATCTGCCGACACATTCTATGTTTCTATAATAATTCTGGATACTATTTTTACAGCTTTGCATTGTACTGTTCCACTGTTATTCCTCTTTGATATCTATGTATAAACTGAAAACTGGTTACCAGTTTGAGGTAAGTCTCTATACACATAACATTATATAGCGTCGGTGTAGTTACTGCCAGACTGTATAGGGACACCTCCCCCCCCCCCCCCACAACCTCTTTTTAAGAAATGAATGGTAACACCCAGTCGTCAATTAATTAATACATTTCAGAGAAGAATAACAGAGGTACAGAACAACACAGAGTTATAAGACTAGGGTGCTCCAGAATCATGCCAAGGGTGGTGATCAGTCTTCTTTATGTGTCCCGTTTCCTCTGTATTTTTTTTATACATTTTTTGTTAGAATTTTGGAACTGCTGTTTTAGTTGTTTGTTGTTCAGTACTATGTATCAAATGACAAACTTAGCTCTGCCATATCGGGTGGGTGTAGATGTAATTTGGTCAAGAAGGCATTTCCACCTTATCAGGAGTTGTTGTTATAATTAGGTTGTGTTACCTTAGGTTTGATAACATGTTATTGTAAGATCTGGGCAATGGTGTCACAGCAGCAGGATTCAGTGGTTAGAAAAAGGCAGTAACCTGCGGCTCCGGTAATATATCTGATGTTTAGGTGGCCCTTTAGTGGGGTGATGGGATGACAGTAGTGATGGGATGAGGAGCACTGGGCTTCCATGATCGGAGGAGAAGTTTACCTGTTAGACCCAGTTGCCAGCGTCTGAGAGAGATGATGTATGCATCATGTCACCCACGTGGACTTGGGGAGGCCTATTCCCACCAGTTGAGCTCAGCACATAGGCGTGCGCAGCCTATTGCATTAGGGTGTGCACCCTAAAGCACAAAAACACACGCCCGCGCACGTGTGTATTTGTGTATTTATGTATGTATGTATATATGTGTGTGTGTGTGTGTGTATATATATATATATATATATATATACACACACTGTATATATATAATTATATACACACACACATATACACACAGGCTGGGCCTCACCCTAGCATTGCCGTGACTCCGCCTCTGCGCCTAGGAACAATATATAGGGGGGGGGGGGGGGAGGGCACATAATATACCACAGTCAAAAATGGGGGCGGGGGGCACTAATAATTTCCACCATATAATCATACTACTGAAAAAAACTAAATAAGTATATATAAATAAGATTACAAAATAGGAGAGTATTGCGGTATGCAGGGGTACCTTTTTATTGTACTATCCTAATACTTAAAAGACAAGCTTTCAAGAGTTTTCCTTTCTTCCTCGGTATTGCTTCATACCTGAGAAAGAGAGAAACACTCTCCAAAACTTTTCTTTAGAGTTTAAAGCAGTTTCAGCACTATAATAAAAATAATTTACTTACAAAAGAAGCCATTCAGTCGTCTGCTGTGCCGTCCTCTGCTTGCTTCCGCGGATCTTCCCCTCCTTTCAGTCTCTCCATAGTGCGCAGGTGCCCTGTTATGGGGGATATGTGGATGACACAGTGTTATGGGGGATCTGTGTATGACACACTTATGGGGGATCTGTGGATGACACATTGTTTTGGGGGATCTGTGGATGACACTTTTATGGGGGATCTGTGAATGACACATTTTTATGGGGGAATCTGTGGATGACACACTGTTATGGGGGGATCTGTGGATGACACACTGTTATGGGGGATCTGTGAATGACACACTGTTATGGGGGACCTATGGATGACACACTGTTATGGGGGACCTGTGGATGACACACTGTTATGGGGGACCTGTGGATGACACACTGTTATGGGGGATCTGTGGATGACACACTGTTATGGGGGATCTGTGGATGACACACTGTTATGGGGGATCTGTGGATGACACACTGTTATGGGGGATCTGTGGATAACACACTGTTATGGGGGACCTGTGGATGACACACTGTTATGGGGGACCTGTGGATGACACACTGTTATTGGGGATCTGTGGATGACATATGACTGAGGAGGGCTATCAGGGGACTTTATACAGGGGTAATATAACTGAGGGGTATCAGGGTAAATTATACAGGGGGTAATATAACTAAGGGGTATCAGGGTACACTATACAGGGGTAATATAACTGAGGAGGGCTATCAAGGACATTATACAGGGGTAATATAAGTTATATTTCCTCTGTATAATGTCCCCTGATAGCCCTCCTAAGTTATATTACCCCTGTATAATAATGTCCCCTGATACCCCTTAGTTATATTACCCCTGTATAATAATGTACACTGATACCCCTTAGTTATATTACCCCGCCCTGTATAATTTAACCTGACACCCCTCAGTTATATTATATAACTGAGGGGTATCAGGGTACATTATACAGGGGGTAATATAACTAAGGGGTATCTATCAGGGTACATTATACAGGGGTAATACAAGTGAGCAGGGCTATCAGGGACATAATACAGGGGTGAGGGGTAAGATAAGTTATATTACCCCTGTATAATGTCTGATAGTAGCCTAGCCCTCCTCGGTTATATTTCCCCTCATGTACCCTGATACCCCTAGTTATATTATCCCCTGTATGATTTACCCTGATACCCCTCAGATATATTATATAACTGAGGGGTATCAGGATAATACAGGCGACAACAGAGGATTCGTAGCACTGTGGGACGGGGGGGTACATACTACTTTTTTTATATGCCCAGCCCTCACCTCACCAGCTAGCAGACGGCCAGGCGCGCAGGCAGGGTAATAGTATTCAGATGCAGCGTGACGTGACGTCAACGTCAACTCAGCCTGCGCCGCACAGCACGCACTCCCTCTCTGCCTCTGCCGGGTCCGGGACTCCGCCCACTGTTTGAATACTAGCCACCGCCCGCCGGCAGCCCACAGCCAGATATTGTAAATGAATTGACAGCGCGGCGGGCGGCGGCAGCCAGCAAAACAGACAGGGAAATAGGCTGGGGGGCAGTGCGCATGGAGGTGACGAACCTATTAGAGTGTGCCCAGGCACACCCGGCACACCCCGTGCGCACGCCTATGGATCAGCATCAAGACATTGGTGAACTGCTGTCCTGCCCTTGAGCGATTTATGAGTGAGAGAGCCTTCTTGGGGAGAGGAGAAGAGCTGTTGTCTTCCCCCAAAGCATTTGTAGTAAAGAAATGGTTAGACGATGAGGGGGAATGAAATATTTTAGAATTTGGACACATTGGATATGTGACCAGGTATTAGGAGGAAAGTCAAAGAGCAAATGCCCAGCAGAAAAGAATCTGCAGAAGTTAGTAAATTCAGAAAATGTCCGCTCATGTCATGACTTGTAATATATACCGTGCTTATGACGGTATTACTTTATTATATCAATCAGATATAAGGTAAAAGATCATTGCCTTCGTCATACACTAGTCCTCTTATTGACCATCAAGGTCCAGATGTCCTTCTTGTTCCACCTTCAAGCTTTTAAATAATGCATTATTGATTACAGTGTTGTCTCTCTGTTAATTGTTGAGCAGGATTTTAGTAATCCAAGATGTCCCTTATAGTCCCATCATGTTTCATTGTCACATGATACAGAGGATTTAAAGGACACTATTGCCGTTGTCCTGATCACTTTTGTCCTTAAAGCTTTGGGTAAATGGATTACATAAACATAATGAAAACAGCAATAGTCATACTAGAAAACAATAAAAGGCTGAGGCCTTGGCAGCGTAATTTCTATGTGCCGTAGCAAAAAAATAAAATTGAAATGCTGTTTTTTTTTTGTCACATTGCATCCTAAAAAAATTGAATAAAAGTGAGCAAAAAGTTGTACCAATGTACCAAAATAGTAGCAATAAAAACTACATCTCACTCTGCAAAAATTAATCCCTCTCACAGTTCTGTAGGGTCTGTGCAGCTGCGTGGCAAAACATAGTACCTGTCCTATCTTTGGCCGCAACATGGATCGCTGACCCATTGAAGTCAATGGGTCGGCATCACAATGCAGGGTGTGCGTGTCCATGTTTTGCAGATCCGCGGTCTGCAAAATAGACGCGGTTGTGTGAATGTACTCTTATCCTAAGGATAAATCATCATTATGGTTAGCTTGGAAAACCCCTTTAAAAAAAATATTTCAGATAAGGAGCAGCGAAAAAAAGGAAAAATAAGTTATATTAATGATTTTCTGGTATAAAATAATGGAGGCACCATTTATTTTATTTTTTTCAAAATTGTCTTTACTTCACTTAACCTTTGATATGTTGTTATGATATCAAAACTTTTTTTTAAGCACCAGAACACTAAATTATTTAGTTCTATTTTTCATATTTAACTTTTTTATAATTATTAAAAATTGAGCCCTCATCATCTGTTCACTTTGAGAAATATGGAGCCAGATATCCATAACAGCTTAAACTACTCACAAACCTGAATAGACAAGAACAGGCATATTCTATTAGTGCCGGCAATGTGCGGTCCGCAAAATGCGGAACGCACATTGCTGCTGTCCGTGTTTTGCGGCTCCGCGGCTCCGTTGATCCGCAAAACACGTTGTGGACGTGTGAATAGACCCTTAGACCTTATCTTCAGTGACCACCAATACACCTTTTTCTAGCAGTCACTAACGGGCCTTAGGCTAGGCCATCACCTTTTTACGGCAGCCTAGTCTAAGCCTAGTTTCACATCTCTGGTAGGAATTCTCCAGATCTGGCACTGCCGGATACAAATGAAATGCCCAACGGCCCCATTAGCTATAATGGGGCCCGGCTGAGACCAGCAAGCAATCCAGCAAATATGCAGAGAATTGGCTGGACAGCTGCCGCGGTTTGTATCTGACCGATTCCCAACATTTTTTGCTACTCGGCATAAGTGCCCATCGGGGCCGTTTAACCCCTCAGATGTCACGGTCAATAGCAACTGAGGCAATCAAAGTGGTTTAGAGGGAGAAGCTCCCTATTTCTCCCTTTCTCCCCACAAATGAGCTTGCGGGGTGTCGATGTCTTCAAGAATGAAGCAAAATTTATAATGTAAAAACTCAGTGGCAGTATTATAGTTTTTTTCCCATGACCCCAAACAAAGTTTATAAAAGGTAATTAGTATGTTATGTGTATCCCAAAATGGTGCCATTAAAAACTACAACTTATTCCATAAAAAAGCAAGCCATCATGACGTATAAATACAAAATAAACTGATAGCTCTTGGAAAGTGGTGATTAAAAAAATGAAAAAATTATTGCTTGCTCACAATGGCCCAAAACAGACTGTTCACTAAAG
The DNA here is from genome assembly GCF_014858855.1 of Bufo gargarizans. Classification (NCBI taxonomy): domain Eukaryota; kingdom Metazoa; phylum Chordata; class Amphibia; order Anura; family Bufonidae; genus Bufo; species Bufo gargarizans. Next base: position 78,767,550 of record NC_058084.1, read on the forward strand.
GGTTAAGCCCATAACAATGCTGCTGATTTGGGGCTTAAAGACACAGCAGTTCTTTCCAATCTTTTTTATCTCCACATTCTGAAAGCCACACTTTATTTTTCTGCCAACATAGTCCTGTCAGAGCTGGGGTTTTTTTGCGGGTCAAGTTGTGTTTTTCAATGGCACCATTTTGGGTTATATGATTTCTATGTTGTGACTAAAAAAGTAGTTTGTGAATACTGTACAGGTGTCCATCGCAGGCGTTTGACAGTTTCAGCAGGCCTTATTTTAACACTAAAATGTTGTCTTTGAGCGCCATCTAGTGCCTACTACACACTGTACAGCCCTGGCCAAAGGTTTTGAGACTGACATCTTTTGGTTTTCACAAAGTTTGCTGCTTCATTGTTTTTAGATCTTTTTGTCAGACATTTCTATTGTATACTGAAGTACAACCAGTGGCGTAGCGTGGGTTGCCAGCACCCGGGGCAAGCCAAAAATTGCGCCCCCCCCCCCCCCCGCGCCTACCCCAGGCACGCCACTTTTAACAGATACTGTAGTAGATCACTAGCAGTCCTATGTTACACCTCAGATAACACAGAGATAACTCTCTGAGTACAGATAATGTAGTAGATGGGTGTGAGGCCCCAGAATTCTGAACACGTACAGTGTGACCTGAAGTCTGGGGCCAGAATGCGGCAGTATGGGCCAAATTCTCAATCTTCTCCCCCAACCCTACCATGAAACAGATATGTGGATGGACATTATTATTACAGTAGAATACCGCACCATACCTGTTACATCCAGTGACGTCTCCTGTGATGTAGACTCTCCTCGACGTCTTCATTCAGAGATAAGACCACCATGATAACTTCTTTCAGCCGCTTCTCGTCTCTGCAGAGTTTCACCGAAAAAAATTTAGGTTCCTCACTTTACTATCATGCTCTCCTTCCTTCAACACTGTCATCCTGCTGCCCCCCAATACTGAGCTAGAGCCAGACAGATAGCTTTCATTCCCCCTGTATATTATAATGGCCCCCTCTTTATTATTAATGTACTGGCCCCCTCTTTAATAACAAAGAGGGGGCCATTATATTAGCAAAGAGGGGGTCATTACATTAATAATAAAGAGGGGGTCATTACATTCATAACAAAGAGGGGGTCATTACATTCATAACAAAGATGGGGTCATTATATTAATAATGAAGAGGGGGCCATTACATTAATAATAAAGAGGGGCCATTACATTAATAATAAAGAGGGGCCATTACATTAATAATAAAGAGGGGCCATTACATTAATAATAAAGAGGGGCCAATACATTAATAATGAAGAGGGGGTCATTACATTAATAATAAAGAGGGGCCATTATATTAATAATAAAGAGGGGCCATTATATTAATAATAAAGAGGGGGTCATTACATTAATAATAAAGAGGGGCCATTACATTAATAATAAAGAGGGGCCAATACATTAATAATGAAGAGGGGGTCATTACATTAATAATAAAGAGGGGCCATTATATTAATAATAAAGAGGGGCCATTATATTAATAATAAAGAGGGGGTCATTACATTAATAATAAAGAGGGGCCATTACATTAATAATAAGGAGGGGGCAGTACATTAATAATAAAGAGGGGGCCATTACATTAATAATAAAGAGGGGGTCATTACATTAATAATGAAGAGGGGGTCATTACATTAATAATAAAGAGGGGGCCATTACATTAATAATAAAGAGGGGGTCATTACATTAATAATGAAGAGGGGGTCATTATATTAATAATAAAGAGGGGGTCATTATATTAATAATAAAGAGGGGGCCAATACATTAATAATAAAGAGGGGCCATTACATTAATAATAAAGAGGGGGTCATTATATTAATAATAAAGAGGGGGCCAATACATTAATAATAAAGAGGGGGTCATTACATTAATAATGAAGAGGGGGTCATTATATTAATAATAAAGAGGGGGTCATTATATTAATAATAAAGAGGGGGCCAATACATTAATAATAAAGAGGGGCCATTACATTAATAATGAAGAGGGGGTCATTATATTAATAATAAAGAGGGGGCCAATACATTAATAATAAAGAGGGAGTCATTACATTAATAATGAAGAGGGGGTCATTATATTAATAATAAAGAGGGGGCCAATACATTAATAATAAAGAGGGGGCATTACATTAATAATAAAGAGGGGGTCATTACATTAATAATAAAGAGGGGGCCAATACATTAATAATGAAGAGGGGGTCATTACATTAATAATAAAGAGGGGGTCATTACATTAATAATGAAGAGGGGGTCATTACATTAATAATAATAATGTAATGGCCCCCTCTTTATTATTAATATAATGGCCCCCTTTTTATTAATAATGTACTGGCCCCCCTCTTTATTATTAATATAATGGCCCCCTTTTTATTATTAATGTACTGGCCCCCCTCTTTGCTAATATAATGTCCCCCTCTTTGTTATTAATGTAATGGCCCCTCTGTTATTAATGTACTGGCCCCCCTCTTTGCTAATATAATCGCCCCTCTTATTGCTGTGCCAATCATGCCACTGAAGCCTTTCTGCTCCAGTCCTCTCCTCTCCTCTCCCACCCCCCATACTGCCGCCAGAGCCTCTGCAATTAGGTAAGTTAACATAAAAAAAAAATACTTACCTACTATCTCCATCCCCGCTTGTTCCCGCCGCAGGCGGTCACGAACGCCTCACTGTGCCTTCCTGCGCCGCGTCATCGCGTCATCTCGCGAGACCCGACGCAGGAGGTCACAGTGAGGTTATCGTGACCGAGTCCTGCGTCGCTCGCCTCTACTGCCTTATAGGCTTCAGGACTAGGCCTGAAGCCTATGGGGCATAACGGAGGGGACGGGAGCCATAGGCTCCCGTAGCCCTCATTGAAATTTCGGATGCCTGGCGCCCCCTGCAATTTGGCGCCCGGGGCAACGGCCCCTCCGGCCCCCCCCACGCTACGCCCCTGAGTACAACTATAAGCATTTCATATGTTTTTCAACTTTTATTGACAAAAACATCAAGTTTATGCAGCAACTCAATATTTACAGAGTCAACCAATTGTTTTCAAGACTTCTACAATACTGGCATACTAGATATCAGCTTCAGGGACAGTTCCAGACTGATGGCAACCCATTCTTGCCTAACCAGTGCTTGGAGTTTATCACAATTTCTGTGTTTTTGTTTGTCCATCTGCTTTTTTGAGGACTGACCATAAGTTCTCAGGGGGGTTAAGATCTGGCAATTTTCCTGGCTATGGACCAAAAACTTTAATGTTTTGGTCACGGAACCACCCTAGTTATCACTTTTGCCTTGTGACATTGTGCTCCATCATGCTGGAAAAAACCTTGTTTCCCACCAAATTGCTCCAGGATCGTTGGGAGAAATTGCTCTTGGAGGATGTATTGATACCATTCTTTATTCATGGCAGTGTTCTTAGGCAAAATTGTGAGGGAGCCTACTCCCTTGGATGATAAGCAACCCCACACATGACTGGTCTCAGGATTCTTTACTGTTGTCATGACACAAGAATCATGGTAGCAGTCACCTTTTCTTCTGCGGACAATCGTTTCGTCAGAGAAAAAAACTTTACCCCAGTCCTCTGCAGTTCAATCCCAGTACTTCCTGCAGAATGTCAGCAAGATGATTTTCTTGGAGAGAAATGGCTTCTTTGCTGCGATTCTTGACACCAGGCAATCCTCTAAAAGCCTTCATCTCACGCCTGCCCGCCATTCCTCTGCACTGGTGGTGACCCAATCCCATAGCTGAATCCTTTAGGGCACAGTCCTGGCACTTGCTGGACTTTCTTCTGAACCCTGAAACCTTCTTCACAGCAACTGAACCTATCTTGAAGTTCTTAATGATCTGATAAATGGTTGACACAGGTGCAATCTTACAAGCAGCAATGTCCTTGCAGCCAGACAGTAGCTCAGGGGCAACACGTGAGGTGCACGGTGGACCGATGAGGGGCCAAATAATAACACACAGTTCATCAGTTTACTCACAGTTAGCAGAAAGCCTCCCTGGCAGCACAGTGTTGAGGTGGACAGCACAAAATCCTCCGGGGCACGCTCTGTGGTAGGGAAGCATCAGCCAAGATGATGGTGCCCTTGATGTTAGGGATGCTTAGGGTGCTTGTTGCGGCTGAGTCCCTTGGTGGTTTTTGTCGTGACGCCTGTACCGTGTTAATGGTGGTACAATCAATAGTAGTAATAATGAGGTAGACAGTGGTAAGGTGCAACTCACAACTTTTACTGATGTTGACTTTGGTTGCAGCAGTACAAAATACAGTCTCTTGTTGGTATTAGAGTTAATCTGCAAATCCACTGTTTCTAGGCTTTCTTAGGCCTTGATTCAGGCTGTGATCATGGAGAACCTTATTCCTGTTGATGTGCTCAGTCCTATACCTTGTCCTTTCCCTCCAAGCTGAATATTGGGACATGTAGCTAATCTGTTTCCCAGAATTATGGTGTGGCTGCCAGAAGCTATAAGTCCTCAACCATGCGCAAAGGTGTCTGTGGCCCTAAATAATGGCTCTTATCACCGATGAATCTTTCTGAAGCTTGTTTCTATTCCAGGGAGGCAGTGGCGTACCGCCCATAGAGGCAGACCACGCCACTGCTATGGGGCCCGCGGCACTGGGGGGCCCGTAGCGCAGATAAGGCCCCGCCCACTGATGACCAGCAGCCGGCTATGCGGCTGCTTTTCTCCCCAGGGCCCCCCCCCCCCATGTTTAGCTGAATCGCCTCCCAGAGGCGCGGCTAAGGCCCTAGACACCCGCCCCCCTCCTCAGCGCTGCGCTCTGAAACACCCGATCCTCCTCTCGTCGGCGTCCCAAATCCCGCGCAGGCGCAGTGCCGGCGATTGCCTGCGCCTGCGCTCTGATAATACGGCTGAGGGCAACAGCTTCAACATCGTCACTGGGCATGCGCCGAGCCCAGTGACGATGTTGAAGCTGTTGCCCTCAGCCGTATTATCAGAGCGCAGGCGCAGGCAATCGCCGGCACTGCGCCTGCGCGGGATTTGGGACGCCGACGAGAGGAGGATCGGGTGTTTCAGAGCGCAGCGCTGAGGAGGGGGGCGGGTGTCTAGGGCCTTAGCCGCGCCTCTGGGAGGCGATTCAGCTAAATGATGGAGGCGTTAGAGTTTTCATATTTAGGCGGGCACGGCACTAATCAGAGGGGCACCGTGGAGAAAGAAAACCGCCCCTCTGGGCTCCAGTCCGGCTTACAGCAAGAATCGATTTTTAGAAGAAAGGACAAGACTGACATGGAAAAGAAGAACACAGATGGAAAAAAGGTACTTTATTAAACATGGATCCATGAGTACCTTTTTTCCATCTGTCTTTTTCTTTTGATTGTGAGTCTTGTCATGTCTTCAAAAAATCGATTCTTATGATATGTAAATGAAGCTGTAAGGAGCCCAGAGGGGCGTTATTCTTTCTCCACTGTGCCCAGGAACGCCCCTCTGAAGTGCCGTGCCCGCCTAAGTTTGAAAACTAATAACGCCTCCAAGTTCATCTAAATCGCCTCCCAAATCCGATCCTCCTCTCGCTGGCATCCCAAATCCCGCGCAGGCGCAGTGCCGGCGATTGCCTGCGCTATGATAAGATGACTGACGGCACTGCGCCTGCGCGGGATTTGGGATGCCGGCGAGAGGAGGATCGGGGTGTTTGCCGCAGAGCGCGGCACTGAGGAGGGGGGGTGTTGAGCACTTAGCCGTGCCTCTGGGAGGCGATTTAGATGAACTTGGAGGCGTTATTAGTTTTCAAACTTAGGCGGGCACGGCACTTCAGAGGGGCGTTCCTGGGCACCGTGGAGAAAGAATAACGCCCCTCTGGGCTCCTTACAGCTTCATTTACATATCATAAGAATCGATTTTTTGAAGACATGACAAGACTCACAATCAAAAGAACAAGACAGATGGAAAACAGGTACTCTGTTAAACATGGATTCATGAAAAAAAAATTGGGGGTAAATTGCTAGTGACAGATTCCCTTTAAGGCTACTTTCACACTTGCGTTCAGAGTGGATCCGTCTGGTGTCTGCACAGACGGATCCGCACCTATAATGCAAACGCTTAGATCCGTTCAGAACGGATCCGTTTGCATTAACATGAACAAAAAAAAAAAAAAACATTTTTTTTTTTGTTCATGATAGTGCAAACGGATCCGTTTTGACTTTACATTGAAAGTCAATGGGGGACGGATCCGTTTGAAAATTGAGCCACACTGTGTCAACTTCAAACGGATCCGTCCCCATTGACTTACATTGTAAGTCTGGACGGATCCGTTTGCCTCCGCACGGCCAGGCTGCAAGCAGCGTTCAAGTGTCCGCCTGCTGAGCGGAGGACAGACGGAGCCATACTGATGCATTCTGAGCGGATCCGCATCCACTCAGAATGCATTAGGGCTGGACGGATCCGTTCGGTGCCGCTTGTGAGAGCCTTCAAACAGAACTCACAAGCGGAGACCCGAACGCAAGTGTGAAAGTAGCCTAACATGGCACCCCAAATAAGGAGACCTGCAGGCTGCAGCAGATATCCCATGTGACAGGTCACCCCCAGGAAACCCCTAACAGTTTCTGTAGGTCATGTATAAATTTATTTAATGGGGGTGTGGCATGGGAGGAGCAAAGTCAGGAAGTGGGAGGGGCCATGGTGGGTAGTGGGCGGGGTTAAGGGGCCCAATTCAGATTTTTGCTATGGGGCCCAGTGATTCCTATGTACGCCTCTGCAGGGAGGCAAACTCTCTCCTATTGGTCAGGGATGCAAGTGTATAGTCTGGCCACAGAAGGAAAACGCTCTTCTGTGCCTCACACCTTGGTACTACCACATAGCGAAGTTGGCTCCACTCACTAATCTGTGGTGTGAAGTCTTCACTCTGCATTCTCTCCCACTGATCTGATCTGCTCTAATCTAATCTCCTTTCCACTCATCTCTCTCCAACTAACTAGGCCTGACCTAGGTATATATAGAACCTACGTTTTATCCCCATCTAGTGGTGGGATGTATAAATTACACCTAATCTGCCTGGTAACAGGAATTTTGCAGATAAATTAGTACAAAGTCACATAATACAGCATAATAAAAATTTTAGGGTAAAAAGTGCTTTTAAGCAGTGCCTACACACATGTAGTGGGACGCTGCATCCTTGTCTGTAACCCTTTTGATCCAAACTAGTGATGACTGCACATGTTTCCTTAGAGCTAACTATGGTTATCAGAAGAAGACAAAGCGCTGCTTTCAACAAATGTAAAAATGATATTCAGACGGCACCCACCATTCGGTGCAACAAGCTTTTTTAATCCTCCAAAATGGATCGCTGGGTACATCAGAAGCTAAATACATTGGAAGCTGTGACTGAACACATCAGAAGCTGAATACATCAATGGCTGAATACATCAGAACGCTGAGTACATGTGTAAAGCTGAGTACATCATTGGCTGGGTTCAAAAGCTAAATACAAATATAATGTGGCTTGGGACGAACTTACATACATGCAGTAGTTGAGGTTCGGTGACGGCCGTTTCGCGCATCAGCGCTTCATCTGGCCTTTGGTGTAACTGCGCATCCGCGCCAGTTTTTTTTTTTAAGCGTCGGCTCCCGCGTCTCACAAATGTGACGTCACCGGCTTCGCCGCAAAATATGCGCCTTCATGTGACGTCGCTCCTGGAGCCGGTGCTGTATGTGTATTAAAACACATTTTTTAAAACAACAAATCTCTTTCAGATGTACTAATTTGGTCAAAGAAACACTTGCCAACAAAAAAAAAAGGTCACACACGCTAATATTTCGTTGGACCGCCTTTAGCTTTGATTACGGCACGCATTCGCTGTGGCATTGTTTCGATAAGCTTCTGCAATGTCACAAGATTTATTTCCATCCAGTGTTGCATTCATTTTTAACCAAGATCTTGCATTGATGATGGTAGAGTCTGACTGCTGCGCAAAGCCTTCTCCAGCACATACCAAAGATTCTCAATGGGGTTAAGGTCTGGACTCTGTAGTGGCCAATCCATGTGTCTCATGCTCCCTGAACCACCCTTTCACAATTTGAGCCCGATTAATCCTGGCATTGTCATCTTGGAATATGCCCGTGCCATCAGGGAAGAAAAAATCCATTGATGGAATAACCTGGTCATTCAATATGTTCAGGTTGTCAGCCGACCTCATTCTTGGAGCACATACTGATGCTGAACCTAGACCTGACCAACTGCAGCAACCCCAGATCATAGCACTACCCCCACAGGCTTATACAGTAGGCACTAGGCATGATGGGTGCATTACTTCATCTACCTCTCTTCTTACCCTGCTGCGCCCATCACTCTGGAACAGGGTAAATCTGGACTCATCAGACCACATGACCTTCTTCCATTGCTCCAGAGTCCAATCTTTATGCTCCCTAGAAAATTGAAGCCTTTTTTTCTGGTTTGCCTCACTGATCAGTGGTTTTCTTACGGCTACACAGCTGTTCAGTCCCAATCCCTTGAGTTCCCTTCACATTGTGCGTGTGGAAATGCTCTTACTTTCACTATTAAACATAGCCCTGAGTTTTACTGTTGTTTTTCTTCGATTTGATTTCACCAAATGTTTAACCCCATAGGGACACAGCCTTATTTCACCTTAAGGACCAGGCCATTTTTTGCAAATCTGACCAGTGTCACTTTAAGTGCACATAACTTTAAAACGCTTTGACTTATCCAGGCCGTTCTGAGATTGTTTTTTCGTCACATATTGTACTTCATGACAGTGGTAAAATGAAGTCAAAAAAATTATTTTTTTTGCACAAAATAATACCTAATTTACCCCAAAATTGCAAAAATTAGCAAATTTCAAAGTTTCAGTTTCTCTACTTCTGTAATACATAGTAATACCCAAAAAAATTGTGATGACTTTACATTCCCCATATGTCTACTTCATGTTTGTAGCATTTTGGGAATGATATTTTATTTTTTGGGGATGTTACAAGGCTTAGAAGTTTAGAAGCAAATTTTGAAATTTTTCAGAAATCTTCAAAATCCCACTTTTTATGGACCAGTTCAGGTTTGAAGTCATATTGTGAGGCTTAGATAATAGAAACCTCCCAAAAATGACCCCATCTAAGAAACTACACCCCTCAAGGTATTCAAAACTGATTTTACATACGTCGTTAACCCTTTAGGTGTTGCACAAGAGTTATTGGCAAATGGGGAAGAAATTTGAGAATTTCATTTTTTTGTCTAATTTTCCATTTTAACCCATTTTTTCCACTAACAAAGCAAGGGTTAACAGCCAAACAAGACTGTATCTTTATTGCCCTGACTCTGCCGTTTACAGAAACACCCAATATGTGGCCGTAAACTACTGTACGGCCACACAGCGGGGCGTAGAGTGAAAGGTGCGCCGTATGGTTTTTGGAAGGCTGATTTTTATGGACTGGTTTATTTACACCATGTCCCATTTGAAGCCCCCTGATGCACCCCTGGAGTAGAAACTCCCTAAAAGTGACCCCATCTAAGAAAGTACACCCCTCAAGGTATTCAAAACTGATTTTATATACGTCGTTAACCCTTTAGGTGTTGCGCAAGAGTTATTGACAAATGGGGATGAAATTTGAGAATTAGATTTTTTTGTCTAATTTTCCATTTTAACCCATTTTTTCCACTAACAAAGCAAGGGTTAACAGCCAAACAAGACTGTATCTTTATTGCCCTGACTCTGCCGTTTACAGAAACACCCAATATGTGGCCGTAAACTACTGTACGGCCACACAGCGGGGCGTAGAGTGAAAGGTGCGCCGTATGGTTTTTGGAAGGCTGATTTTTATGGACTGGTTTATTTACACCATGTCCCATTTGAAGCCCCCTGATGCACCCCTGGAGTAGAAACTCCCTAAAAGTGACCCCATCTAAGAAAGTACACCCCTCAAGGTATTCAAAACTGATTTTATATACGTCGTTAACCCTTTAGGTGTTGCGCAAGAGTTATTGACAAATGGGGATGAAATTTGAGAATTAGATTTTTTTGTCTAATTTTCCATTTTAACCCATTTTTTCCACTAACAAAGCAAGGGTTAACAGCCAAACAAGACTGTATCTTTATTGCCCTGACTCTGCCGTTTACAGAAACACCCAATATGTGGCCGTAAACTACTGTACGGCCACACAGCGGGGCGTAGAGGGAAAGGTGCGCCGTTTGGTTTTTGGAGGGCTGATTTTTATGGACCGGTTTATTTACACCATGTCCCATTTGAAGCCCCCTGATGCACCCCTGGAGTAGAAACTCCCTAAAAGTGACCCCATTTCGGAAACTATGGGATAAGGTGGCATTATTTGGGGGACTATTTTTAGGGTACATATGATTTTTGGTTGCTCTATATTACATTTTTGTGAGGCAAGGTTACCAAAAATTGAGATTCTGAAATTTCATCTCCATTTGCCATTAACTGTTGAGGAACACCTAAAGGGTTAATAAAGTTTGTATAATCAGTTTTGAATACCTTGAGGGGTGTAGTTTCTTAGATGGGGTCACTTTTAGGGAGTTTTTACTCTAGGGGGGCATCAGGGGGGCTTCAAAAGGGACATGGTGTCAATAAAAAAGGCCATCAAAATCGGCCTTCCAGAAACCATGTCGGTCCTTTCCTTTTGCGGCCTCCCTTTTACTGATACAGCAGTTTACGACCACAAATATGGCATTTCTGTAAACTGCAGTATCAGGGTAATAAATATTAATTTTTGTTTGGTTGTTAACCCTTGTTTTGTTACCGAAAAAAACGGATTGAAATGAAAAAGTGCCAAAAATGGAGTTTTTGGCACCGTTTTCATTTTTTTTTTTTAACCGTGTTAATCTGGGGGGTTGGGTCATGGGATATTTTTATAGAGGAGATTCTTACGGACGCGGCGATACCTAATAAGTCTACTTTTTTTTATAATTATTTAGGTTTTTGACTATATTATCCTTTTTGATACCCAAACATTTTTTTGGTATCTCTAAAGTCTAGGTGTCATTTTTTTAATTTATTTTTTATCTGATTATCTTATGTGGGGGCTCATTTTTTGCGGGACGAGCGGACGGTTTTTCTGGCACTATTTTGGGGGCTATATGACTTTTTGATCGCTTGCTATTAAATTTTTTGTTATGTTTGGTGACAAAAAAAAATCTTTTTTTGCACTTTTTTTTTTTTTTTTGGACCGTGTTAATCTGGGGGGGTTGGATCATGGGGTATTTTTATAGAGGAGATTATTACCGACGCGGCGATACCTAATATGTCTACTTTTAATAAATTATAGTTTTTTTGGGTGTCTCAAGTCTGAGAACCCTTTTTTTTTTTATCCCATGTCAGTCCTAAATTGGGATATAAATTTAGTACTCCATGGAAGTGTGATACTCCCTGAAGCAACCAATAATGCAGAGGCCCGGATGATCGGGGCACGTGTCACATTGAGTTGTGGTGTCCTTCCGTATCCCCCTCCTGTGACACACTCTGCACCTTTTTTGGGTTCGTCCCTTCTTTCCAGTATGGGGGACCACACCTGGAAAGTGTTGGCCAGGGACGATCCGGGCGCCTCCAGTTCCCGAGGTACTCCGGCCTGCTCTTTCCCGGTCCGAAAAGATCAGGTCTTTGAGGACTGCCTCATAGAATTGGAGGAATGTCCCTGTGCTGCCAGCGCTTCGGGATAGTACAAAAGAGTTGTACATGGCAACCTGCACCAAGTAGACCGCAACTTTTTTGTACCATGCCCGGGTTTTGCGCATGGCGTTATATGGCTTGAGGACTTGATCAGAGAGATCAACTCCTCCCATATACCGATTGTAGGCGACGATACAATCGGGCTTGAGGACCGTTGCCGCGGTACCTCGCACAGGGACAGGGGTGATGCCGTTACCATGAATTGTGGACAGCATAAGGACATCCCTCTTGTCCTTATACCTGACCAGCAACAGGTTTCCAGTGGTAAGGGCACGGGTCTCACCCCTGGGGATAGGTACCTGGAGGGGGAGGGCAGGGAGGCCGCGTTGATTTTTCCGCACGGTCCCACAAGCGAACGTGGATCTGGCGGCAAGGGACTGGAACAAGGGGATACTGGTATAAAAGTTATCCACGTAAAGGTGGTAACCCTTATCCAGCAGTGGGAACATAAGGTCCCACACAAGTTTCCCGGTAACACCCAGAGTGGGGGGACATTCTGGGGGTTGAATCCGGGAATCTCGCCCCTCGTATATACGAAATTTGTAAGTGTACCCTGAGGTACTCTCACAAATTTTGTATAGCTTCACGCCATACCTCGCTCGCTTGGTGGGCACATACTGGCGGAAAATGAGTCTCCCCTTGAACGCAATGAGAGACTCATCAACCGCGACCTCTCTTCCAGGTACATAGGCCTCCATGAATTTGGCCCCAAAGTGATCGATGACCGGCCGTATCTTGTACAGACGGTCATGGGCAGGATCACCTCGGGGGGGACATGCTGCATTATCGGAATAATGCAGACATTTCCGAATGGCCTCAAACCGGGAGCGTGTCATGGCTGTACTGTAAAGTGGGGTCTGGTATAGGACGTCCCCACTCCAGTACAGCCTGACACTGGGTTTCTTGACCAGGCCCATATGCAGCACGAGGCCCCAAAATGTCCTCATTTCGGCTGCACTGACCGGCGTCCAGCCACCGGGCCTGGCCAAAAAGGAGCCCGGGTGTTGAGCGACGAACTGTTGGGCGTACAGATTCGTCTGCTCCACCATCAGATTTACCAGTGGGTCACTGAAAAAATGACGAAAAAAGTCATATTCAGTGTAGCCCACTGTGGAAATCTGGATTCCTGATTGGCCTACAAAATCAGGAATCACGGGCTCGTATCGCTCTGGGCTACACCAGACAAATTCACCGGCAGGGTGCTCCGGTGGATTTAACTGGTGGGCCGGGAAACCAGTACGAGCCCCAGAGCTGCTCGTACTAGGCTGGGCCACAGGGTCCCTAACATGGCGGTCCCCTTGCTCCGCCTGGCGGCGTCTCCGCCGCCTTGGGGGCTCATCATCATCGCTAGATGATGAGGAGGATGCGGATGACAACAGGAATGTGGGGTCATCCTCATCCTCACTGGGACTCTCGGATTCGGAGGCAAGCTGGGCGTATGCCTCCTCGGCCGAGAACGTCCGGCAGGCCATAGGGGAGTGTGTGTCTGCGTGTATATGTGCGTGTGTGTAACTCTTTATTTTGTGTGCGTGTGTGTGGGGGCACGGGTGTTCACGAACTCACCCTAAAACTAAAAAAATAAAAAAATAAACTGACTAAAAAAAAGGCCAAAAAATGTGGAAAAAAAAATTCAAAACCGCTGATCAACCGTCCGAAGTTGATCAGCGGTGGGGTGTGCGATGCGCTAACAGTGGCCGGACACTAAGAGTGCCGGCCACAGTCAGCGTACACAAAAAAAAAATAAAAAATCCTGCACCCCAAAAAAGTGGGGGGGGGGGAGGGGGGGGCAAGTGGCAGCACCCCTGGGGGGTCTAGGGTCACACAGCTGTGCTGTGGACCCCAGACACCCTAACTAGGGTGATGCAATGAAAAGTGAAAAAAACTAACTTTCCCTTTTTTTCCCTGCCTAACCCAAACTTTCCCTAGCTGTCCCTATGTACCTGATGGGGGGTGCTGGTGGCAGAGATCGGGTCCTGGGGGCACAGATCGGGTGCAGGCAGCGGCAGCAGACACGTGCAGGCAGCTCCTCTCTCCTCCGGCTCCGGAACACAAAAGGAGGAGGAGAGGAGCGCCTGCCTCTTTTGAATCTGCCGCCGGACCGCCCACTGACCAATCAGAAAGCGATCCTGAGTGGTGATGTCACCATCACCACTCAGGATCGCTGGATGGTGATTGGTGGAGTGAAATCACACCACCATCACCATCCTGTTCCGGGTTATCGGGTCTTCAGAGACCCGAATAACCCGGAAACGCAGAAAACCGCAGGTCTGAATTGACCTGCGGTTTTCTGCGATCGCCGACATGGGGGGGTCACAGGACCCCCCGGCGCATTTGCCCCAGGTGCCTGCTCAATGATTTGAGCAGGCACCGGGTTCCGATCACCGCCCACCGAGCGGCGGTGATCGGAACCATTCATGACGTACCGGTACGTCATGTGTCCTTAAGTACCAGGACATCATGACGTACCGGTACGTCATGTGTCCTTAAGAGGTTAAGTGATCGCCGATCACGATCATTCAGGATTTTTTTCTTCCTTGAATATGATGGGTCCCCCACTATTCTTCCAGTTTTTAATAATGCGTTTGACAGTTCTTAACCCAATTTTAGTAGTTTCTGCAATCTCCTTAGATGTTTTCTCTGCTTGATGCATGCTAATGATTTGACCCTTTTCAAACAGACTAACATCTTATCCACGACCACGAGATATGTCTTTCAACATGGTTGTTTAAGAAATGAGAAGCAACTCATCGCACCAGTTGGGGTTAAATAACTTATTGCCAGCAAAAAGATAATCGCCCATGCAGTAATTATCCAATAGGAGGCTCATTACTATTTGCTTAGTTAAATCCAGGTGGTGACTTTTTTTTTGGACAGGCAGTGTATTTTGTCATTTAGACCTGACGGGCCCATTTTGCCCGTGCGCAGTATCCATCTGCTCTCTCTCCTTAATAATTTGCAGTACCTATCTCCTCCCTGTGGGAGGTTCTGTACTGTTTCTATACCAGCGAACTTTAGTACATTGACATTTCCATTATGTATAGAATTAACATGTTCTATTACACGTGGGCATCCCTTGCCTGATATGATGGATGATATATGTTCCCTAATCCTTTCATTTAGGCTTCTGATGGTTTTTCCGATGTAGAATCTGCTGCATATGCAAATTAATAAATAAATAACAAACTTGGTTTTACAAGTAATTAGTGTTTTAACCCTATGTTGGACACCTCCAAAATATAGAGTTTCCCATTGAGGGTTAAATTTGCAGCACATGCAGTCTCCACAGCGGCGATTGCCCCTGGGTCTCCACCCGTCTAACCAGGTTTTTGTCTTCTCCTTAAAGCAGCTGCGTACTATTTGATCTTTGAGCGTGTGGCACCTCCTAAATGCAACAATAGGACGAGTGCCCTTCATATCTGCAAGACTGTCATCTCCTTCCAAAATGTCCCAATTGCTGCGTATTACTTTTTTGATCTGTTCTGCCATGGGACTAAATTTATAGGAGAAGACAAATGGCCTTGAGTCTTCCTGTTTTCGTTTCTTTTTTACTCTATCAGTGTCACTTGTTTTTTATTCTGCTGCCAGTGTCTTGCCCTCAACATAGCTTCGTTGAGTAAACTGGCTGGATATCCTCTAGATAAGAGGCGTCTTTTTAAGTCTGAGGCCTGCTTTGTGTAATCCTCTGTTTTATTTATACGCATCAATCTCAAAAATTGGCCATAAGGAACCGCCTTCTTGATGCTAAGGGGATGAAAGCTAGAGTACGGTAAAAGCGAATTGGTGGCGGTGGGTTTTTCGATACCCTTCTGTGACGAGACCAATCTCGCCACATTGCATTGGAGAAGCCTGGTTGCCCGCCTGCTTCCTTTAGACTATGGCCCCATGTTGAAACGCTTGATTTTCCCCTGCAAAGACATGAAAGCCGGGTCATTTGGTACTTGCCCTATTTGAACAGTGATACCCCAGATAGCTATGCCATGGAGCCCATTCGGATAACGAAAGACTATTTGGCTCCATGGCAATTGAACTGTATGTATGTGATCTGAGCGCCATTCAGTAATAATGTGCGCTCAGATCCAAGCTATCTGGGGATATGTTAAAAGTCTATATTTACTGTATTTGTTGTGACATTTTATATTTCAATAGTGATTTCTGCCCTGTTGTCCCCACGTGTATAAGGGCGATTTCCCTTTGTCCTGAGGGATAATTGAATTACTCCTCGGTTGTCTCCAGGGCAGAGAGGAGGAAACCAGGATCCATTGTGGGGATGTATTGTGTCTGTGTGTCCTGAATTGCTGCCTCTGTCCTTGGAGATAAATTGGATTACTTCCCAATTATCTCCAGGATAGAAGACTCTGTGGAAACTGGTTTGGGCCGGAAAGTCATGCTTCCTTTGGTCACGATCTAACTTTTGACCCATTGGACTAAGTTGTATGATTTTGACATATGTTTGTATTTGGAGTATGCCAATTCTGTAAATGTAAGTTTTATGTGAATGTGATGCATACTTTTAAAGTTATGAATATTGTGTAAAACTGTGTATTTTCCTGCCTGTTATAATTACATTAACCCATTGTGTAAGGTAATTGTATCACAGGCAGAGGGGAGGATTTTGTGTGGGAGTGTCTGAGTGTATTGTACTTGGCTACTGGTTGTTTTACAAAACCCTGTGGGTGGTACTAATGTGTAAGAATGTGTATATAAGAACAATAAACCCACAGCTCTGGCTGTCCACTGCTTTACCCTCAACATGGCGCCTTGTCTCGTTCTTGGGGGGGATTTATTGTATGCTGTTCCAGTTCGACTGCCAGGAGTGTAAACCTTTCATATGTTTTTTCCTATTCGGCTGTATGCAGCATTCATATGGTTTCCAGTTAGGGAGAGGGGCGTCTTTAGTAGCTGCCTTTGGATCTGGAAAGGGAATATTTCTTAGACGGCTTTTACCCCATTTTATGCCCGGGGTGCCGTTACACCCTCCGTCACCAACTCGCCATTCCTCACTGTAATCAACACATCCAGAAATTCCAACTTTAGGCCTCCAAACTTGTATGCGAACAACATGCTCATATTATTTGCCTTGTTTAGGTACTCGACAAAGTCTACAAACACTTTCTCTGAACCTGACCAAATAATAAACACGTCATCTATGAATCTTAGATACGTGTGCATATATGGGAGGACTCTGTTTACAGCTGAGCTGTACCCATTGCAGTACCAAATTTTACCCAAAATGGAAGGCATTATTTTTCAGGATGAAGCCCAAGGCTTCACCAATGAAATTACAAAAAAACGCACTCTTATCAGTGTTGCTCAGAATTTCCATTATAGCCTTAGTGCCTTCTTCTTGGGGAATGCGTGTCTACAGACTTTCTACATCCAGGGATACTAGATGAAATCCATCACGCAACTGGACATTATCCAGTGCCCGTAATAGGTCATCCCTTAGATGTGATGGCGTTACCCGTACCATAGGTCTCAAAAGCCAGTCTATGTACCTGGACAAAGGCTCAGTCACTGACCCAACCCCCAAGACAATTGGTCTCCCAGGGGGGTGGGTCAGTGAATTGTGAACCTTTGGCACAAAGTACCAACAGTTTTTTTTGGGGAAAAGAGGTAGGAGTCTCTCCGCTGTTTTGCGTGACAATACTTCATACTGGGTGTATTTAAACAGAAGAATTCTTAGTTGTCCCTGTATTTTATATGTAGGGTCTATCTTCAGTTCCTCATAAACCTGGACGTTTTCCAACTGTCTACGCGCTTCGAGTATGTAATATTCCTTAGTCATTACCACTACATAACCTCCCTTCTCCGCCGGCTTAACCACCAGATTGTTTTGAGATTGTAGCCACTTAAGTGCCTTTTCCTCTCCTTTATCTATGTTTTTTGGTGCTTGGGGATAGATCAAAGCCTTAATCCCTTCAAGCACTTTACGTTGAAAAATGTCTATGCTACAACCGGTGGGCAAGGGGGGACAAAAAGTGGAAGGGACTCCCCCCCTAAAGAGCTGCTTTCTCTTCAAACAACTGATCAGTGGGCATGCCAGAAGTTGGCCCCCCATCAATCTGATAGGTCATCAATAAAAAAAGAAAAAGCGACAAGCCCTTTAATACAAATTGCCACCATGAAAACTGAAGCAGCAAACTTTGTGAAAACCCAAATTTGTGTCAATCTCTAAACTTTTGTCGACAACTGCAGTGCCTGTCTCCAAATAAGGCATTTGATATATCCAGAAAAATATTCAAATATAAAAAAGAAAATTTTAACATACTTGTGTACCAGTATTTATAACAATGGCAGAATATATGCAGAAAAAATTACACTACAGTCAGGTCCATAAATATTGGGACATTGACACAATTGTAACATTTTTGGCTCTATACACCACCACAATGGATTTGAAATGAAACAAACAAGATGTGCTTTAACCGCAGACTGTCAGCTTTAATTTGAGGGTATTTACATCCAAATCAGATGAATGGTGTAGGAATTACAACCATTTGCATATGTGACTCCCACTTGTTTAGGATCAAAAGTAATGGGACAATTGGCTTCTCAGCTCTTCCATGGCCAGGTGTGTGTTAAAAGGTCCAGAGTTAATTTCAAGTGTGCTATTTGCATTAGGAATCTGTTGCTGTCAACTCTCAAGATGAGATCCAAAGAGCTGTCACTATCAGTGAAGCAAGCCATCATTAGGCTGAAAAAACAAAACAACCCCATCAGAGAGATAGCAAAAACATTAGGCGTGGCCAAAACAACTATTTGGAACATTCTTAAAAAGAAGGAATGCACCGGTCAGCTCTGCAACACCAAAAGACCCGGAAGACCATGGAAAACAACTGTGGTGGATGACCAAATAATTATTTCCCTGGTGAAGAAAACACCCTTCACAACAGTTGGCCAGATCAAGAACACTCTCCAGGAGGTAGGTGTATGTGTGTCAAAGTCAACAATCAAGAGAAGACTTCACCAGAGTGAATACACAGGGTTCACCACAAGATGTAAACCATTGGTGAGCCTCAAAAACAGGAAGGCCAGATTAGGCCTCTTTCACACGGGCGTCATGTTTTTTGCCCGGATAAGAGGCGGGTGCGTTGCGGGAAAATGCGCGATTTTTCTGCGCAAGTGCAAAACATTGTCATGCGTTTTGCACTCGCGTGAGAAAAATCGCGCATGTTTGGTACCCAGACCCGAACTTCTTCACAGAAGTTCGGGCTTGGGATTGATGTTCTGAAGATTGTATTATTTTCCCTTATAACATGGTTATAAGGGAAAATAATAGCATTCTGACTACAGAATGCTTAGTATAATAGTGCTGGAAGGGTTAAAAATAATAAAAAAGTTAACTCACCTTCTCCTCTTGTTCGCGTAGATGCCGGTCTGTTCTTTAGCTGTGGGCTGAATGACCTGAGGTGATGTCAGATCACATGCTCCAATCACATGGTCCATCACCATGGTGATGGAGCATGTGATCTGACGTCACCACAGGTCCTTCAGCCCACAGCTAAAGAACAGACCGGCATCTAGGCGAACAAGAGGAGAAGGTGAGTTAACTTTTTTATTATTTTTAACCCTTCCAGCACTATTATACTATGCATTCTGTATTCAGAATGCTATTATTTTCCCTTATAACCATGTTATAAGGGAAAATAATACAGTGAATAGACTGTCACCTAGAACCCATGAGTGAAAATCGCACCGCATCCGCACTTGCTTGCGGATGCATGCGATTTTCACGCAACCCCATTCATTTCTATAGGGCCTGCGTTACGTGAAAAACGCACAAAGAGGAGCATGCTGCGATTTTCACGCAACGCACAAGTGATGCGTGAAAATCACCGCTCGTGTGCACAGTCCCATAGAAATGAATGGGTCAGGATTCAGTGCGGGTGCAGTGGGTTCACCGCACGGATCGCACCCGCACGGAAAACTCGCCCGTGTGAAAGGGGCCTTAGAGTTTGCCAAACAACATCTAAAAAAGCCTTTAGGCCCCTTTCACACGAGCGAGTTTTCCGCGCGGGTGCAATGCGTGATGGGAACGCATATAGCACCTGCACTGAATCCTGACCCATTCATTTCAATGGGTCTGTGTACATGAGCGTTGTTTTTCACGCATCAGTTCTGCGTTGCGTGAAAATCGCAGCATGTTCTATATTCTGCGTTTTTCACGCAGCCCTGGCCCCATAGAAGTGAATGGGGCTGCTTGAAAAACGCATTGCATCGGCAAGCAAGTGCGGGTGCGATGCGTTTTTCACTGATGGTTGCTAAGAGATGTTGTTTGTAAACCTTCAGTTTTTTATCACGCGCGTGAAAAACGCATCAAAATGCATTGCACCCACGCGTAAAAAACTGAACGCAATCGCAGACAAAACTGACTGAACTTGCTTGCAAAATAGTGCGAGTTTCACTGAACGCATCCGGACCCAATCTGTCACGCTCGTGTGAAAGGGGCTTCACAGTTCTGGAACAACATCCTATGGACAGATGAGACCAAGATCAACTTGTACCAGAGTGATGGGAAGAGAAGAGTATGGAGAAGGAAAGGAACTGCTCATGATCCTAAGCATACCACCTCATCAGTGAAGCATGGTGGTGGTGGTGTCATGGTGTGGGCATGTATGGCTGCCAATGGAACTGGTTCTCTTGTATTTATTGATGATGTGACTGCTGACAAAAGCAGCAGGATGAATTCTGAAGTGTTTCGGGCAATATTATCTGCTCATATTCAGCCAAATGCTTCAGAACTCATTGGACGGCGCTTCACAGTGCAGATGGACAATGACCCAAAGCATACTGCAAAAGCAACCAGAGTTTTTCAAGGGAAAGAAGTGGAATGTTATGCAATGGCCAAGTCAATCACCTGACCTGAATCCGATTGAGCATGCATTTCACTTGCTGAAGACAAAACTGAAGGGAAAATGCCCCAAGAACAAGCAGGAACTGAAGACAGTTGCAGTAGAGGCCTGGCAGAGCATCACCAGGGATGGAACCCAGCGTCTGGTGATGTCTGTGTGTTCCAGACTTCAGGCTGTAATTGACTGCAAAGGATTTGCAACCAAGTATTAAAAAGTGAAAGTTTTATTTATGATTATTATTATGTCCCATTACTTTTGGTTCCTTAACAAGTGGGAGGCACAGATGCAAACTGTTGTAATTCCTACACCGTTCACCTGATTTGGATGTAAATACCCTCAAATTAAAGCCGACAGTCTGCAGGTAAAGCACATCTTGTTCGTTTCATAGAGCCCAAATTTTTTGAATTGTGTCGATGTCCCAATATTTAAGGACCTGACTGTGTGTGTTATATTATGTAA
The DNA here is from genome assembly GCF_014858855.1 of Bufo gargarizans. NCBI lineage: Eukaryota > Metazoa > Chordata > Amphibia > Anura > Bufonidae > Bufo > Bufo gargarizans. The sequence goes on from NC_058084.1 coordinate 78,788,534, forward strand.
ATCGCAGTGCTGAAAAGAGTCCTAAAGTACGTGTTCTGTCCTCCTTATGTGTGAAGGTACATAGCTTGACAGACAGCTAAACCTTTCCCAGCAATGAATTGACAATGGAGTAACGTCCAACTTCGTCTTTATTGCAAGGTAGGTATATGGTAAAACTGAGAAACAGAAAAGAATGCACTTACTAATGTAGTCTGACATATAAAAATACATATAATACAACATGCATACAGATGCAAACCATGTGAAACATACCAGCGGTGCTATCGTAAGCTTAGCTGTAGAGGATGGATCAGGACACTACCAGACCGTGTGGATACCTCTGTAATGGTGGCTGTGAATGACAGCTATGTGCAGGGCTGATGATGTCACTAGAATTCATAGGCTACAAGTAATGGAAGCTGAAGTGGGTCAAACTTCTAGTGTGAAGAGCTGCAGTGTATGTAAAACGGCCACTAGATGGTGCAGTTACACAATGAACAGAGAATTATACATTATAAAGCATACTAAGGCTACTTTCACACTTGCGGCAGGACGGATCCGACAGGCTGTTCACCCTGTTGGATCCGTCCTTCCGCTATTTTGCCGGACCGCCGCTCCGTCCCCATTGACTATAATGGGAACGGGGGCTGAGCTCCGGCGCAGCACGGCAGTGCACGGCGAAAGCCGCTGGACTAAAAGTCCTGCATGTCCGACTTTTTAGTCCGGCGGCCTCTCACCACGAACTTCTGTGCTGCGCCGGAGCTCTGCCCGTCCCCATTATAGTCAATGGGGACGGAGCAGCGGCACGGCGAAATAGCGGAAGGACGGATCCGACAGGGTGAACAGCCTGTCGGATCCGTCCTGCCGCAAGTGTGAAAGTACCCTAAGGCCTCATGCACACGACAGTTTTTTTTCACGGTCCGCAAAGACGGGGTCCGTGGGTCCGTGATCCGTGACCGTTTTTTCGTCCGTGGGTCTTCCTTGATTTTTGGAGGATCCACAGACATGAAAAAAAAGTCGTTTTGGCGTCCGCCTGGCCGTGCGGAGCCAAACGGATCCGTCCTGAATTACAATGCAAATCAATGGGGACGGATCCGTTTGACGTTGACACAATATGGTGCAATTGCAAACGGATCCGTCCCCATTGACTTTCAATGAAAAGTCAGGAGTCCCTTTACTTTCACACTTGCGTTCATAATGCAGATGGTGGCTCCGTTCAGAGCGGATCCGTCTGCATTATATTGTTAAAACATTTCTAAGTGTGAAAATAGCCTCAGACGGATCCGTCCAGACTTTACATTGAAAGTCAATGGGGGACGGATCCGTTTGAAAATTGAGCCACAGTGTGTCATCTTCAAACGGATCCGTCCCCATTGACTTACATTATAAGTCTGGACGGATCCGCTTGCCTCCGCACGGCCAGGCGGACACCCGAACATAACTTGAAGCGTCCCCATCACCATGGGAACGCCTCTACGTTAGAATATAATGTCGGATATGAGCTACATCGTGAAACTCATTTCCGACAGTATATTCTAACACAGAGGCGTTCCCATGGTGATGGGGACGCTCCAGGTTAGAATATACTGAAAAACTGTGTACATGACTGCCCCCTGCTGCCTGGCAGCACCCGATCTCTTACAGGGGGCCGTGATCAGCACAATTAACTCCTCAGGTGCCGCACCTGAAGGGGTTAATTGTACTATCATATCCCCCTGTAAGAGATCAGGGCTGACAGGCATCAGGGGGCAGACCCCCCCCCCTCCCCAGTTTGAATATCGTTGGTGGCACAGTGTGCGCCCACCATCGGGCCGCCCCCTTCCTCCCTCTATTGTTATAAATCGTTGGTGGCACAGTGTGCGCCCCACTTCGCCCCCCCCTCCCTCCCTCTATTGTAATAAATCGTTGGTGGCACAGTGTGCGCCCACCATCGCCCCCCCCCCCCCCTTCCTCCCTCTATAGTTAAAAATCGTTGGTGGCACAGTGTGCGCCCACCATCGGCCCCCCCTCTCTCTATAGTAGTAACAACCATTGGTGGCAGTGTGCGGCCTCCCATCCCCCCCCCCCCCATCATTGGTGGCAGCGGAGTTCCGATCGGAGTCCCAGTTTAATCGCTGGGGCTCCGATCGGTAACCATGGCAACCAGGAAGCTACTGCATCCCTGGTTGCCATGGTTACTTAGCAATAGTACAATTGTAGAAGATTCATACTTACCTGCTTGCTGCTGCGATGTCTGTGACCGGCCGGGAGCTCCACCTACTGGTAAGTGAAAGGTCTGTGCGGCGCATTGCTAAAGAACTGTCACTTACCAGTAGGAGGAGCTCCCGGCCGGTCACAGACATCGCAGCAGCAAGCAGGTAAGTATGAATCTTCTACTGTTGTACTATTGCTAAGTAACCATTGCAACCAGGGCTGCAGTAGCTTCCTGGTTGCCATGGTTACCGATCGGAGCCCCAGCGATTAAACTGGGACTCCGATCGGAACTCCGCTGCCACCAATGATGGGGGGGGGGGGCGAATGGGAGGCCGCACACTGCCACCAATGGTTGTTACTACTATAGAGAGAGGGGGGGCCGATGGTGGGCGCACACTGTGCCACCAACGATTTTTAACTATAGAGGGAGGAAGGGGGGGGCGATGGTGGGCGCACACTGTGCCACCAACGATTTATTACAATAGAGGGAGGGAGGGGGGCGCGATGGTGGGCGCACACTGTGCCACCAACGATATTCAAACTGGGGAGGGGGGGGGGGTCTGCCCCCTGCTGCCTGGCAGCCCTGATCTCTTACAGGGGAATATGATAGTACAATTAACCCCTTTAGGTGCCGCACCTGAAGGGGTTGATTGTGCTATCATATCCCCCTGTAAGAGATCGGGTGGTGCCAGGCAGCAGGGGGCAGTCTTGTACAAAGTTTGCAGTGTATTCTAACTAGAAGCGTCCCCATCACCATGGGAACGCTTCTGTGTTAGAATATACTGTCGGAAATGAGTTTTCACGAAGTGAAAACTTAGATCAGAAAAAGCTTTTATGCAGACGGATCTTCGGATCCGTCTGTATGAAAGCAACCTACGGCCACGGATCACGGACACGGATGCCAATCTTGTGTGCATCCGTGTTCTTTCACGGACCCATTGACTTGAATGGGTCCGTGAACCGTTGTCCGTCAAAAAAATAGGACAGGTCATATTTTTTTGACGGACAGGATACACGGATCACGGCCTCGGCTGCAAAACGGTGCATTTTCCGATTTTTCCACGGACCCATTGAAAGTCAATGGGTCCGCGAAAAAAAACGGAAAACGGCACAACGGCCACGGATGCACACAACGGCCGTGTGCATGAGGCCTAACTGTGCATAAATTAACACTAACAAACTGCTGAAGGTCTAAAAAAAAACACTGACACCGGATAGCACGAAATGACACAGACAATACAGACATACGGTAGATCACTTTCACACTATCCGTATTTTGCATTAGTGTTTGTAAGCCAAAATCAGGAGTGGAGCATATAGAGAGAACATATCATGGAAAGATAAGTGCCTCTTCTGGGTTTTGGACCAGCTCCTGGGTTTGGTTTGCAAATACTGATGAAAAATACTGACAGAAAACTGACTGTATGAAAGTGGCCATAACCATGGAGGTAAATATGGATATTGCCATCACTTCACGATCATAGGGAAAAACAGTGAATGGGATGTAACACTTAACCAGCCCTGTGGCTGCTTTATTCTATGGACCTCCACCAGTCATAACCATATTTATGATGTATTACTTATTTCATATTTCATTTCATATTTCACTCACTAGTGAGTTCTAACATTTAAAATTTTTCCTATGTGTTTTCTATAATGCCGCATTTTTTCACCTTGAAGGGTTCGGACCTGTTCGCAGTTTAGCCCCATTGAATGGACATGTCCCTTCTTGGTACGGTCACAGCTTTAAACCGCTGGCCGGGCGAATGGCAGTGCAGCTTCCCATTAAAAACAATGGGAGTAGGACACCATACAGAGCTTGTGCCGAAATTCCATGCCATGTGAACGAGCCCTAACAATCTATAACACGAGGGACAATTTCACCAGATGTTATCCAGTATGTGATTTAGCTGTAGGAGGAAACCAGAGGAAATGTACACAAACACAGGGAGAACATACAGGCAGATGTTGATGGTGGCTGACTTCAAAGTCCAAACCCCAATGAGATCTACCTCTTAGCCCATTACCACAACTCGGTGTGCATGATACAGGCGCAGAAGCTGTATCTGTGCCATTAGCAGTGTCGATAGTAACATGCAGCTGATAGCATGCTGTAATGACTAGGATTGAAGCAAGCACCTATCCTGCCATTTAACCCCTTAGGCCCCTTTCACACGGGCGAGGATTCCGTGCGGCTGCAATGCGTGAGGTGAACGCATTGCACCCGCACTGAATCCGGACCCCTTCACTTCAATGGGGCTGTGCAGATGAGTGGTAATTTTCACGCATCACTTATGCGTTACGTGAAACAACGCAGGCCCCATAGAAAAGGGTCTGCATGAAAACCGCAAGCATCCGCAAGCAAGTGCGGATGCGGTGCGATTTTCACGCATGTTTCTAGGATGAAAGTCTATTCACTGTATTATTTTCCCTTATAACACGGTTATAAGGGAAAATAATAGCATTCTTTAATACGAAATGCATAGTAGAAGGTCAATTGAGGGTAAAAAAAACAAATAAAAAAATTAACTCACCTTCTCCAATTGATCGCGTAGCTGCCGGTCTCCTGTTTTTTCTTATTAAAGAATGCTATGATTTTCCCTTATAACCATGTTATAAGGGAAAATAATAAAATTTACAGAATACTGAACCCAAACCCGGACTTCTGTGAAGAAGTCCGGGTTCGGGTCTGGGTACCAAACATGCCGATTTTTCTCACGCGCATGCAAAATGCATTAAAACGCCTTGTACTCGCGGGGGGAAATCGCGCATGTTCCCGCAACGCACCCGCATCTTTTCCCGCAACGCCCGTGTGAAACCAGCCTTACAGATGCTAGAGACTGAGACCTGAGTCCTCATAGCTAGAGTTGAGCGAACACCTGGATGTTCGGGTTCGAGAAGTTCGGCCGAACATCCCGGAAATGTTCGGGTTCGGGATCCGAACCCGATCCGAACTTCGTCCCGAACCCGAACCCCATTGAAGTCAATGGGGACCCGAACTTTTCGGCACTAAAAAGGCTGTAAAACAGCCCAGGAAAGAGCTAGAGGGCTGCAAAAGGCAGCAACATGTAGGTAAATCCCCTGCAAACAAATGTGGATAGGGAAATGAATTAAAATTAAAATTAAATAAATAAAAATTAACCAAAATCAATTGGAGAGAGGTTCCATAGCAGAGAATCTGGCTTCCCGTCACCCACCACTGGAACAGTCCATTCTCAGATATTTAGGCCCCGGCACCCAGGCAGAGGAGAGAGGTCCCGTAACAGAGAATCTGTCTTCATGTCAGCAGAGAATTAGTCTGCATGTCATAGCAGAGAATGAGGCTTCACGTCAGCCACCACTGCAACAGTCCATTGGCATATATTTAGGCCCAGCACCCAGGCAGAGGAGAGAGGTCCCGTAACAGACAATCTGGCTTCATGTCAGCAGAGAATCAGTCTGCATGTCATAGCAGAGAATCAGGCTTCACGTCACCCACCACTGCAACAGTCCATTGTCATAAATTTAGGCCCAGCACTAGTGTTGAGCGGCATGTCCCATATTCGAATTCGCGAAATTTTGTGAATATTCGAAAGAATATTCGTAAAATATTCGCGATTATTCAAATTCGTTATTATTTCGCATATGCGATAATTCGAATTTTCGCATCGCATAATACATATGCTATGCAAAATTCACATGTGCGCTAATGAAATCGCCTTACGAAGATTCGCAACTCAATTCAATCACTAATGTATGAATGCAATGCCCTTTGCCTCTGTTCTGGGACAAGTGTAGATATTCGCATGTGCGCTAATAAAATCGCCTTACGAAGATTCGCACCTCAATCACTTTCTAGGGAATGTGAGACTTTTGGGAATCAATCGAGATACAGTGGGGGGTGATGACAGTAGTTGACAGAGTACAGATCAATGTAATCTGTAAGGTGGAAAGTAAAATAAAAAATACGAATTTTCGTTAATCGAATTTTACGAAGTTCTACGTATTCGCGAATATGGTGCTATACTATATGAATGCACAGGCCTTTGCCTCTCTGTTCTGGGGACAAGTGTAGATATTTGCATTTGCGTTAATAAAATCGCCTTACGAAGATTCGCAGCTCAATTCAATCACTAATGTATGAATGCAAAGCCCTTTGCCTCTGTTCTGGGACAAGTGTAGATATTCGCCTGTGCGCTAATAAAATCGCCTTACGAAGATTCGCAACTCAATTCACTAATGTATGAATGCAAAGCCCTTTGCCTCTGTTCTGGGACGTGCCGATATTCGCATGTGCGCTAATAAAATCGCCTTACGAAGATTCGCGCCTCAATCACTTTCTAGGCAATGTGAGTAAGATCTGAGCTGTTGGACCTTTGGGAAACAATCAATTATATGTGTACTGTAATTTTGTGGGGGGGGGGGGGAAAACAAAAAACGAATATTCGTTTTTACGAATATATAGCACTATATTCGAAATATTCGCGAAATCGCGAAGTTGCGATATTCGCGAAAAAAATTTGCTTTTCGAATATTCGCGCTCAACACTACCCAGCACCCAGGCAGAGGAGAGAGGTCCCGTAACAGACAATCTGGCTTCATGTCAGCAGAGAATCAGTCTGCATGTCATAGCAGAGAATGAGGCTTCACGTCAGCCACCACTGCAACAGTCCATTGGCATATATTTAGGCCCAGCACCCAGGCAGAGGAGGGAGGTCCCGTAACAGAGAATCTGTCTTCATGTCAGCAGAGAATTAGTCTGCATGTCATAGCAGAGAATGAGGCTTCACGTCAGCCACCACTGCAACAGTCCATTGGCATATATTTAGGCCCAGCACACACACAGGCAGAGGAGAGAGGTCCCGTAACAGAGAATCTGGCTTCATGTCAGCAGAGAATTAGTCTGCATGTCATAGCAGAGAATGAGGCTTCACGTCAGCCACCACTGCAACAGTCCATTGGCATATATTTAGGCCCAGCACACACACAGGCAGAGGAGAGAGGTCCCGTAACAGAGAATCTGGCTTCATGTCAGCAGAGAATCAGTCTGCATGTCATAGCAGAGAATGAGGCTTCACGTCAGCCACCACTGCAACAGTCCATTGGCATATATTTAGGCCCAGCACCCAGGCAGAGGAGGGAGGTCCCGTAACAGAGAATCTGTCTTCATGTCAGCAGAGAATTAGTCTGCATGTCATAGCAGAGAATGAGGCTTCACGTCAGCCACCACTGCAACAGTCCATTGTCATAAATTTAGGCCCAGCACCCAGGCAGAGGAGAGAGGTCCCGTAACAGAGGATCTGGCTTCATGTCAGCAGAGAATCAGTCTGCATGTCATAGCAGAGAATGAGGCTTCACGTCAGCCACCACTGCAACAGTCCATTGTCATAAATTTAGGCCCAGCACCCAGGCAGAGGAGAGAGGTCCCGTAACAGACAATCTGGCTTCATGTCAGCAGAGAATTAGTCTGCATGTCATAGCAGAGAATGAGGCTTCACGTCAGCCACCACTGCAACAGTCCATTGGCATATATTTAGGCCTAGCACACAGGCAGAGGAGAGAGGTCCCGTAACAGACAATCTGGCTTCATGTCAGCAGAGAATCAGTCTGCATGTCATAGCAGAGAATGAGGCTTCACGTCACCCACCACTGCAACAGTCCATTGGCATATATTTAGGCCTAGCACACAGGCAGAGCAGAGAGGTCCCGTAATAGACAATCTGGCTTCATGACAGCAGAGAATCAGTCTGCATGTCATAGCAGAGAATGAGGCTTCACGTCACCCACCACTGCAACAGTCCATTGGCATATATTTAGGCCTAGCACACAGGCAGAGCAGAGAGGTCCCGTAACAGACAATCTGGCTTCATGTCAGCAGAGAATCAGTCTGCATGTCATAGCAGAGAATGAGGCTTCACGTCACCCACCACTGCAACAGTCCATTGGCATATATTTAGGCCTAGCACACAGGCAGAGCAGAGAGGTCCCGTAACAGACAATCTGGCTTCATGACAGCAGAGAATCAGTCTGCATGTCATAGCAGAGAATGAGGCTTCACGTCACCCACCACTGCAACAGTCCATTGGCATATATTTAGGCCTAGCACACAGGCAGAGCAGAGAGGTCCCGTAACAGACAATCTGGCTTCATGTCAGCAGAGAATCAGTCTGCATGTCATAGCAGAGAATCAGGCTTCACGTCAGCCACCACTGCAACAGTCCATTGGCATATATTTAGGCCTAGCACACAGGCAGAGGAGAGAGGTCCCGTAACAGACAATCTGGCTTCATGTCAGCAGAGAATCAGTCTGCATGTCATAGCAGAGAATGAGGCTTCACGTCACCCACCACTGCAACAGTCCATTGGCATATATTTAGGCCTAGCACACAGGCAGAGCAGAGAGGTCCCGTAACAGACAATCTGGCTTCATGACAGCAGAGAATCAGTCTGCATGTCATAGCAGAGAATGAGGCTTCACGTCACCCACCACTGCAACAGTCCATTGGCATATATTTAGGCCTAGCACACAGGCAGAGCAGAGAGGTCCCGTAACAGACAATCTGGCTTCATGTCAGCAGAGAATCAGTCTGCATGTCATAGCAGAGAATCAGGCTTCACGTCAGCCACCACTGCAACAGTCCATTGTCATAAATTTAGGCCCAGCACCCAGGCAGAGGAGAGAGGTCCCGTAACAGACAATCTGGCTTCATGTCAGCAGAGAATTAGTCTGCATGTCATAGCAGAGAATCAGGCTTCATGTCAGCCACCACTGCAACAGTCCATTGGCATATATTTAGGCCTAGCACACAGGCAGAGGAGAGGTTCATTCAACTTTGGGTAGCCTCGCAATATAATGGTAAAATGAAAATAAAAATAGGATTGAATGAGGAAGTGCCCTGGAGTCCAATAATATATGGTTATGGGGAGGTAGTTAATGTCTAATCTGGACAAGGGACGGACAGGTCCTGTGGGATCCATGCCTGGTTCATTTTTATGAACGTCAGCTTGTCCACATTGGCTGTAGACAGGCGGCTGCGTTTGTCTGTAATGACGCCCCCTGCCGTGCTGAATACACGTTCAGACAAAACGCTGGCTGCCGGGCAGGCCAGCACCTCCAAGGCATAAAAGGCTAGCTCTGGCCACGTGGACAATTTAGAGACCCAGAAGTTGAATGGGGCCGAACCATCAGTCAGTACGTGGAGGGGTGTGCACACGTACTGTTCCACCATGTTAGTGAAATGTTGCCTCCTGCTAACACGTTGCGTATCAGGTGGTGGTGCAGTTAGCTGTGGCGTGTTGACAAAAGTTTTCCACATCTCTGCCATGCTAACCCTGCCCTCAGAGGAGCTGGCCGTGACACAGCTGCCTTGGCGACCTCTTGCTCCTCCTCTGCCTTGGCCTTGGGCTTCCACTTGTTCCCCTGTGACATTTGGGAATGCTCTCAGTAGCGCGTCTACCAACGTGCGCTTGTACTCGCGCATCTTCCTATCACGCTCCAGTGCAGGAAGTAAGGTGGGCACATTGTCTTTGTAGCGTGGATCCAGCAGGGTGGCAACCCAGTAGTCCGCACAGGTTAAAATGTGGGCAACTCTGCTGTCGTTGCGCAGGCACTGCAGCATGTAGTCGCTCATGTGTGCCAGGCTGCCCAGGGATAAGGACAAGCTGTCCTCTGTGGGAGGCGTATCGTCATCGTCCTGCCTTTCCCCCCAGCCACGCACCAGTGATGGACCCGAGCTGCGTTGGGTGCCACCCCGCTGTGACCATGCTTCATCCTCATCCTCCTCCACCTCCTCCTCATCCTCGTCCTCCTCGTCCTCCAGTAGTGGGCCCTGGCTGGCCACATTTGTACCTGGCCTCTGCTGTTGCCAAAAACCTCCCTCTGAGTCACTTCGAAGAGACTGGCCTGAAAGTGCTAAAAATGACCCCTCTTCCTCCTCCTCCTCCTCCTCCTCCTCCTGGGCCACCTCCTCTTCCATCATCGCCCTAAGTGTTTTCTCAAGGAGACATAGAAGTGGTATTGTAACGCTGATAACGGTGTCATCGCCACTGGCCATGTTGGTGGAGTACTCGAAACAGCGCAACAGGGCACACAGGTCTCGCATGGAGGCCCAGTCATTGGTGGTGAAGTGGTGCTGTTCTGTAGTGCGACTGACCCGTGCGTGCTGCAGCTGAAACTCCACTATGGCCTGCTGCTGCTCGCACAGTCTGTCCAGCATGTGCAAGGTGGAGTTCCACCTGGTGGGCACGTCGCATATGAGGCGGTGAGCGGGAAGGCCGAAGTTACGCTGTAGCGCAGACAGGCGAGCAGCAGCAGGATGTGAACGCCGGAAGCGCGAACAGACGGCCCGCACTTTATGCAGCAGCTCTGACATGTCGGGGTAGTTGTGAATGAACTTCTGCACCACCAAATTCAGCACATGCGCCAAGCAAGGGATGTGCGTCAAATTGGCTAGTCCCAGAGCTGCAACGAGATTTCGCCCATTATCACACACCACCAGGCCGGGCTTGAGGCTCACCGGCAGCAACCACTCGTCGGTCTGTTGTTCAATACCCCGCCACAACTCCTGTGCGGTGTGGGGCCTGTCCCCCAAACATATGAGTTTCAGAATGGCCTGCTGACGTTTACCCCGGGCTGTGCTGAAGTTGGTGGTGAAGGTGTGTGGCTGACTGGATGAGCAGGTGGAAGAAGAGGAGGAGGAAGCCGAGAAGGAGGAGGTGGCAACAGGAGGCAAAGAATGTTGCCCTGCGATCCTTGGCGGCGGAAGGACGTGCGCCAAACAGCTCTCCGCCTGGGGCCCAGCTGCCACTACATTTACCCAGTGTGCAGTTAGGGAGATATAGCGTCCCTGGCCGTGCTTACTGGTCCACGTATCTGTGGTTAGGTGGACCTTGCCACAGATGGCGTTGCGCAGTGCACACTTGATTTTATCGGATACTTGGTTGTGCAGGGAAGGCACGGCTCTCTTGGAGAAGTAGTGCCGGCTGGGAACAACATACTGTGGGACAGCAAGCGACATGAGCTGTTTGAAGCTGTCTGTGTCCACCAGCCTAAATGACAGCATTTCATAGGCCAGTAGTTTAGAAATGCTGGCATTCAGGGCCAGGGATCGAGGGTGGCTAGGTGGGAATTTACGCTTTCTATCAAATGTTTGTGAGATGGAGAGCTGAACGCTGGCGTGTGACATGGTTGAGACGCTTGGTGACGGAGGTGGTGGTGGTGGTGTTGGTGGTACATCCCCTGTTTGCTGGGCGGCAGGTGCCAACGTTCCTCCAGAGGCGGAGGAAGAGGCCGAGGCGGCAGCAGCAGAATAGGCCGAGGCGGCAGCAGCAGAAGAGGTAGCAGGGGGAGCCTGAGTGACTTCCTTGGTTTTAAGGTGTTTACTCCACTGCAGTTCATGCTTTGCATGCAGGTGCCTGGTCATGCAGGTTGTGCTCAGGTTCAGAACGTTAATGCCTCGCTTCAGGCTCTGATGGCACAGCGTGCAAACCACTCGGGTCTTGTCGTCAGCACATTGTTTGAAGAAGTGCCATGCCAGGGAACTCCTTGAAGCTGCCTTTGGGGTGCTCGGTCCCAGATGGCGGCGGTCAGTAGCAGGCGGAGTCTCTTGGCGGCGGGTGTTCTGCTTTTGCCCACTGCTCCCTCTTTTGCTACGCTGTTGGCTCGGTCTCACCACTGCCTCTTCCTCCGAACTGTGAAAGTCAGTGGCACGACCTTCATTCCATGTGGGGTCTAGGACCTCATCGTCCCCTGCATCGTCTTCCACCCAGTCTTGATCCCTGACCTCCTGTTCAGTCTGCACACTGCAGAAAGACGCAGCAGTTGGCACCTGTGTTTCGTCATCATCAGAGACATGCTGAGGTGGTATTCCCATGTCCTCATCATCAGGAAACATAAGTGGTTGTGCGTCAGTGCATTCTATGTCTTTCACCGCTGGGGAAGGGCTAGGTGGATGCCCTTGGGAAACCCTGCCAGCGGAGTCTTCAAACAGCATAAGAGACTGCTGCATAACTTGAGGCTGAGACAGTTTCCCTGGTATGCATGGGGGTGATGTGACAGACTGATGGGGTTGGTTTTCAGGCGCCATCTGTGCGCTTTCTGCAGAAGACTGGGTGGGAGATAATGTGAACGTGCTGGATCCACTGTCGGCCACCCAATTGACTAATGCCTGTACCTGCTCAGGCCTTACCATCCTTAGAACGGCATTGGGCCCCACCATATATCGCTGTAAATTCTGGCGGCTACTGGGACCTGAGGTAGTTGGTACACTAGGACGTGTGGATGTGGCAGAACGGCCACGTCCTCTCCCAGCACCAGAGGGTCCACTAACACCACCACGACCATGTCCACGTCCGCGTCCCTTACTAGATGTTTTTCTCATTGTTATGGTTCACCACAACAACAAATATATTATTTGGCCCAATGTATTGTATTCAAATTCAGCGGGATATAAATTTGAGGCCTAGTATTTAGGCGCTGGGTGACCGGTATGGATTTAGTGACAGAATTAGACTTGGAAATGCACAGAAGCGTGTGTGTGTGAAGTTATTCTGAATGACCCAATGTGCACCTTGAATATTATATACCCTTTTAGGGATAGATTTCAAATAGCTCTGATATAGCAGAAACCACTAAATTATGAAATTGCTAAATTGGGAATTGTATTTCAACCCAGAACAAGAAATGTGCTTGAACGGACACTAAATAACTCGCCCAGCTACAGCACTAAGGACAGATTTAGCTGGATATAAATTTGAGGCCTAGTATTTAGGCGCTGGGTGACAGGTATGGGTTTAGTGACAGAATTAGACTTGGAAATGCACAGTAGCGGGTGTGTGAAGTTATTCTGAATGACCCAATGTGCACCTTGAATATTATATACCCTTTTAGGGATAGATTTCAAATAGCTCTGATATAGCAGAAACCACTAAATTATGAAATTGCTAAATTGGGAATTGTATTTCAACCCAGAACAAGAAATGTGCTTGAACGGACACTAAATAACTCGCCCAGCTACAGCACTAAGGACAGATTTAGCTGGATATAAATTTGAGGCCTAGTATTTAGGCGCTGGGTGACCGGTATGGGTTTAGTGACAGAATTAGACTTGGAAATACACAGTAGCGGGTGTGTGTGAAGTTATTCTGAATGACCCAATGTGCACCTTGAATATTATATACCCTTTTAGGGATAGATTTCAAATAGCTCTGATATAGCAGAAACCACTAAATTATGAAATTGCTAAATTGGGAATTGTATTTCAACCCAGAACAAGAAATGTGCTTGAACGGACACTAAATAACTCGCCCAGCTACAGCACTAAGGACAGATTTAGCTGGATATAAATTTGAGGCCTAGTATTTAGGCGCTGGGTGACCGGTATGGATTTAGTGACAGAATTAGACTTGGAAATACACAGTAGCGGGTGTGTGTGAAGTTATTCTGAATGACCCAATGTGCACCTTGAATATTATATACCCTTTTAGGGATAGATTTCAAATAGCTCTGATATAGCAGAAACCACTAAATTATGAAATTGCTAAATTGGGAATTGTATTTCAACCCAGAACAAGAAATGTGCTTGAACGGACACTAAATAACTCGCCCAGCTACAGCACTAAGGACAGATTTAGCTGGATATAAATTTGAGGCCTAGTATTTAGGCGCTGGGTGACAGGTATGGGTTTAGTGACAGAATTAGACTTGGAAATGCACAGTAGCGGGTGTGTGAAGTTATTCTGAATGTCCCTATGTGCACCTTCAATATGATCTACCCTTTTAGGGATAGATTTCAAATAGCTCTGATATAGCAGAAACCACTAAATTATGAAATTGCTAAATTGGGAATTGTATTTCAACCCAGAACAAGAAATGTGCTTGAACGGACACTAAATAACTCGCCCAGCTACAGCACTAAGGACAGATTTAGCTGGATATAAATTTGAGGCCTAGTATTTAGGCGCTGGGTGACAGGTATGGGTTTAGTGACAGAATTAGACTTGGAAATGCACAGTAGCGGGTGTGTGAAGTTATTCTGAATGACCCTATGTGCACCTTGAATATTATATACCCTTTTAGGGATAGATTTCAAATAGCTCTGATACAGCAGAAACCACTAAATTTTTAAATTGCTAAATTGGGAATTGTATTTCAACCCAGAACAAAAAATGTGCTTTGACGGACACTAAATAACTTTCCCAGCCACAACAGGACAGCGGTAACGAGAGATTTAGCGGGATATAAATTTGAGGCCTAGTATTTAGGCGCTGGGTGACCGGTATGGATTTAGTGACAGAATTAGACTGGGATATGGCCAAAAAATAACCACACTATTGCTGGTTAAATGCACTTGGTGATGGGCGCAGCTTGCCCCTGATGTAGTATATGGCCAAAAAATGAACAGACTATTGCTGGTTAAATGCACTTGGTGACGGGCGCAGCTTGCCCCTGATTTAGTATATGGCCAAAAAATGAACAGACTATTGCTGGTTAAATGCACTTGGTGTGATAGCTTGACCAACCACACTACTGAGGGTTAAATGCACTTGGTGACGGGCGCAGCTTGCCCCTGATGTAGTATATGGCCAAAAAATTAACAGACTATTGCTGGTTAAATGCACTTGGTGTGACAGCTTCACCCTGATGTAGGCTTTAGCCAAAAAACAAACGCACCATTGAGGGTTAAATGCACTTGGTGACAGGCGCAGCTTGCCCCTGATGTAGTATATGGCCAAAAAATAAACAGACTATTGCTGGTTAAATGCACTTGGTGTGACAGCTTCACCCTGATGTAGGCTTTAGCCAAAAAACAACCACACCATTGAGGGTTAAATGCACTTGGTCGCAGCTTGTGCTGGCGCACCACAAGACACAAAATGGCCGCCGATCACCCCAGAAAAATGTGACTGACAAACGGTCTGGGCAGCCTAAAAACAGTGAGCAATTGAGGATCAGCAGCTCAATGATCCACAGCTGCAGATCGATCAGTTAATCAAGTCCTTTGGAGGAGTTAATCTGCCTAATCTCGCCCTACTGTCGCAGCCGCAACCTCTCCCTACGCTAATCAGAGCAGAGTGACGGGCGGCGCTATGTGACTCCAGCTTAAATAGAGGCTGGGTCACATGGTGCTCTGGCCAATCACAGCCATGCCAATAGTAGGCATGGCTGTGATGGCCTTTTGGGGCAAGTAGTATGACGCTTGTTGATTGGCTGCTTTGCAGCCTTTCAAAAAGCGCCAAGAAAGCGTCACAAAAGCGCGAAGAAAGCGACGAACACCGAACCCGGACTTTTACGAAAATGTCCGGGTTCGGGTCCGTGTCACGGACACCCCAAAATTCGGTACGAACCCGAACTATACAGTTCGAGTTCGCTCATCCCTACTCATAGCCAAGATGCTACCATGGGTCTAGTGGAATGAGCTCGCACTCTGATGGACAGTCTGTCTCACTCCTCTAAGAAGTACTCCATTTCAAATGAGGTGGTTTCCTCCTATATATTCTCAAAGGACAGTGACTTTGGAAATAGTACTGTCCTAGGAACCACTCTTTTTGCTGAGATAGATGGGTACGGCCAGTGCTTGTATCTCACCAACTCTGTTAGCCGGTGAGATCTCAACTAGAAAGGCCACTGTATAAATTAGCATCACCCCCATCAACTTCCCTGAACCGAGGAAAATAAGGCTCTCTAGGGCCAGAAAGGTACGACTGCTATGATTGAGGCTTTGTCTTGCTTGACCTTTGCCAGGACTCTGGAGGGGAAATACATACATCAGGCTGAAATTCAGCTAAATGGAAAACAATCCAAGGCATCTGTATCGTTGTTCTGGAAAACCAGACAGAACTCACACTGTTGTTCCCTGTAGAGCATAGGTCTAGGGGTGGGGGTATTTAGATACTACCAAGTTTTGATGGGCAGGTAGTTCATCTACAAAAAGTGATGGACGAACATCGGCTGGGAATATTCGCGAGCGCGATCAAATGTTCGCAAACCGCAAGTTCACGGCGGGCCCCTATTCACTTTAATGGCAGGCGAACCGGAAAAACCTTCAGGTCATATTTGCAGCCACCAAATACTTACTAGAAGTGCACAAATAGTCCCCCAACATGGACACTGACATACCAGAGGGGGATTGTCAAAAATTCCCACCCAAAAATATGTATTTTAATCAGGGGCCATTTATATGCGTCTTAGGCCTCATGCACACGACAGTATTTTTTAACGGTCCGCAAAACGGGGTTCCGTTGGTCCGTAATCCGTGACCGTTTTTTCGTCCGTGGGTCTTCCTTGATTTTTGGAGGATCCACGGACATGAAAAAAAAAGTTGTTTTGGTGTCCGCCTGGCCGTGCGGAGCCAAACGGATCCGTCCTGAATTACAATGTAAGTCAATGGGGACGGATCCGTTTGACGTTGACACAATATGGTGCAATTGCAAACGGATCCGTCCCTATTGACTTTCAATGTAAAGTCAGGAGTCCCTTTTATACCATTGGATCGGAGTTTTCTCCAATCCGATGGTATATTTTAACTTGAAGCGTCCCCATCACCATGGGAACGCCTCTATGTTACAATATACCATCGAATTTGAGTTACATCGTGAAAACTCATATCCGACAGTATATTCTAACACAAAGGCGTTCCCATGGTGATGGGGACGCTTCTAGTTAGAATATACTACAAACTGTGTACATGACTGCCCCCTGCTGCCTGGCAGCCCCTGATCTCTTACACCTGAGGGGTTAATTGTGCTGATCACGGCCCCCTGTAAGAGATCGGGTGCTGCCAGGCAGCAGGGGGCAGTCATGTACACAGTTCGTAGTATATTCTAACCAGAAGCGTCCCCATCACCATGGGAACGCCTCTGTGTTAGAATATACTGTCGGATCTGAGTTTTCACAAAGTGAAAACTCAGCTCTGAAAAAGCTTTTATGCAGACGGATCTTCGGATCCGTCTGTATGAAAGTAACCTACGGCCACGGATCACGGACGTCATTCTTGTGTGCATCCGTGTTTTTTCACGTACCCATTGACTTGAATGGGTCCGTGAACCGTTGTCCGTCAAAAAAATAGGACAGGTCATATTTCTTTGACGGACAGGATACACGGATCATGGAGGCGGATGACAAACGGTGCATTTTCCGAGTTTTCAACGGACCCATTGAAAGTCAACGGTCATGTGCATGAGGCCTTAAAGGGAAACTGTCAAAAATGTGCCCTGCTGGAGCCTAGAAAATTTTTATTTTAGACCACGGGAGTACAGGCCCCAAACATTAGGCATTCACAGTACAGAAAAGAACAATTGATAATGTGTCTGGAGGTACATTAGGCGGTCACCGTATAACAATTTTACTGTTGGCCAGTTAGATTACAGGCCCCAAAAATTATGCCTTCACTGTACATAAAAGATCAAGTGGTCATGTGGCTGGAGGTATATTAGACGGTTGATGGATATCAATTTTACTGCAGGCCAGTGGAGTACAGGGCCCAAAAATTATTCATTAACCGGACAGAAAACATCAAGTGATTATGTGGCTAGGGTTATATGATAACAAATTTACTGTTAACTGGTCAGTGTGCATCACAGTACAGCCATTACCAGCCCCTGTGCTAACATAAGCATGACCACTAGGTGGCACACAGAGTCTAACGTCTGCTAAATTAGATTTGTACTGTGCTAGTATCCCGTCCTAGACATTAGGTCAACTTTTTTAGCCGATAGTCATTCAGCCAACAGCTGTCACCCCAACTTCTTCATTCTCATGCACATTTGACTACAAATACACGTTATTGCAGTGCTGAAAAGAAAATTGGAATATGTTTGGCAGATTTGTGCTTCAGTAACCCCCATTTAGAGGAATAGGACAGTCACAAATTATTAGGACAAATCTGCAGCATGTGATCACAATATGTAAAAATGTATGATCTTTTGACAGTTTCCATAGATTTTAGTAGAATTTTAACCCCTCAAAGACACGGCCTATTTAAACAGCAGGCACCTGGGACTAATGTATGCAATTGATGATAAAGTTGATTGCATACACTTAACCCCTCAGATGCCGTGAAGAATTGTGACCACGGCATTTGTGAGGATAAAGATCAGGATAATGGGTTCCCGAGGAAGAAAAAATAAAAGTTTTTAAAAATATTTTTAAAACATATATAAAAAAATTTAAATCACCCCAAAATTAAAATACATAAACAATTGAAAAAATAAAATAGATAATGGGAGAAAGAAAGAAATGAATCGCACATCCACTGCTAATGCTATGATCTCATCCCTGCATTCCTGCAGGAGACAGCACTGAATAGCGCATGTGTACCACCTCCATGCTACATGCTAAATGAGGCATTAGTGTACATTTTGATCAATTAAAAAAATAAACATCATGGGCATCGCCGAATGAAAAAATGCCTGTACTATTAAAATATTAATCCCATATGGCAAACCAGAAAAAAAAGTCAAAATGGCCAATTTGCCATTTTTTGGTCGCTTCACCTCCCACAAAAAATGTAGTAAAAAGTGATCAAAAAGTTATACACATCCCAAAATTGTATCAAAAAATGAACTCCCACACAGATCTGTATATACAGGGAGTGCAGAATTATTAGGCAAGTTGTATTTTTGAGGATTAATTTTATTATTGAACAACAACCATGTTCTCAATGAACCCAAAAAAACTCATTAATATCAAAGCTGAATATTTTTGGAAGTAGTTTTTAGTTTGTTTTTAGTTTTAGCTATTTTAGGGGGATATCTGTGTGTGCAGGTGACTATTACTGTGCATAATTATTAGGCAACTTAAAAAAAAACAAATATATACCCATTTCAATTATTTATTTTTACCAGTGAAACCAATATAACATCTCAACATTCACAAATATACATTTCTGACATTCAAAAACAAAACAAAAACAAATCAGTGACCAATATAGCCACCTTTCTTTGCAAGGACACTCAAAAGCCTGCCATCCATGGATTCTGTCAGTGTTTTGATCTGTTCACCATCAACATTGCGTGCAGCAGCAACCACAGCCTCCCAGACACTGTTCAGAGAGGTGTACTGTTTTCCCTCCTTGTAAATCTCACATTTGATGATGGACCACAGGTTCTCAATGGGGTTCAGATCAGGTGAACAAGGAGGCCATGTCATTAGATTTTCTTCTTTTATACCCTTTCTTGCCAGCCACGCTGTGGAGTACTTGGACGCGTGTGATGGAGCATTGTCCTGCATGAAAATCATGTTTTTCTTGAAGGATGCAGACTTCTTCCTGTACCACTGCTTGAAGAAGGTGTCTTCCAGAAACTGGCAGTAGGACTGGGAGTTGAGCTTGACTCCATCCTCAACCCGAAAAGGCCCCACAAGCTCATCTTTGATGATACCAGCCCAAACCAGTACTCCACCTCCACCTTGCTGGCGTCTGAGTCGGACTGGAGCTCTCTGCCCTTAACAAATCCAGCCACGGGCCCATCCATCTGGCCCATCAAGACTCACTCTCATGTCATCAGTCCATAAAACCTTAGAAAAATCAGTCTTGAGATATTTCTTGGCCCAGTCTTGACGTTTCAGCTTGTGTGTCCTGTTCAGTGGTGGTCGTCTTTCAGCCTTTCTTACCTTGGCCATGTCTCTGAGTATTGCACACCTTGTGCTTTTGGGCACTCCAGTGATGTTGCAGCTCTGAAATATGGCCAAACTGGTGGCAAGTGGCATCTTGGCAGCTGCACGCTTGACTTTTCTCAGTTCATGGGCAGTTATTTTGCTCCTTGGTTTTTCCACACGCTTCTTGCGACCCTGTTGACTATTTTGAATGAAACGCTTGATTGTTCGATGATCACGCTTCAGAAGCTTTGCAATTTTAAGAGTGCTGCATCCCTCTGCAAGATATCTCTCTATTTTTGACTTTTCTGAGCCTGTCAAGTCCTTCTTTTGACCCATTTTGCCAAAGGAAAGGAAGTTGCCTAATAATTATGCACACCTGATATAGGGTGTTGATGTCATTAGACCACGCCCCTTCTCATTACAGAGATGCACATCACCTAATATGCTTAATTGGTAGTAGGCTTTCGAGCCTATACAGCTTGGAGTAAGACAACATGCATAAAGAGGATGATGTGGTCAAAATACTCATTTGCCTAATAATACACGTAGCGTATTAAAAATTTAAATTCGCCTCATCCACTTGTTTGCGCAGCCCGGCTTGTCTTCTTTCTTCTTCTTTGAGGAGCTGGAAGGAAGCGCAGTGATGTCACTAAAGGTCCTTTTCCTTCCAGGTCCTCAAAGAAGAAAGAAGACAAGCCAGGCTGCGCAAACAAGTGGATGAGGCGAGTTTAATTTTTTTATTCATATTTTAACCCCTCCATCTCTAATTTACTTAGCATTCTGTATTAAGAATGCAATTATTTTCCCTTATAACCATGTAACCTATGATGCTGTGCGCTCCCGATGTATGCCGCTCCAGACATACGGCCCGCTCTCGGACCGCATGTCTCGGAGGGCATATGGTTGTGTGCATGAGCCCTAAAGGATTGTTTATTTATTTTTTTCCTGACAGATCAGAAGAACGGAAAACAAAACGGTGAAGTGAGCTCAGCCTTCTGCAGCCATCAATGAATCACGGAAGTGTGCTGTCCACGTTTTCCGTGGACAGCACACATACCCACTGACTTTTAATGTGTTTATTCACACATATAGATGACACATGGAGGGCAAAAACAGACACACAAACCAAACACGGATCCTTCACGGACGTCTTCATGGATGAACCACTGACCATCTTGTCACGGATGGCATCACAGACACTGACATGTGAATACGTTCTTAGGTGTGATCATTGTATTTTAATAAATCATGTTAAAAAAAAGAATCTGCTTCCTCATCATACGGTATTTTAATATGATATAGCAGTAAAGTACGAGCATGTATTACGGAGAGTTATGATTATCTGCTTTTACAAATGCAATATGACCATATCTATGAGGCATTGGGTAAGGGACACATGCAGAAAGAGTCTACATCATAAGGGCTCATGCTCACAAACTTATTTTTGGTCCGCATCTGATCCGCATTTTTTGCAGGTTGGATGCAGACCCATTCACTTCAATGGGGCTGCAAAAGATGCGGACAGCACACCCATGTCCATTCTGTGGCCCCACAAAAAAATAGAAGGTGCTATTCTTGTCCGTTTGATGGACAAGGATAGGACAGTTCTATAGAGGGTAGGACGTTCCGTAGTACACATCCGGAATCTGTGTTTTTGCAGATCCGCAATTTGCCAACCTCAAAAACGGCAACAGCTGTTTGCATGAGCCCTAGCAGCCATTAAATACAACCACTTCTCACGGGTAGACAATATCTGAAAAATAAGAACAAAATAATAAGAAAAATACTCTACTAACACACTATGTAAAGAATTCCACAGTAAGGGAAATGTTACTGCATCATCCCTGCCAGGGTATTTCGGATATAACTTAGAAAAATGTGACTCGTATGTTCATTTAAAAAAAATAAAAAGTAAATACAATGGATGGTTCATTTCCATGGTATAATTTTTTTTTTATTCGCTCCATGCAGACTAGTCCCTGTCCAGCGTCTTTACCTTCCTTTCAGTGCACACTGTTTGGTTACGTGTCAGATTTGATACGGACTTTGGCACAGAAATCCCAAACCCCATTCACGTAAAATGCTAATTTTCACATGGATTGTTGGTGCCGCTGCAGAAAACATCTAGTATGGAGATGAGTAGCATGCTACTTACTTCTGCGGACTCCCACAGGAAAGCCGATGATCAGTCCCATTAAATGACAATGGAGCGAATACTTGTGCGGATCGGCGGCAGTGCAATCTGCACATCCATGGCATAAACCTGAAGCATTTCTGCTGCAGAAAATCCAGGTTGGCAGTGAGGATTTGCCACTGACCAGCAGACTCCATAGGTTCGGGCTACACGACGGCATGGGTTTTACAACATTGCATCTAATGACTGTGAAATGGAGTCGCAAAACTGACAGTCGCAAAATTCCAGACCTGATGGATTTTGTGCCAAGGGTGGCAAGTCACATGTAGTATAATATAAGAAGCCTTAAAGGGGTTGTCTGACTTCAACAAATGGCATTTATTATGTAGACAAAGTAAAAGGGGTTCTGCAGTTTGTTTTAACTAATGAGCTATCCTCTGGATAGCTCATCAGCATCTGATCGGCGGGGGTCTGACCCCCAGGACCCCCGCTGATCAGCTGTTTGAGAAGGCAGCGGCGCTCCAAGTGAATAGCGCTTAGCCCATGCCCAGGCCAGTTGATACTAGTCGTGACGTCACTGGGCCGGCGGTAAACAGTGAAAAGGCCGCGGCGCTGCTGCCTTCTCAAACAGCTGATCGGCGCAGGTCCCAGGTGTCGAACTCCCGCCGGTCAGATGCTGATTATCTATCCAGAGGATAGATCATCAGTTAAAACAAACTGTAGAACCCCTTTAATACAAGCCACTTACTAATGTATAGGTGTCCATGGATGGAGCTGCTGCACATGCATGTCTATACGCGCTCCCATGTCCTGCACACCAAAGAGGTCGGCGCTTCTTCCTATGCTGTGCAAGCACGACCACCGCTGCCAGATTGGTTGTAACCCCTGGAAACGAGCAGTGTATAAACCTGTCAGCAGCACATTATAAAGCACAAGGAGCTGCGCAGATTGATATTTTGTGGGGAAAGATTTTTTAAGGGGCAGTGTAATGAAGAGGAAGCGGACTCGCATGGAGCGTCGCCTTCACACGTCCGCAAAATAGGTGGGGAACTGGTGCAGACCCATTCATTTTCAATGGGGCCGGAATGTGCCGTCTGCATCCGCATTTGCAGATCCGCACTTCTGTTTCCACAAAAAAATAGAACATGTCCTTATCTTGTCCGCAATTGCAGACAAAATTAGGCATTTTCTATTATAGTCCCGGCGATGTGCGGTCTGCAAATTGCGGAAAGCACATTGTCAGTGTCTGTGTTTTGCGTATCCGCAAAACACTTACGGACATGTGAATGGACCCTAAGATCATATGAGTGCAGGACAATAGCCCCGCGGGCGGCCCGACGTGCACAGCATCATTGTAATCTCTGATGCTGTGTACTCCCGTGCGCACGATCAATGCCTCTCCGGGACACATGACCCGCTCACGGACCGTATGTCTCGGAGGGCATACAGTCGTGTGCAAGAACCCTAAACCAGGTGCAGGTCAGAAACCAGAGAAGAGGGGAAATCTTTCCATTGTACCTTAGGCTTCGTTCACATCACTGTTTCGTTTTCTGTTCTTCTGATCTGTCAGAACAAAAAAAAAACGGTGATGTGAACAAAGCCTGGTCTCTGTGTTGCCCGACTTCTGGTTTTGGATCACAATCACTGACCAAACACTGACTGTGGAAACAACCTACCTAAATAGTCACTAGGAAGCAAAGTTCGTGTGTGAGGAGAGGAGAACTGGTTATACAGACCATCCTGTAATCACGTCTAGCTGATAATAATGTGTAATAATCCAAAGAATGCAAATCTAGCAAATAAAAACTCAACCAATTCCCACATTACTCAGGGATTCAGAGTCCACATCTCATCACCAGGCAGCGAATGAATAATCCTGGTAAACAGCGGTCATTACACGATATGGCAGGTGACTGGACGCTCTGCTTATCTATGGCTGTTTGGAAACGACCCTACTACTGATGAAATGAGACAACGCTACTGGCAGGGCAAAGCTCACATTGCAAAATCCATAATCCCTTTACGTCAGGACCAGGAGGCTCTGTGCAAACAGCAAAATCCGCAGCAGAGACATTTGTGGCAGCTGAGAAGGTCGTCTTTGATTGTGGTTGTGTAATTTGGTGTGGCACCTGGACTTTTTATTTATTTTTATAAGCATTTTAGAAGAGCTTTTGAGATTTTCCCTTCTGTTTCCCCATTGAGGTCTATGGAAAACCACCATCAAGTAGCAGGATACTTCTCGGAGCATTTTTTTCCAATCAGCTGCTGAAAAACAAACCAAAAACCCACACGGTCGAGCATAAGGTGTGCGCGTTGAGCTTTCTACGTTGAAGCTGTCAATGGTGTTTTGAATGTGGATTATGCAAGCTAATTCAGCAGCAGAAAATTCGGACTGTCCGATGCACCCGTTTGCCGCTCGGGTGTACTTACTGCAAAAAAGCTTCATGTAAATCTTGCATATCAAAGGGGGTCACCCACAACCGAGTCTAGTTTGATGATCTTCTTTGTAGAAAGAAAGTGGGTGGCGCTCACCATCGTGAAGATATAAGATATTCCTTTATTGCTGCATCAAGCAAAACGCACGCGGCACCGGAGCTAGGAGTCACTTCCCTGCACACTGAATGCCGCGACAGCCGTTTCGCAGGAGTACAGGTGTGTGCACCTGTCTCCACCTCTTGAAGCACTTTGCGTCAAAGCATCAGGTGTGCAATCAGTGACGCACTCCTGGTGCGGATACACATTGGTTACAATTAAGAACAAATTGCTACATTTACCATATTTTGTCACAGAGCATTTATATAAGTTACAACAGAACACTGTAATCTAGTCTATCATTCAGGGCCGAGTTTCCTGTTGCCTGCGTCCGCAATATCCATTGCGCTTCGCACTGCAACAACTGGTGATGTCCATCTCCCCCATTCAAAGGAGGAGGCACAGACTCAATCCCTGCAAATCTTAATGAACTTGCATCTCCAGCGTGCACTTCCCTAAGGCCTCATGCACACGACCGTTGTGTGCATCCGCGGCCGTTGTTCCGTTTTTTTTCCACGGACCCATTGACTTTCAATGAGTCCGTGGAAAAATCGTAAAATGCACCGTTTGGCATCCGCGTCCGTGATCCGTTTCCAGTCCGTGAAAAAAATCTGTCCTATTTTTTTCACGGACTAACGGTTCACGGACCCATTCAAGTCAATGGGTCTGTGGAAAATCACGGATGCACACAAGATTGTCATCCGCGTCCGTTTTTTCCTATCATTACAAAGGCAAACTTGACTTAGGATTTGTTTTTTCATGTCCGTGGATCCTCCAAAAATCAAGGAAGACCCACGGAAGAAAAAACAGACTAGGATCACGGAAAAACGGAAACAGTTTTTGCGGACCGCAAAAAAAAAAAAAAAAAACATCTGTGTGCATGAGGTCTAAAATGTTCAATGAGTCTGGGGGATCCCTTCCCTGTGTCGACTGAACTCAAATGTTCTCTAAGGCTGGGTTCACACTTGAGCGTTGCGCAAACGCGCGTTTTACGCGCGTTTTTGACGCGCATTTTTATGCGCGTTTTTGTAATAGTAAACGCGTGTTTGTGTGATTCACTACAGTGTCCTATGGCCACAAACGCCCCAAAAGTCGCTCATGTACTTTTTGGAGCGTCGGGCGTTTTACAGCGCGATCGTACGCGCTGTAAAACGCCCAAGTGTGAACCATTCCCATAGGGAATCATTGGTTTCTCCTTGTTGAGCGTTTTACAGCGCGTAGGAACGCGCTGTAAAACGCTCAGGTGTGAACCCAGCCTAACACATTCAAACATGCAGCGAATCGTCTTGCCAATATAAAAATCGGCCACAACCGCAGGTCACCATGTGCTGCGGACTCTATAGTTCAAACCAGCCACCCTGATGAACTTGGACTGAGTTCCGTCTACACAGGGAGCAGCCCCCACATCTAAAATTTCCTACTGGGATGTTCCTAGTGAGCCAAGTGGTATTTGGGGGAGTGACAAATCTGCTTCTCACTATTTTATCCTTTATGGTATGGCTATGGCGCCTTCTGAAAGAAATACGGGGCTTGTTACTAGTGATCATTGCTAGGGATGGATCCCTCTCCAAGATATTCCAATCACAAGAAATATTTTTTTCAGCCATCGGGCTGAGCCTAAAGGTAAAAGTAAACCTGTCCATTTCTTTGTCCTCTTTCCGATGCCCCTTACTCGTCAATTGTTTATTATTACCTCTCGGTTTTTTCAATAAATCATGCTGAGAAAAATCACTCAGCACTTTGTGCATCCCTCGGCTCACCTCACGCTCCGGGTCCCCTCTAGACACCAAACGCTGCTTCAACTCTGTGGCTTGGCGGAGGTAACCACTTGTATGACTATTGATTCTCCGCAACCTAATAAACTGTCCATATGGAAGGGACCTTTTCACCCAATTAGGATGGTAGCTGTCATGGTGGAGCAAGGAGTTGGTCGCCGTGGGCTTTCTGAAGCCCTCCGTGACCAACTCGTTGTCCCTCACCACTGGCAGCCACATCCAAAAATTCCAAGTACGTGCCACCAAAAGTCAGTGTAAATTTAATTCCCATATTATTATTGTTCAATATGCCACAAATTCTCCACATAACTCTTCGGTTCCTGACCAAATCAAAAAGACATCGTCCACGAAACGGAGGAATACTTTTATGTATTTTAGATCTGGATTGGAAAGAGAAAACACATCTGTCTTCTAATCTAGCCAAATACATGTTGGCAAACATACAGGAGAGCGGGGTCCCCATGGCCGTCTCTAACTTTTGCCTGAACCATTTATCGTCAAACTTGAAGACATTGTTGGCGAGTATGAACGTCAACCCCTCACCAATAAATCTACAAAAAAAGCTCACTCTTTCCTACATTCATGAGTATGTCGACACAGGGAAGAGATCACCCAGACTCATTGAACATTTTAGGGAAGTGCACGCTGGAGATGCAAGTTCATTAAGATGTGCAGGTATTGAGTCTGTCCCTCCTCCTTTGAATGGGGAGATAGACCGCCAGTTGTTGCAGTGCGAAGCGCGATGGATATTGCGGACGCAGGCAACAGGAAACTCAGGCCTGAATGATGGACTAGATTACAGTGTTCTGTTGTAACTTATATAACATGTCACAAATATGGTAAATGTAGCAATTTGTTCTTAATTGTAACCAATGTGTATCAGCACCAGGAGAGCGTCACTGATTGCACAGCTGATGCTTTGACGTAATTTGCTTTAAGAGGTGGAGACAGGTGCACACACCTGTAGCAGCCTGACGAAGCGCATACTGTATGAAACGGCCGTCGCGGCATTCAGTGTGCAGGGAAGTGACTCCTAACTTGATGCAGCAATAAAGGAATATCTTATATCTTAAAGATGGCGAGTGCCGCCCGCTTTCTCTCTACAAAGAAGAATATTGTCCTAGTCTAATTGTTGTTTGGGCTCATGCACCGCTGAGATCGTGGTATCAGGAAAACCTTGTGGGATCTGCAATTTTGGGTTAAAGTTAAAGGAAAGACGTGGAGTGTGCCGCTCATAATTCTATTTAGAGTGAGTCTAGTTTGGGCCCCGGAAGTGGAGTTAAAAGACCGTTTAGATGCCGTGGTTGCAATTGACCTCCACATCTGAAGGGTTAAATGTCCATGATCGGCATTGTTGCCAATCATGGACCAACACCTCCTACTGTGTAAAACAGAAGGCACCCGGCAAGCTTCTGAGCAGGCACCATCTTTCAAGTGCGGACTTCTACCGTACATGCTGAATGGGATAAGTTTGGTTTCACAAATGGGAAGAGTATTAAAAGGGGTTTTCCACACAATCCTTATACTCTGTACAGTATATAGAAAATAAAACGATAAAAAAATTCAAGGAAGATTTTATTTATTTTTGTTCCCACAAGAACAGATTTTTACAGATTTACTCAACACATCTGTTCTATTAGAGTTTAATATTCCATAGCTCGAACTGTAGTAACTCAGATGAAAATTCACATTTCAAAAGTCCTGAGTAAAAAAAGGGGGGCGGGTTGGTCTCACCATCTCGGAATACAAATTTAGCAGATACCTTACCTTTGAAATGGAAAAATATGTGCAAAGCGAGTGGAACAGAAACAGAACAGGGATGTAGAAGTCCAAAGCTCACTTGTGCACTACACATAATGGAGAAAGACGTTTTATGGGCGGAACCAAATTTGACAAGAACCTAAAAAATAAAAAAATATGCTTTCTTCCACAGCATCTCCCTCCATCGTGTGCAAGCAACAAATGCAGACGTCAAATACAAAATCCAAGCAAAGGCTATAGGGTATACAGTTTTAAAGCTTATATTACATGTGGAAATAAAAACAAAAGAGGCATAAAAATTTGAAGGCCACTCAATAGTACGTGCTGCACACAGTCCAGCATTTAAAAATCTGAAGATCTTGCCATCTCCACAAATTTCTATACATGTATTGTCGAGGTTCCTTGTAAAGAAGTAAGCGATACTGTTACAACTACGTCTACAAAAATAGAATACCAAAATGGACTTGTACAATACATATTGCCATGTACCGTAGAGTAAATAAGTCTTGTGTATCGGCAAGTCCTACACAACGAGAAGATGTCAAGTCTAAAAAGAGTCAAGAGGGCCAGAAATACCTAAAGGTTAAAGTGAGCAAATAGCAACATAGTTGTCATAAAGACAACCAATAACTCTGCCTTCCATATAGACAAAATTCAAGTCAAAATTTAAAATTCCAGAAGATATGCAAACAAGCTCTTGGCAAGCTCTGCCTGTAATGTCACAGATGTAAGGCAGCTATCCTACAAGTCAGTGTTCGACCTTTTAAACAGGTCTTGAAACATGACTTGGATAATAATCAAGCCAGCATCTCATATGGGTGAGAGGCCAGGTCAGGTTTCGGGGGAAACTCTCTCTCCTTATGGAGAGCACCTAAATGGTGTGAGGAGTCTTATAGGCCAGGCAACGCTCCTATGGAATTCTGGAAAGAGGGAATGCAAAAAAGCTCTTAGCAAACTCTGCCTCTAATGCCACAAGATGTAAGGTAGCGATCCTACAAGTCAATGTTCAACCTGTTCAACAGGTCTTGAGACATGGATAATAATTAAGCCAGCTCCCAAAAAGGCTGTCTGCAGATGAGTTGCTGGTTTATTTAATATCAGAGTCATGTCTAAAGGCCTGTTTAAAAGGTCAAACACCGACTTACATCTGGTGGCATCATCTGGTGTCTTACATCTGGTGGCATCAGAGGCTAAGAGCTCATTTATCTGCCTGGATAAATGGCGCAGCTACTGAGTTACATATCCTCTTCCCAGAATTCCAGAGGAGCGTTGTCTGGCCAATCAAACTCCTCACGCTCTTTAGGCGCTCTCCATAAGGAGATATAATTTTCCTCGAATTATAACCTCTCCATTTATTCACAAACTGCCTTACTACCCTAAAGAATCATGTGCCTAACAGTATTATACTTCCAACAGTTTCCAAGTTGTACCCATAAAACTGTATGGGACGCTACTTTATACCTCATACAGAGGCATAAAAAGGGGTTTTATATAGGATTCGTGATGAATCTGTCAGAAAAAAAAAAAAAAACTATTGCATGCCCCTTCAGATGCCATATTACAGTGGCGCTTCTTGCTGGTTTTAGGGGAGAACACCACACAGCATCTATAGCAGAGTATGGAGCCTAATGTAACCCAGTTTAGCTACCGACTATACCCAGCTTGAACTCTTTTAGGTAAGCGACAACTATCTGTAAACCTAGCCCTTGACATAAACATGGCTTTTACCCGCAACAAGCCAAAACTCCAGTTGTATCTAAGGAACTCAACAGGTTAACAAAACACAACTGGTTTAAGAGCACTTTGTAGGGGGTAATTCTGAATTGCTTTCCTTGGACAAGAAAAGTGGTCCTGTGGTTGTCGAACACTATCACTAGGCAAATGTCAAAAGAACTAATAAAAGTCTAACAAATTACTTCATATAAAAGGACTAACTAAAACCTTCGGAAATATGCAAGTAAACGTCCCCCACACCACATGCAGCCAACAAAATGTCTAACGTGGTTAGTCGGATTTCAGGGCGAGAAGTCTACTCTACATAGGAGAAACCTCTGCCCCAATACCCAACTGTAAAGGGAAGACCCACCTTGAAATCCAAGTTTTGTATACTGTTCAATGTATCTAAAATGAAAATCCAGGGGGTATTCCCATCACAGACAATGGGGGTATATCGCTAGGATATGCCCCAATTGTCTGATAGGTGTGTGTCCCCTCTGGGACCTGCACCTACAATGAGTAAGGGGCGGGGAAACGAAAGGAGGGCGCACTGTGCATGCGCAGCTACCCTCCATTCATTTCTATGGGGCCGCCGAAAATAGAGCGCTGGCTCGACTATTTCCGTCTGCCCCATAGAAATGAATGGAAGCAGGGGCCGCACATGCGCACTGCACTCCCATTTACTAAGGGAGCAGCGCTTGGTGGTGGACGGACCCCGGGAAATACGGGGTCCTTCAGCCACAGCTCTTCCCACTCCATGCTCGTTATAGGTGCGGGTCACAGAGGTGGGAGCCGCACCTACCAGACAATGGGGGCATATCCTAGCAATATGCCCCCACTGTCTGATAGGAATACCCCTTTAAAGCAGCTTTGCAAATCATTCAAAAAAATATTTTTCTGTCTATAATTCTTATGCAGACCAATGAATCTCCATGGTAATAGACTACAAGCAAATTTAGTGTAGACTGATCTTCTGTATCTTACGTCCTTCTTGCTAACCTACTAAATGTATGATAGAAAGAAGTAGGGACAGCTGAATGGGAGCGTGACAGCAGGATCTGACTACACAGGGTTTGTTATTAGTCTGTTACCATAGCGACACATCAGTCTGTATTAGAGCAGGGGCACAAAGAAGCTGCAAAGTTGTTAGATGTATTGGGACAATATAAAAATAATGTTGCAAAAAGCTGTCCTTCTTTGACTTATGTACGATTTCTGTACAAGTTTTCTAGGATTCACCCTATATTTCAGGTGGGATAATCCTCTAAAAATACTTTAAAAACAAAAAACTTGAAATCATAAATACAATTTAGCATATTTTTTTTTTTTACACGTTTTCTTAATTTTGTAAGAAATTGCAATGTGCATTAATAAATAAATATGCCATGTGAATTGTTCTTAAGAGCTGTGCAGGAAAAGTGCATTGTATATGCCATGGCACACAGATTGTGAAGATCAAAAGGATGCTGCCAACATGGAGATCCGGGTGGGCATCCTTGAAAAAGGAAAACCACTTAAAAGGTTCATTTGGAAAGTTCTGGAGGAGCCCAAAATCTTCCTTCAACGAAGAGAAAGTCACTGGAGTCTTGGCAATAACAAAAGGCTGCACGACTCAAGCAGAAATCATACGATGTTGATCCCACCCATAGATAACAAGGTTCTTTTGCTGCAAAATAGAGAGCTGCCGCCGTTGAGCTGACTGTCCTTCAGAGAGGTCTTCAGCTCCATTTCACAAGCCAAAATAGCTGCATTCAGCTCAACTTGGGCCCGGTGAACAACATAGAACATAAGCGCTATGCTTATTACAATCTGTGGACAAAGGAAAAAAATATATATAAAAAAGAGTCACAAACTTTTCACACAACCCTGCATAAATTAAGCTATATGTTTCTTATATTTGTCTTATCAGAGAAAAATCCTCCTTTCTCCACTTATCATATCTCCCCTTTCTTTAAATAACAGCCTCTCTGAAGTTTCTGCTATGTCTTGAGAGACCAAGATAGACTGTCAGCTCACAGAACATCGAATTACAGCTGCCTATAGGGGCTATGAGAGGGGAGGAGGAGTGAGCTGCACTGATAGGGCAGTAGCTAATAGTAGGGCCTCATGCACACGACCGTGGTTTGGGTCCACATCCAATCCACATTTATTTTGCAGACAAAAATAGGTAGTTCTAACAGAGGGCAGGACGTACTGATCTGCAAAATTCGGAACGTACACGCCCGGTATCCATAATTTGCAGATCGTAAAAGACAGAGGCCTAAGTGTTATATCTCAAACCAAGTGCTTTAGGGTTCTCATTTATCCAGGTCATGGTATATCTGTAAAGAATAAAATCAAGGCAACTGGACTTACTGTAGATTTCTTGAAAACATTTCACTCTTTCTTCCAACGAGCTTTCTCAATTCTGAGTGACTGTACAAGAATTCTCTGGGAATAAATATGTAACTGAATCAACATCTGGTAATTATACCCAGCATGGGGTCAAAGGTGTACCTACATCTAAAAGAAACAGGTCACACCTCAGAAGACAGTCAAGTACATGTTTTGGATAAGGAGGCAGATTGGTACAAACGAGGTGTTAAGGAGGCCATCTACGTAAAAATGGAGAAGCCAAGCTTGAATAAAGGCGGGAGGGTTAGACATCTATTGTCTGCCACATACAATGCTGTCTTGACACCTTTTTCTGGGAGGTCATTATCACCCACTGACTCCAATTAGGATAATGGAATCAACACCTTTGACCCCATGCTGGGTATAATTACCAGATGTTGATTCAGTTACATATTTATTCCCAGAGAATTCTTGTACAGTCACTCAGAATTGAGAAAGCTCATTGAAAGAACGAGCAAGGCCTCTTTCACACTTGCGTTGTCCGGATCCAGCGTGTACTCCACTTGCCGGAATTACACGCCGGATCCGGAAAAACGCAAGTGAACTGAAAGCATTTGAAGACGGATCCGTTTTCAAAATGCGTTCAGTGTTACTATGGCAGCCAGGACGCTATTAAAGTCCTGGTTGCCATAGTAGGAGTGGGGAGCGGTATACTTACCGTCCGAGCGGCTCCCGGGGCGCTCCAGAGTGACGTCAGGGCGCCCCAGGCGCATGGATGACGTGATCACATGGCACGTCATCCATGCGCGTGGGGCGCTCTGATGTCACTCTGGAGCGCCCCGGGAGCCGCACGGACGGTAAGTATACTGCTTCCCTGCTCCCCACTACACTTTACCATGGCTGCCAGGACTTTAGCGTCCCGGCAGCCATGGTAACCATTCAGAAAAAGCTAAACGTCGGATCCGGCAATGCACCAAAACGACGTTTAGCTTAAGGCCGGATCCGGATTAATGCCTTTCAATTAATGCTGCGGTATTTTCTCCGGCCAAAAAACGTTCCGGTCCTGAACTGAAGACATCCTGAACGGATTTCTCTCCATTCAGAATGCATTAGGATAAAACTGATCAGGATTCTTCCGGCATAGAGCCCCGACTACGGAACTCTATGCCGGAAGAAAAGAACGCAAGTGTGAAAGAGCCCTAAGACATTTTCAAGAAATCTACAGTACGTCCAGTTGCCTTTATTTATTCTTTACAGATACAAGTGCTTTAGTGACATTAATACTGCTCAGTAGTTTTACATAATGTCCTATAGGGTACATATGAGCAAGGGAGTCTCCCGTTTTCTCCATATGCAGTCTATGGAAGATATCATAGCAGCTAGCCTCCACCCACCAGCTAAGGGACAACTAAGGACTGGAGATAGCCCCTGCAGAGAGGAAAACTGGTGAAAATGAAGAATACAGGTAAATACAACACCACAGTCTGAAATATCATGTGAAAGTGTAGGTAAACTTTGAAGAACAAGGCAGCCTTAAATCAATGTTTTTGCTCACCATCACAAACCGTTTTTATTGCGTCAAAATTAAAATGAAGCAACTTGGCAACAGATTTTAAATAAAATGTTGCTCTTACAGCTCCTGTGCAAACTATGTATGGCATAACCCTGCAGTCTCATATGTTATTCCATTTGTCCCCCACCTTCTGCTGATATACAGCACTATACAAAACTTGTAAGCAGGTATGGAAAAACTGCTGCTAAATTAGAATGCTTTAAAAAAATAAAAAAATAAATAAAAAAAAAAAAAATCTAAAAAAAAATCTAAATCAAATCAATATTTGGTGTGACCACACTTTGCCTTCAAAACCGCATGAGTTCTTCTAGATACACTTGCACACAGTTTTTGAAAGAACTCGGCAGGGAGGTTGCTCCCAACATCTTTGAGAACTAACCACAGATCTTCTGTGGATGTAGACTTGCTCTGTTGAGATCAGGGCTCTGCGGGGGCCATATTGTCACTACCAGGACTCCTCGTTCTTTATACAGAAGATAAATCTTAAAATTGGCTGTATGTTATGGGTCGTTATCCTGCTGCAGAATAAATTTGGAGCCAGACTCCTCCCTGATGATATTGCATAACGATTAAGTATCCATCGGTATTTATCAGCATTGAGGACACTATTAATCCTGACCAAATCCCCAACTATTTGTTTTAAACTTTAGTGCAGGAGATGAAAGACACATCGTGCTTACTTCCCTTCAAAATCAGAAGAGATTGAGAACTTGAAGACACCAGTGGAACCCAGGTACACCTATCTACAGTTCAGAGAAATCTGGCCAGAAGTGGTCTTCATGGAAGAATTGTTGGCAAAAAGCCATACCTTCGACATGGAAACAAGACCAAGAGACTCAGCTATGCATGAAAACACAGGAACTGGGGTGCAGGAAAATGCAGCAGGTGCTCTGGACCGATTAATCAAAATCTAAAATATTTGGCTGCAACAGAAAGTAGTTTATTTCGCTGAAGGGCTGGAGAGCAGTAGAATAATGAGCGTCTGCAGGCAACAGTGACGCATGGTAGAGGTTTCTTGAAAGTTTGGGGCTGCATTTCAGCAAATGGAGTTGGGGATTTGGTCAAGATTAATAGTCTCCTCAATGCTGAGGAATCCAGGCAGATACTTAGCCATCATGCAATACCATCAAGGAGGTGTCTTATTGGCTCCAAATTTATTCTGCAGCAGGACAACCACCTCAAACATACAGTCAGTAGCATTAAGAACGATCTTCAGCGTGAAAAAGAACAAGGAGCCCTGAAAGTGAGGATATGGCTCCCACAGAGCCCTGATCTCAACATCATCAAGCCTGTCTGGGATTACATGAAGAGACAGAAGGGGTTAAGTAAGCCTACATCCACAGGAGATCTGTGGTTAGTTCTCAAAGATGTCTGGAACAACCACTGCTGAGTTCCTTCAAACAATGCGTGCAAGTGTACCTAGAAGAACTGATGCTGTTTTGAAGGCAAAGGATGGTCACGCTGAATATTTATTTCATTTAGATTTCTCTTTTGTCCATTTGATAAAAATAAACTATCACTTAAAGGGGTTGTCAGAGTTCAGAGCGGAACCCGGACATACGTCCATTTTCACCCCGGCAGCCCCCCTGACTTGAGCATCGGAGCAGTTCATGCTCCGATGCTCTCCTTTGCCCTGCTCTAAATCGCAATACCAGCGTGTTCGGTGAGGTCACCGGCTCTGACGGGCGTGCTTTAGCGCAGCCCAATGGAAAGCACGGTTTGTCACCGGAACTCTTGAAAATGCCTTTGCCCTGCGCGATTTAGCACAGGGCAAAGGAGAGCATAGAGCATGAACTGCTCCAATGCTCAAGTTAGGGGGGGCTGCCTAGGTGAAAACGGAGGTATGCCCGGGTTAAGCTCTATACCCGGACAACCCCTTTAACATCTGCATAGGCTTACTTTTCAGAATACTTTCATAGTGTTACATTTCTGAATTTCAATGAACTTGTACAGTGTCATACATCTACAGAATAACTTGTGCCATGTCTTTATCAGGTTGGTGCTTATGCGTAGCTGCTTGTCTATGGGTATCCATGATGTCTGTAGAGAATTCCATTCAGAAGACATAGTAGATCCCACCGGAAAACGTGAACTATCGTATGACATATCGGAATGTCACAATCGTGAAAGACTCCTTTTGTTGCTTTTTATGCCACGAGGATGTAATATGTCAAGAGTGGGCATATAATGCAAGGAGTCATGCAATTTTAGATGTTACCAGGACCATTGTTGTGGTGGTGACTTTCCATGGCGAGTACTAAGCAGTGCGCCCTTTCCACACCAAATCTGCATATGTTGTTACTTATGGATTTTGATTCAGCTTTCCCCCAGATAGGTCTTTGCAATGGACTAAAAATCTGCACAATATTCACATGCTGCAGATTCCAAAATCGGCACCGCGGGTCAAGAAGAAGATTTCTGCATCGGGCACACAAGATTTTGAAAATCTCATCTACTTAAGCTGGTACTGTATCACGCTGCAGATTTTCCACATGAAAACTCACACATAATACACACTGTGTGCACATACCCAAAAAATAAAGTCTGAATACGATAAGTGAACGCTACCTGTAAGCTGAATATGAAGTATCCACTAACACTTTGTTCCGCAATGACATCCTCCATCGTACGTAAAGTTGTTCCCAAGTAGGAATTCAAGAGCTGGGTTGGGAACAGGCCCACTGAGGATGCCGCAAGGTAGTTGGGTAATGAGAGATCTGTAATCTAGGGGGGAGAGAGAAAAAAAAAAATTAAAAAGTGATAAAAACAAACATATATGGCATCCTTTTTTTTTTGCAGTTTAAAGAATACAATAATTTGGAGTCAGATCAGTCCATTTATTATCAAACATGATATAGAAAAAAAAACTGATGGACTGCTGAGGCAATGCAGATACTTTCCCAATACTGGCCCCCGAGCAGCAGTGCTAGAGTCTAGGTTTACACAGTACAATTCTGATAATATTATGAGACTTAAAGGTTATGGACACTTTTGGGAGGCAATCTTTTTTTTTTTATATTACTGTACATTGTACTCATTTTAAGCCCCAAAATCGTGTGTGTGTGTGTGTGTGTGTGTGTGTGTGTGTGTGTGTGTGTGTGTGTGTGTGTGTGTGTGTGTGTGTGTGTGTGTGTGTGTGTGTGTGTGTGTGTGTGTGTGTGTGTGTGTATATATATATATATATATATATATATATATATATATATATATATATATTACACATACATACACATATATATATATATATATATATACACACATACACACAAAATGCGGGTCTCAGCAGCACAAGACAGAAAACCGGTGCACGTCCTCACAGCCGTGGGCTCAGGCGGCTATATGTAGATAAGTATCAAAAGGATAAGGCAGCACTCCAGGTAAAGTGAAAAAAGGTGGATCTTTAATCCCTCGCAGAGGGATTAAAGATCCACCTTTTTTCACTTTACCTGGAGTGCTGCCTTATCCTTTTGATACTTATACATACAAGGGACAATAAAAACATTGGGCCATTGCCCAAAAGTGTTCTCCAAGGTATTAAACATATGGAATCTTAATAACAGATTTCAATGCAAGTTTACAATGTAGGTCAGCACTTGACATGTTGATGTCTATTGGGTGACTAATATCAAGTTATTGAGCATTTTATTGCCAGCAATCATAGTCATGTCACCCAGGGAGAAGAGACAGACAGACAAGACAGGATACAAGGGGAAAGGAGGGAGAAGGTATGCCAAAGAAAACACAGTATGGTATTAACCAAGCGTATCAATATAATCATCCCAGGGTTTCCAAATTTTGTCAAATCGTCCGACCTGATTGGAATACTTAACTGCCCTCACGACCATTCTTCTAACATCTAATACATTAAGGCTCTTTCACACCTGCGTTCTTGTCTTCCGGCATAGAGTTCCGTCGTCGGGGCTCTATGCCGGAAGAATCCTGATCAGTTTTATCCTAATGCATTCTGAATGGAGTGAAATCCGTTCAGGATGTCTTCAGTTCCGGAACGTTTTTTGGCCGGAGAAAATACCGCAGCATGCTGCGCTTTTTGCTACGGCCAAAAATCCTGAACACTTGCCACAAGGCCGGATCCGGAATTAATGCCCATTGAAAGGCATTGATCCGGATCCGGCCTTAAGCTAACCGTCATTTCGGTGCATTGCCGGATCCAACGTTTAGCTTTTTCTGAATGGTTACCATGGCTGCCGGGACGCTAAAGTCCTGGCAGCCATGGTAAAGTGAAGCGGGGAGCGGGGGAGCAGTATACTTACAGTCCGTGCGGCTCCCGGGGCGCTCCAGAATGACGTCAGGGCGCCCCAGGCGCATGGATGACGTGATCACATGGCACGTCATCCATGCGCATGGGGCGCTCTGACGTCATTCTGGAGCGCCCCGGGAGCCGAGCGGACTGTAAGTATACCGCTCCCCCGCTACTACTATGGCAACCAGGACTTTAATAGCGTCCTGACTGCCATAGTAACACTGAACGCATTTTGAAGACGGATCCGTCTTCAAATGCTTTCAGTACACTTGCGTTTTTCTGGATCCGGCGTGTAATTCCGGCAAGTGGAGTACACGCCGGATAAGGACAACGCAAGTGTGAAAGAGGCCTTAGTTATAAGGTCAGAGCGAGTAGGCCTGTCTTGTCGTTTCCAAAAACTGGCTAACAGCTCAATTCTTATCTTACTGATCAGAATGTGGCTACAATAAATGTTTTTGCGCTATTGGTAATTTAGAGATAAGGGTTATTAGATGACTGGCAGAAAGTTAAAGGGGTTTTCCAAGTCTTATATACTGATGACCTACCCTCAGGATAGGTCATTGGTATCCGATTAGTGAGGGTCCGACACCCGGAACTCCTGCCAATCAGCTGTTTGAGAAGGCAGACACGCACGCAGTAGCGCTGCGGCCTTCTCACATTTTCATTGTGTGTTTCACCCTTTTTTGCATCCTAAAAATCAAATAAAAAATTCATAAAAATCCAGATATTATGGATTTGCTGCATAAATCCAGTTATAATAAATAAGGAAATCACAAATCATTTAAAAACCTCCTCTAAGGATGGAACCTACAAACCAAGAGAACAGCTCTATAAAGAGTACAGGTCAGAGAACACAGATGTCCCCAGCCAATAATACAGTCAGGTATGCTTCCAATAGATAGTACTTCATACTTTAAATGAGAATTATAAATCATATTTTCTGGGATTCCCCACAATTTTAAAATCTCTGCTTGCTGACATTGTATTGGAACCTTCACTGTTTACTACCTGTGTATAAAAATCTGTCCTGGTCATATGATGGAGACCATGGTTCATGGCTAGTTGATATATTTATTTAATACAGGATTCCCCCTTTAACACCCCTTCGCATCATGCATTGTAAATGTATGGCACAGCAGGAGAGTGGATCCTATGAACCACTATATCTATCTATCTATATATCTATAAAAAAAAAAAAAATTATGGCTCAGGAAATGGCGGATTGAGTGAATTGGTTTCAGATTGCTGTATCCAAACCCAATTCTTTTAAAAACTATGCTAAGAATATAGTCTCCGTTCTATTACGGAGACTTACTTTGTCTTGCCGCTATTATGTATCACTTAATTTATTCACATAAATTACTGTATTAAAATACGAAGCTGAACTCTGCTTCGTTAATGAGTGACCAGCAGAATGCATTATTTATGCAGCAAGGTGAATCGTGCAAAGTTTAAAATTTAAAGAAAAAGGCTGGTGGAATGGACGGCTCCCAGTCTTCATTTTAAGTGTTATTAGGCTGAAGCACGCTCTGTTCACTGAAATAAATTATGGTAATGATTGAAGAGGTTCTCCAGTTTTATAGTTAGTTTAAATTTTTATCTGCTCAAGAGAAGCCCAAACACTGCATATTTTTGCTCCATATACCTGTATTTCATGTCAGCACTTTCTTTCCCCTGTTCTCAGCATCACTGCATCCTGGCAGGATGTTTACGAGCAGAACTTCCTGATTTCATCAGCTTCCTGTTGGGGTTTCTTCAAAAAACAGCATGCTTTCTCTGTAATGTTTCACAGGACTTGCTCTGTCTAGCTAATATGGAGAGAGGAGTCATAGGAAACATGCCCACTGCAGAGGTGGCAGCATGGCTGGAGGATCAAGCCCTGAGAAATATTACAGGGCAAAGCATGCTGGGTTTGGTTAGAAAACCCAAAAAGAAGCTGATGAAAACAGGAAGCTCTGCTTGTAAACATCCTGCCAGGATGCAGGGATGCCGAGAACAGGGGAAGGAAAATGCTGACATGAAATACAGGTATAAGGGGTATAATTATGCAGTGCTTAGAGTGGAAAAAGAAAAATGTAATTATAAAACAGGTGAACTCCTTTATTGAACAAAAACGTTTGAGCAGCAATAAAAAAAAAAAAAAAAAAAAGGTTTCTATAGGTGCTTGATGATAATGCTCATAATTTTTTTGCTACGTTAAGGATCCCACCCTTTTTGCAGCGTGCCGCTACAGCCTCACCCAGTAAGCCGCTCTCCCAGGTTGACATCTCAGCAACCCCATTCGGAGGACTTCAGGATCCTACTTTAATGAGATGCTGGCGCTGCTGTTTGTATTTTGAGCTATTCAATCCAGCAGTCTGCAGCAAAATACTCAGTGAAATTTAATTAAAGAGAAACCGCACTGCCAGAAATCTATGTGGCGCTGCTGGTAACCGCATAATTGAAGTAATTTAGACGATAACTCAGAGCACACAGAAATTATCACACGTCATTACCAATACTTCACTTACATTGTCTGTGAAGACAAAAACATCAACATACAAAAACCTGTGCTGTAAAAAAAAAAAACCTCCCCCTCTATCAGCCTCTCAAGGGCTGGGGAACGACCGGCTCTGGATTTAGCTGTGCCTCTACCCACCAGTGCCAAAGCTGCTGAAACTTTCCAACATAACGAGTAGGAAATCATATGCACCGGGGGTGCAAGTTTCTGGTTTAGGTGGAGAAAATGGTCCAAATGTAAGTCAGCTAGAAAGCAGTCTAACATTTAGCATTGGAGGTAAATACGCCAAAGTTATGTAGAGGCCGGTGCCTCTACATAACTCCGGCAGATCCACCTCCAGCTATAGGGCTTATTTAGACCGACGTCTAAAAACACTGGTCCTAATAAATGTGCCCCTTAGTCCCAAACCTGTGGACAAGTTCTTTTTAGGGGGCAACTCCTTTAAAACTTTCTAAAAGGGTCTGACATTAACGTGCAAGGTAGAGAGACCATTTATTCTTTATGGACCCCTTTTCCCAGACAACATTGCTCAGCAACCTTTGCACTCGAGCTGTTGTGAAACTACAACTCCCAGTATGCACACTTGCTCAGCTGTTCTTTGAACTCCCACTGAAGTGAAGGCAGCATAATGGGAGTTGTAGTGTCACAACAGCTAGTCTTTACCTTCCGAGGTACAGACCACCTAGATACGGGCAATGGATAACCCTAACAGCCATGTATGAATAACAAGCCGGCCTAACCAGCTGAGGAACTGTAGAAATATTAATGGGATTTTACAAGGATTTCCTCTGGATAGGTCATCAGTATCTGATTGGTGGGGGTCTGACACCCGGGACCCCTGCCGATCAGCTAAAGGAGAAGGCATGGTGCTCATGGTAGTGCTGCAGCCTACTTGGAGCTTTTCCCAGGCCTTGTGATGTCACGTTCATCGGCCACATTTCCTAGGCTCAGCTCAGTCCCATAGAAGTGAAATACTAAGCACAGCCGCTATACAATGTACGGCACTGTGCTTGGTGAGCTGCGGCGCTACTGCAAGCAACTGTGCCTTCTCTAACAGAGGATCAGCAGGGGTACCAGGTGTCAGAACTCCACCGATCAGATACTGAGGACCGATCCTGAGGATAGGTTGAGAGTTAAAAATGTCATGGCCGGCGGGTCTACGCTGTTTCAAACAGCAGAGACCCGTGGCTAATGACCGCGACCAGCAATAATGCCAATCACGGTCATTAAAGCCTTTAGATTAAGGATTTTGTAGGCTCAAATACAAGCTTCAAAAACAAATATAAAAAAAATAAATAAAATAAATATTAAAAACAAGTTGAAATCACCCCCTTTTCCATAGAATAAAAAAAAAAAAAAAATACATAAATTTTTTTTTAACCTCATGGGCATTACAGCGTCCAAAAACCTCTGCACCATTAAAATATAAAAATATTTTTCCAATACTGCTAATGAAGGGACAAAATGGCCAATTTGCCATTTTTTCCCATTGCTTCTTTTACACAACAAAATTTTTTATAAAATGTGATCAAAAAGTCACACTCTAAAATGTTATCAATAAAAACTACAGTTCATCCAGCAAAAAAAATAAAAAATAATAATAATGAGCCCCCACACAGCTCAGTAGCTATAACTCTAAAAAGGAATAGGGCCAGAATATGGCGATTTTTTTTTTTTTTTTCAAAGTTTACATTTATTTTTAGACTATTTAGACATAAAAAACCTATAAGTATGTGGTACCGTTATATCAGAGAATGAAGAGCACGAGTCAGTTTTGCCGCAAAGGGAAAGCCATGGGAACAAAAGCCGTAAAAGGAGGAATTGCGTTTTCCCCCATTTGGTTTTTTTCCCCCAAAACCCACCCCATTTGGGGTTTTTCCCCCATTCGGGTTTTTTTTCCCCCATCCCCACCCATGAGGTTTTTTCCCCATTCCGACCCCATTTAGTTTTTCCCCCCATTCCCACTACATTTTAATATGGCATACATGGTGGCATTAGAACGTTAGAACGTACAACTTGTCCCGCAAAAAAGCTCTTACAGCTCTGTGAACGGGGGGGGGGGGGGGGGGGGGGGGGAGTTATAGCTCAAGAAAGATGGGGAACAAATTGGAAACCGCAAAAACAAAAAACCTCCGGTATCCTAAGGGTTAGGGAAAAGTTTATCGAGGGAAATGAGCCCCAAGAAAAATAAACATAATTTAAACTAATATGGAAAACTGGTGTGAATCATCCTGGTGTACAAAGACGCCGTGGGCATAGCATCGTGTGATACGTAAATAATTAACGGTTGATATTATCACTCGTACAAACTATTACATATGGCTTTTACAGCAATAATCATGATCCACATGTACAGGAAACCTCCATCACACGGAACCCAGCAGCACCTGCCAAACACCAGCGGCTGGAGAGGAGTGGAAGCGCCAGGGAGCGCGGCTCACAACTATCAGGAACGATGGCAGAGACTTCCAGGACTTCAACGATTATAAATCTCCCCCTATGACCACATTTTGGGGGCTTGCTACACAATTTCTGTAACACAACAAATGTATATAGAAACCACTGGCGTTCTCTTCCACAAGTACCAGTCATGTGACCCGGTTGGTTGTCTTGCTGACATCACATCGACGGATCACATGCCCCCTTTACCCCCCAAAGGGCAGGACTGCCCTTCAATGTGATGTCAGCACTGATGGGCAGACTCAGCGAGGGGCGGCTTCTGTGTATGTCCCTGGCCCTCTCCCGTGTCCACAGGAGCGTGCCGGCTGGGAATCAGCTGTGCGCTCTTCCTCCTACACAGAAGCAACATGACGTCAGCAAGGGTCTATTATATATCAATTCAATGGTGTCTGTTACTAGTATGCAGCATGTATAGGTGGAGAGCACAGTAAGGGCTCATGCACACGAACGTATTTTCTTTGCGTGTCCGTACCGTTTCTTTTTTTGCGGAGCGTATACGGAACCATTCATTTTAAAGGGTCCGCAAAAAAAACAAAAACCTGAAGGTACTCGGTGTGCATTCAGTTATTCCGTTTCCGTAGGTCTGCAATTCCGTTTCGCAAATAAATAAAACATGTCCTATTATTGTCTGCATTACGGACAAAAATAGGACTGTTCTATTAGAAGCCAGCTGTTTTCCCGTATGGACCGCAAAATACATACGGTCGTGTGCATGAGCCCTAAGGCGGAGTACAAACCTCAGTTATTGTGAGCCAAAACCAGTAGTGAAGCCTACACAGAGATCAGGAATAGTGGAAAGATCTGCACCTGTTCTGTGTTTTTGACCCGCACCCGGTTTTGGTTCACCATAACTGATCAAATTACTGAAGTGTGAGCTCAGCCTTACAGATCATTAGATTGTGAGCAAGTTCAATTTCTATAGCTCTTCCACTTAAAAGGTGAAGACACAGCAACAGGTCTTAATACTCAAACACCAGGAACCTCCAACCATTGCTAAAACTACAACTCCCAGCAGCTGCAGGCTGTCAGGAGAGGTTATGAGTTGTAGTCAAGCGTCAGCTTGAGAGATGCAGATTGGGGACCATCGATCATAGACCATAAGTAGTGCATCGATCAAGATCGATGATCCCCCCAATGCCAGAATTCACCGTCTCAGGTGACATTGAGGGACAAGTCTCCATTTTCACACACAGTCCATCACTAGTCAACTATTAACAATCCCTTGACTACAACAGAACACGTGACAGCTGTGCCAAGGAGTATGTTGTCAGAGGATGGCGGATTCCTGAAGTCCATGTTTCATTTTAGCAAAGTTTAGAGAAGGTGACAAGGGCCGAGAAATATTTTCGGTACTTGAGCTGAGAAGACACAAGGTCAAAACATCATCTATAAACTTCTAATGCCATCTTCCAGGGTTCTTCCCATGGCTATCACCATTCTCACCTAGCTCCTACACTCTCCAGTACTTTATCAATCCTTTCCTAAAGGGTAAATCCCACCTGGAACATGGATATGCTATAAATGTCCGATAGGTCAACACTCTTGCTTATTTTCAGAAGTGTTACTAAAGAGCATGGAAAGAGCTGTCAATATGCGTCCATCTCTTCATTCCTGTTAGGCCTCTTGCACACCAACGTGTGCTGTGGACCGCAAATTGTAGTCCGCAATGCACGGCCACCGACTGTGGGCCAGCTGCATGCGGATTGCGACCCCATTCACTTGAATGGGGTCCGCGATTCGTCTGTTCCGCAAATAGATAGGACTACTTCTATCTTTTTGCGGAACGGAAGCACAGAACGCAACACCACAGAAGCACTTTGTAGTGCTTCTGTTCCGCACTGCATCTCTGGATTTGGGGACCCATTCAAGTGAACGGGTCCGCATCAGTGATGCGGAATGCACACGGCCGGTGTCCCGTGTATTGCGGACCCACCGTATGTGGGCCGCAATACGGCCACAGGGGACACGTGG
Organism: Bufo gargarizans; assembly: GCF_014858855.1. Classification (NCBI taxonomy): domain Eukaryota; kingdom Metazoa; phylum Chordata; class Amphibia; order Anura; family Bufonidae; genus Bufo; species Bufo gargarizans. The sequence goes on from NC_058084.1 coordinate 78,833,295, forward strand.
TCGTGTGCAAGAGGCCTTAGGATATGACGGGACCCACACCTATCAGACATTTATGGCATATCCTATGAATAGTGCAAGACTTAATATTGTAGCAAGCATGAAGCAACAAGTCTACCAAAGTAGAAAACTCTCGTGAGGTCGGGGGAAATTTCCTTCATGTTTTCACATCTCTGCTTTTCCCCCATGTTTGGTAGCTAGCTCCACAGCATTGATATTCATTAGATACGATCTTGGGTTCTGTTTACACTGGTATTTTTAGGTTTTAGTCAAGGTTCTGGTATTTTTGACTGCACAAACAGCTATGTCATAGTCAAAAACCACAACCCTGACAGAAACCCATCATGTTAATAAGCTACGTAATGCACGGAAGCCATAATGCTAGTGTGAACAAAGCCCTCATCTTTATAGACAGTGAATTCACCAATTCTGATGACAGAAAACACGCAAATGTGCTGTGGGAGTTGACACATTCCCTTACTATACTGTGCGATGGATAAACCTCTCAAAAGGCCCACACTTTCTCTTTTTTTCTTCTTTTATTTCACAAGACAAGGGCTTTTTGTTCCTATTTTAACACTGCTAGACGGGGGCTTCCGCCTAGCAGTGTTCCTGGTTACGTCACCGGCACTAATGGACGGGCTTTAGCACTGCAATAGGCTGTTTTACAGGCTAGGTCAGAGCTAAAGCCTACCCATTAGTGCTGGTAATTTAAATGGGGTCAACCCAGCATTCCCATACAGAGACCCGGTATGTCATTGGATCTGCTGAAAAAGCCCTTGCCCTGCGCGATTCAGCGCAGGGCAAGGGAGAGCATCAGAGCACTAAATGCTCCACTCAAAGGGGCTGCCTTGGTGAAGGGGATATGTCCAGGTTCAGCTCTGAACCCCGACAACCCCTTTAAAAGGGGTTGTCTCATCACAGACAATGGGGGCATATTGCTAGGATATGCCCCCATTGTCTTAGAGGTGCGGGTCCCACCACTGGAATCCACACCTATATCAGGAACAAAGCCCTGCGAAATGGTGGCTGGAGGACTCCGATCCGGCCACCACCAAGCACGCTCCCCATAGAAGTGAATGGGAGCACACCGCGCCAGCGCTCCCATTGACTTCTATGGGCCCCGACGGAAATAGCCGAGCTCGGCTATTTTCAGTGGCCCCATAAATAAATGGAGGGCTGCTGCGCATGCGCAGTGCGCCCTCCAACACTTTCGGGGCTCCGTTCCGATATGGTGGCATATCCTAGAGATATGCCCCCATTGTCTGTGATGACACAAACCCTTTAACATCAGATGAGTGGCGGTCTAACTTCCAGCTCCCCCGCCGATCAGCTAGGTGAAGAGGCACGGACAGTAAACGCAAATAGAAATAGCAATAAGTATTAAGCAGCAGGTAACCTTGCCAGGTAAACACTGACTTACATAGCATTTCTCAGCTACTGACTGAACTGTGGTAGAACAGGTTTGTCCTGCCTCAGGGGTTACAGGAGCTACACGCCAAGCATACGGCGACCATGGCTGGTGTTGGTTTAAACAGTAATAAAGGGATGCACCTTCCTCTATTCGGCAGTTCACGTAAAAATTCCATTTCAAACAGAAACTAGCGGAGACGGCTGACACTTACAAGATTGTCCTGCGTCGCCGCCAGACACAGGCTCATGAAATATACAAGTTCACCAGTCTAGTCTTCTGTAGAGGTCTTATCAGGATCCTGCTCCTACTCTAGGTTTTATATACTGAGAACTGGAATAAGAAGTCATTCTTTCCACAAAAACAAGTGCAAATTATTCCAGTTTTGCCTAAATGGAGATTTATTTCCACAGGATACGTCATAGAAGTCTGAGAGATACAGGTCTCACCTCTGAGATAGGCCCAGATAGGTCCAATGTGGAGCAGAGGCTTCCACTAAAGATTCAACGATTAGGTCACAATTTTTTTCGTATAAATTTAACAGATAAAACTCGCCTATGCCTCTGTGTGAAATCGGAGGCATAGTAGAGGGCATCTCCTCGATGAAAGCCCTGGATAGATAATAACCAGAGCTGTAATATTGCCACATGCACAAGTTTTAAAGGGGTTTTCCAGGAGAAAAAAAAAAAAAAAAACTGATGGCCAATTCTCACAATAGGTCATCAATATCTGATAGGTGGGGGTCCAACTCCTGACACCCCAACGATCAGCTGTTACTGGAGGCTTGGGTGCTCCGGGGAGCACTGTGGCCTCCCCACAACTATACATTGTATACTGCATGTGTTTGGTATTACAGTCCAGGCAAATTCACTTGAATGGGACCGAGCTACATATAGGACATGTGACCGATGACCGTGACATCACTGGCCAACGAAGAGGCCGCAGTGCTCACTACAGCGCTGTGGCCTCTTCAAACAGCTGATTGGTGAACTTGGTATGAGTTGGACCCCCACTGATCAGATATTGATGACCTATCCTGAGGTCAGATCATCAATATTTTACTTCCAGAAAACCCCGTTGGGGCTCTTGCAGACGAGAGTGTCCTGTGCGGAAATCATTCTCTATGTGCGAGTGTGATCCCCTGTTATGGACATACAGATTTATAATGCTGTGCGTCTCTGCATCACCTGCATCTACTAAATTACACTGACATAACGCTGTCAGCATGATTCTGTAGAAGTAAGGTCATGCAGCGACACATAGCACTACAAGGCTACTTTCACACCAGCGGCACGGACCTCCGGCAGGCTGTTCCGTCGGGTAAACAGCCTGCCGGATCCATCCTGCCACTAGTGACAGTGTGCCTCCAGACTGCCGCTTCGTTCCCATTGACTATAATGGGGGCGGAGGCAAGGCAGCGCACGGCAAGAGGCTGCCGGAATAAAACTACGACATGTCCGACATTTATTCCGGCAGCCTCTCGCCGTGCCTCGCCTGAACTTCGCCTCAGCCCCTATTATAGTCAATGGGGATGGAGCGGCAGTCCGAAGGCACACGGTCACTAGCAGCAGGTCCGTGCCGCTAGTGTAAAAGTAGCCTAAATCAGTATAATGCCGTGCACTCCTGCTAAACCAGCGGTGTCCAACGGGGGATCACACTCACAAACGGAGCATGATTTCCGTACAGGACACGCTCATCTGCAAGAGCCCTTAAGGCTACACGCACACGATACTGAAAAAAAAAAAAAAAAAGCCATTAAAATGGACTGGCTGTCAGTTTTCATGGCCATTCTGCGCCCACGTGTGCATCTATTTTCTGGGAGCGTCAGGCCCTTCCAGTGTAAAGTGAGTGTCAACTAGATGAGGCGAGTATACAGATTGTACTTATTTTAAACCCTGAAAGCTACTCTACCGTTTTTAATGCCCAGGGTGCACTCCTGTCTGCATGGCCGTTGAAAAGGGTCCTAATTTAAATTATGTCAGTCAGGCCATCATGTCCTATTTTTTGATTGGCCGCTATTCACTTGCCATAAAAAACGGCCACGCGAATATCCCCATAGAGCGCAATGGTTGTAAAACCCGCCATAGTCACCTTTTCACGCAGCCTTTTCCTGCGGGCACAGAACGTCAGGAGGGAAAGAAGTAATATCACAATGATGAGCCTTTTACAGGGCTCGATACTGGTGTAACTGGAAAGATAAAAGTTTGTAGGAGAAGTAATTACACCGCCATCCTGAAAAGTGATACCATGTAAAGCCAGGATTGGGAGGATTAAGCGGCTAATAGAAGCTGACTTCAGAGTAAGTCACCTCATCGTGGTAAGAAGATTACAGTGTACACTTTCCAAGATAAAAAGAAAGTCTTAATGCGGAGTGGTGCCTTAAATAAAGCCATTTTCTAGGGACGGGCAATCTCACGCTTTCATGAAGATAATCTTTCAGATTGGAGGAGCGCATTGTCTCCGGCATACAGCATGATGGCAGGCAGCTGCTCTGTACCATGGATTAGTAAGGGAGCAAACAGACTGCGCCCCTCAGCATCAACCAGGCCATGCCAGTCTTCCCTCTGGATTATAACCAACAGGCTGGGATAAGAGGTCTAGGTGCCCAAAGCAGGGGTGTCAGAGTGCGCCCCCTCCCCTGTACATAAGTTCAGCACGATCGTTGCTGAATGGACAATTATTAATTTACAAGGAATCTGTCACCACAATCTTGCATTGTTATCGGCTGTATTACATGATAACCAGTACTGCAGATAGGGCGTTCAGATCGCCATTTTTTATTTTCCTACTGCCCCCCCCATTGCCAGGGTTTTCAGCTGCAATGAAATACATTGTCAGGACTGCTGTCCTCTCGATTACATAAGCACAGCAGTCCTGACTATGCAGGAGATTTATCAAAACTAGCGTAAAGGAAAGAAAACTGGCTTAGTTTCCCATAGCAACCAATCAGATTCCACCTCATTTTTCAGAGCTGCTCAGGAAAATGTAAGGTGGAATATGATTGGTTGCTAGGGGCAACTAAGCCATTTTTCTATTACACTGGTTTTGATAAATCACCCCCTAGGTATTCCAGTGCAGCTTTGAGCGCCAAAACCAACTGTGCGCATCCCGTACTTTCCCCTTCCGCAGGTCCCGCACTATGTTAAGCCTCATTAACATGTCCGTGCTCAAATCCGCAAGATAGATCCGTGGTTAGTGATAGATCTGTGAAGGATCCATCTGTCAGTGTGAAAAATCATTTAAAAAATATCTCTTCCTAAAGATCCGTGAAACAGGGATGCAACACGGATGGCATCTGTGGTTTTCACGGTAGAGTTGCAGCAGGTATCGATGTTGCGATACCCAATCAATACTTTTAGACCCAGATCGATACGATACTGGGCCTTACTATTTAACGATACTAGGCTGCGCTGCTCCACAGCTTAGTATCTGTTAGAGAACATGGCACGCGCCGCATTCTCCTCAGCAGAACAGTGGAGGAGGCAGTCCCTCCCTCCCCACTTTTCCGCTACCACCAGTGGGAGTTTAGTACTGCGGAGGAAGGGAGGGACTGTGGCCACTGTGCTATCAATGAATATAATTAACACATTAATTTAAGTGTAGACAGTGGGTGCCAGTATCACATACCCGGCACCTGTCCTCTATGACAGGGTGCTGCGATCACCGGCAATTAACCTCTCAGGTGCCATCGTTTTGTTTTGTTTTTTGGGCAATTGTCTTAGGTAGGGGCTAATTTTTTGCAGGATAACGTGACGGTTAGATTGGTACCATTTTTTGGGGGGGCATACGCCTTTTTGAACGCATGGTGTTGCACTTTTAGCGATGTACGGCGACAAAAATTTTTTTTTTAGTGTTTACCTGAGGGGTTAGGTCATGTGATATTTTTATAGATCCAGTCAATACGGACGCGGCGATACCCAATATGTCTAATTTTCATTTTTCCCTATTTTTTTTTTTTTTTTTTTTTACACTTTATTTTGGGAAAAGGACTTTTTTTCTCCCCTTTACTTGAAACTTTAAAAATACATTTTGTAAACAAATTTTTTTTACATTTTTTTTTATTTTTGTCCCACTCTGGGACTTCAACTTTTGGGGGTCTGATCCCCTTTACAATACATCACAATACTTCTGTATTGTAATGCATTAGCTGTAAGTGTATTACAGGGGAAGGCATCGGGCTGTCTTCCCTGCCACAGCAGCACGGGTCCCGATGGACAAGCGAACCCGTCAGGATACCGAACGTGCCACATTCAGCGCCGAATGCAGCCGTGCAATGGTTAATGCATCGGCATCAGTGTTTTCACCAACGCCGGCACATACAGCAGGGGTCCAGCTATCAGTGACTGTCGGACCCCTGCAGCTGATCGGGCGGGTATCCTACGTGTAAAAAAAAAAAAAAAAAAAAAAAAAAAAATGCAACCGTGCTCAAAGAGTATGCATCCGTGCTGAAAACACGGACCCACGAACAGTGCTAAATCACTGATGTGTGAATAGACACATTAAAACGAACGGGGACGTGTGAATGAGGCTTTACAAATGCCTATTCTTTGCCGCAAAACGGACAAGAATAAGTCCATGTACAATCTGCAAAAAGTGTGCATCAGTCACAGACTAAAAATACGGTTGTGTGTGTATGAGGCCTAAATGGACCAGAAAACCACTTTAAAGGGGTTATATGAGGTTAGAAAACATAGCTGCCACTCTTGTCAATGGTTGTAACCGGTACTGCAACGCAATCCCAATAACGTATACGGTCGTCATACCACAGACAGCCCAAGGAAGCAGCCATGTTTTATTAATTCTTCCCCACCCCCTTTACAGACATCAGATCTGCGGCCACTACTGAATACAGGTGAAACTCGAAAAATTAGAATATTGTGCAAAGATAATTTATTTCAGTAATGCAACTTAAAAGGTGAAACTAATATATGCGATAGACTCATTACATGCAAAGTGAGATATCTCAAGCCTTTATATTTGCTATAATTTGGATGATTATGGCTTACAGCTTATGAAACCCCAAAGTCTCGATTTTGAGGTCCCCTTTGCTCAGGGGGTACGGACTAATTAGCTGACTAGAGTGTGACACTGTGCCTAGAACATTGAACCTTTTCACAAAATTCTATTTTAAGCTGCATTAATGCAATTTCTTTTAACTTGCATTTCTGAAATAAATGGACCTTTGCACAATATTCTAATTTCGAGTTTCACCTGTAGATCTGCAGTGGGAACGAGCTTGTCAGACACCGAGAAGCCACAAATCACGCCGCTCCATAGAACTGCACAGATAAAAGAAAGGTCAGTGCGTGCGCTTTTCATTACAGATGAGAGAGAGAAAAATAGAAAGTTGTACAACAAGGAACAAAAGGCTAATAAACCGCGCTAAATCACATCAACCACACTAATGGTAAAGCTGCGAGTAGTCAATACGTCTGCCCGGCATCTTTACTAGAATTGCTCCGGCATACAAAGGAGGCAGAATAATAGCAGGAAAGCAAACAAATTATAGACCATAATGACCACGTAATACAGAACAGGCACCTACCGCAAGCGAGTGAGCAGATGATACATATACCGTACTATAGCATCTGCTGATCCATATGCAAACAGCCCTTTCCGCTAATCAGCTCTGAAATAAACAAGGTGCATTGATTTTGGCTGCACCCAGTCACGAAAGGGGTTTTCCTCAGGATATGTCACCAATATCAGACTGGTGGGGGTCTGACACCCAGCACCCCCATAATCAGCCGCCGGCACTGGGAACAAAACAGTGGAAGGGATGGAAAAGCAGAAGGGGACATCTACCATGTAGAGGCCACGCGGGATACTGCAGCTCTGCCCCCATTCACTGCTATGGGACGGCTCTTCCTATACAAGTGTCTACTACAGTGCCGTCCCATAGAAGTGAACTGGGCAGCTTTGTGCAATTACGCCAGCAGGCGCTGGCACAGCACCCAGCCTTCTCTTCAACCAGTTGATCGGTGGGGATGCCAGGTGTCGGACCCCCGCCGATCTGATATCGATGAACTGTCCTGAGGATAGGTCATCAATGAAAATATCCTGGAAAAACACTTTCACAGCAAGTGAATAGTAGCCGTCAAAGAATAAAGCATATCCTATTTTTGGCCGCTTTCATGTCCAGGCGGACCCCACTGGAAATAATGGGACCAGTTTTAACAGTGGTTTAGAAAGGAGCGCACCGGTCTAATGGCTGGTAAAAAGTGGTACGCTGGAGGGAAAAAAAAATAATAATAATGGGTCTTTCAGTGATTAAATTAAACCAAATGCTCGCCTCATCCACTTGCACATGCAGGGGCGCTAGCTCCTCACTGGAGTCAGCAGGACCTGCGCTCCCAGCATGAGGTCACATGATCACAGAGCGCAGGTCCTGCTGCCTCCAGTGAGGAGAGTATGTCCCCACACGTGCAATAAGATGAGCCTTAGGGCTGGTTCACACGAGCAGATGCCATGTGTGACATCCGCTGCGTGAATGACAGCCAAGACCCGCTGCGGACAGAAGCATTAACATGATGGCTAGTGCTCCGTGACTCTTTGTGGCCGTTTTACTACAAATTCACAGCGAGATAAAGTGGTCACTGTGATTTTGTAGTAAAAAGGTCACAGAGAGGCAAAGAGCATTATCAGTCATGTTACTGCTCCGTGTCTCTGCCGTCCGCAGCGGGTCTTGGCTGTGATCCGCGCACGGTATCCACTCGAGTGAAACAGCCCTTAGAAAATATGCTGACAGATGCATTCTAAAGGGGCATTCCGGTTATAGAAAGTTATGCACCATCCACAGGTTGGCAGAAAAACCTAACAGATTGGTGTGGGTCTTACCTGTGGAGCCCCCCTTCCCCCCCCCCCCCCCCAATATGGATGGGGTGGCTGGTCGTAAAGTGAGTACAGCGCTCATCTCCCACAGAAATGAATGGAGCAGTGGGGCACTTTTCCACAGGGTACGAGGCCCCCGCTCTCGCGATCAGTGAGGTCCCAGGGGGTAGGACAATCTAATGTGTATGTTAAGCTCCTTTAATTTCAATGTCCCATCCCTGCTGACAACACATACGCGCTTGGCCGACCCGAGCATGCACGTGTATGGGGGGAGTCGGAAGAGAGATGTCAGCCAAAGAAGTGATTGGCCGATAACTATGATGGCAACTGGGCACCCTACCCCCATCATACTCAAACCACAGAATAGTCAGTATTTTGTCTACAGATACCCGGAGAGATAGACTACCGGGGAGATGAAACCTACGTTCTATAATGGCCGTTCTGGTGTTACCTGGCTACACACGGAGCACATGCCATAGGAATGTATCATGACAGTCGCCATGGTTTCCCGTGTTATCCATCCCAGAGTACAAGCCTTGTCTTCTAACCTTTGTACAGCGCTGACGCTTCACGTCCTCCATGAATGAATGCAAAGTACAATCGGAAAGAGGAGACACGGCTCAAACAGCCTGGACTGCTGACTGATACACTGTAACAAACTACCAGAGAGCTCTGATCGACTGTGGCTGACGTATTTAGCTCACAGAGCACTGCCCGCACTGAACGCAACTGTATCCACTCCTCCTCTTAGAACAGAATTAGTCCTCTATAGGGTCAGCAGCCTTTGAATATAAGCCAGAGGGTTTTCATTCACTGACAGAAAGCCAAAAATAAATTAAAAAAAAATGGTGAGGAACTGAAACAAAGTATTAGAAAGTTGCACAACTATTATTATACTAAGGGTTAAAGGAGTATTTCTACCTGGACAACAGGATCTGCCAACGGGCACCCGTCTCGAGAATGGGAATCCTGTCTCATGAAGCCGCAAATGGAGGGTCTGTCCATGCACATCTATGGAAGTTCGGATGCCGAGTAAGCGTGCCAAGAAGTAGAGGGAGAGTCACCACCGGACGTGTGGTCACCTCTATTCATGCTAGTTGTTGGGTAATCATAGGCATGTGTAAAAGAACTCCAAAGGGGGGTCTTTAGCATACGTCACCAATGACAGACAAGTGCAGGTCCCACAGCTATCTCTAGAACAGAGGGGAGGGCAGACTGCGCATGCGCGGCTGCTCTTCTCTCACTTCTATGGGACTGCTGACAATAACCAAGAGCTAGAAGTGAACGGTGGTGTGCTTGCACGGTGCGCTTTCCATTCATTTCTATGGGACTCCCATACATGTCAATGCAGGGCGACAGCACTTGCGCAGTCCACTCTCCTTCACTTTGCGGGCTCAGTTTTAGGCTACATTCACACGTCAGTATTTTCCTATATCCCGATTTTCGGTCCGTTTTTTGCGGATCCGTTGTTTCTGAAAATGTTTCCGTATGTCATCCGTTTCTGAGAAGCAGGTCACTGTATACACAGCAGGATCTGCCTGCCAGAAATGATGATTTTTCGGTCTGCGCAGGACGGACGGATGTGGCATTCCAGGATTTTGGATGCCAGATCCGGCACGAATACATTCCTATAAAATTAAAAAGAAAAATGCCGAATCCGGCATTCAGGCAAGTGTTCAGTTTTTTTTTGTCCGGAGATAAAACCGTAGCGGAATTATCTCTATCCTGAACAGTCAAAAAGACTGAACTGAAGACATCCTGATGCATCCTGAACGGATTGCTCTCCATTCAGAATGCATTAGGATAAAACTGGTCAGGATTCTTCCGGAATTGAGCCCCTAGGACGGAACTCTATGCCGGAAAAGAAAAAACGCACAGAGCAGCCTGCCGCATCCTCTACTTCACCACCAGATCCCCACAAACTGCAATGAGGTCAGGGGGTGATTCAGTCGATTACTGAGATAAACGTCAGCCGGACAAAAACCGTTGCACACAATGGTTTTTGTCCGGTCAAAACCCAGCATTTATGCCGGAAATCAGCCGGATCATCCCGGGACCTCACTGCAGTCAGCGGGGATCCGGTGGGGAAGTAGCTGTTCTGGGCCGGATCTCCGAACAGAGATGTGAATGTGGTCTCTATCACAACGCTCGACTGATCTTCTGCAAACATCTGCCTTCCCGGGTCTGCTGCCCGAGGTTCCTCCAGATGCCTGGAACGTAAAGTAACCATCTCCTCCAAGTCTTTACCGCTGTCAGAGCAGACACCCGAGGATCTCCACACCAGTCCTGGACATGGAAGATAAAGCGGGGGAAGGACGGGAACAGAGAGGAGCAGAAAACTAAGCAGAAGAAACGTCAGGCAAAGTGATCATCGCCCATGTCACCAGTCACATGCGGCAGATTTGTAGCCAAACTTTCTGTGACTGAAACCCACGCACCGACGGCAGGAACGACTACTCAAGCGTAGGCAGATCTGCAAGAAATCTGCTGCATGTGAACCTGGCCTAACGGAAAACTCAGCGGAAATGTATCTTCTTGACAGGTGACAAGTATGAACAGAGAACATGGGTCCAGGAACTTAGATCCCCGTATCGGGGCAAATGCCTCATCAGGGAAAGCAGCGATAAAGGGGGTTTCTAGGACCGCGATACTGATGGCCTAGTCTTAAAGGGAACCTGTCACCTGGATTTTGGGTATAGAGCTGAGGACATGGGTTGCTAGATCGCCGCTAGCACATCTGCAATACCCAGTCCCTATAGCTCTGGGTGCTTTTATTGTGTAAAAAAAAAAAACAATTTGATACATATGCAAATTAACCTGAGAAGAGTCCAGTACGTGAGATGAGTCAGGGACAGGACTCGTCTCAGGTTAATTTACATATGTATCAAATCGTTTTTTTTAACTCAATCAAAGCACACAGAGCTATGGGGACTGGATATTGCGGATGTGCTAGCGGCCATCTAGCAACCCATGTCCTCAGTTCTATACACAAAATCCTGGTGACAGGTTCCCTTTAAACCACTTAAACTGAAAGAGTAATAATAATAAAAAAATATATATATATTATATATATATATATATATATAGAAAGTGTTTAAAATTAAGGGGGGGAAAAACCCAACCACCTGCTAAAAGCCATTTATTTTTAGTGGCAGTGCTCCTGTCCCCCGCTCCTTCCCGATGGACTGCAAATGTGACCTCCTACCTGTGATCATGTGCAGCACTGCAGCCGTGTTTCACAGCCGTGTGCGGGCCGTGGAACCGCGGCCTGAATCCCTCCTGAGATCAGGAGCGCACGGCGTCACTGGTTGCTATGACGCCGTGCGCCCCCTGCTGCCGGCACAGTACAGTAATACACTGGTATAGATCATACCAGTGTATTACTGTATTGCAGCGGCAGCAGGGAGCGCACGGCGTCATAGCAACCAGTGACGCCGTGCGCTCCTGATCTCAGGAGGGATTCAGGCCGCGGTTCCACGGCCCGCACACGGCTGTGAAACACGGCTGTGTGCATGGGGCCTTAGGCTAGGTCTACACGACGACAATTTCTATAACGGCAGTCTATGGTGTCACACTGCAACATGCTGCGACGCAACAGTCGCAGCATGTTGAATGTTGCAGTGCGACACCATAGACTGCCATTATAGAAATTGTTGCGCAACATTGGTGCAACAAAATGTTGCACTACAAATGTTGCCGTGTAGTTGTGCGCTGTCGCGCGACAAATGTCATTGTGTAGACCTAGCCTTAATGTGTTCCTGAGCCTTTGCTGGAGAGAACGGGGCGGCACCGAATAGGTGAATCAGGTTCTCTTTATTTTGTATACTTTCCAGGTCCCCTGTGTTTTTTTGTCGGGGCGTGAGCAAATCAGAAAACCCGTTTAGAAGAGGGGGCCAGCATCATGAAGGTGGGGCTCTGACCATCAGATATACATTTCTCATCTATTTTGCTGGTGCTATACGTGAAAATCAGCAGCTAATCAGTCACAGACGAATCCAGCCTTCTTGCTGGATTTGAATAGAACCTGACCAGCAGAGTGTCACCGTGCTTTCATGCCACTTAAAGCTGTGCTACTTTCTACTACATTCTGGGGTCATTTATCAAACTGGTGTAAAGTAGAACTGGCTTAGTGGCCCCTAGCAACCAATCAGATGCCACCTTTCATTCTTCACAGCTCCTTTGGAAAACGAAAGGTGGAATCTGATTGGTTGCTAGGGGCCACTAAGCCAGTTCTACTTTACACCAGTTGGATAAATCTCCCCAAAATTCTTGCCGTGAGTGAAACCCAGCAAAACCCCTCCTGGCCCTCTGCTCCTCACAGCAATATGGGAAGTACTAGGCTTGTACGGGATCCAGCCTCTGGATGCAAGCAGGAAGCTTTCCAGTCACTGACACCAAGCAGAGATTTTGTCAATGGTGAAACACTGATAAAGTAGATCAGAACGTTGTACGATGGATGTGTCAGGCTCTTCCCTCTGCCTTATGGAGGATGGGGGTTGTCTGCGATTACAAGACCCCACATCAGATAAATGGCGGTGCGGCCCAATAGGCGATCGGGATCGGACATGCTGGATTTCGACGCCTGATCCTTCTGCTCTTGGGGAGATAAGCGGCTATCAGAGGTGTCCGGTACTGGATTCTCCCCATTCACTACACGTGCATGTGTACGGAGCAATAGGGAGAGACAGCTGTCAGTAAAACCAGTTCTTCCACGTGCACGGCCACGTAACACACACGGGGGCCTCCCGACTACCGCGACAGCAGAGATGCAGATAAGGATGGGGCTGTTAGATTACAGCATGCCTGATCCTTTTTCTGCCACCGGAGATTAGAACACATGGATCCTCAATTGATCAGAGCATGCATGTGTATGGGGGGGGGGGGGGGGGGTTGCATCAGGTCAGCATCTAAAACATATGGCCATAGCCTGTCAGTGACTGAAAGCTACTGTATATGTCACCGACACGTATGCCGGACCGTACCGCCGTCTACACGCGTCGGTGACATACAGAGATCTGAGGACACGTCCTGATCACAGGGCAGATGGAGACCCTGTGACCACAGACCCCTGGAGCAGCGGCAAAAAGTAATATTCCAGATGTGATCTCCCATCAGGGGCCCTCCAGCATGATGGGAGTTACAGTCTGCAGGGCCCACAGCTGGAGATGACCGCTCCACCTAGATGTCACCTGACAGCACTATCACATACCACGCTGGGAGTTGTAGTTCCACCATCTCAATTTAACCGAACACAGGTAGGTGGGTGCACTTACCGAGAAGACAGCATTCTGGAGGCCGAAAGGAATGGGGGTGAGCCTGGCCAGGGCCACCACCTTGAGCCCGCTGCCCCCCTCCACCACCCTGATGACGGCTCCCAGCCTCTGGCTGCTCTCGATCTTCGCCAGCACCCAGTGGGTGAGCAGCTTCTTGCAGACGAGGTGGGCGATGAAGGTGCCGATCAGCACCCCGACGATGACCAGCCCGATCCCCAGCACCAGGCCGTACAGGTAGCCGGCGGCCACGTTGAGGACGATGTAGCCCCAGACGCAGGGCAGGGAGACGAGGATGAAGCCGACGATGAAGAGCAGCACCCCGACCACGCTGTCCAGGCTCTCCACCCACACCAGCAGGTCCTTCAGGTAGTGGCGGGCCAGCGCCAGGGAGAAGCAGCACACGGCGCCCACCGCGCACAGCAGCACCAGGCTCCGGCACCAGCACGCCCCCGGGCAGCCCCACGGATCCCCCCCGCCGGCAGAGGCGCCCTCGTGCGGCGGGGGAGCGTGCATCAGCGGCCGCTCATCTTCTCCCAGCTCGGAGCAGGTGAGCACACTGTCCTCCCGGCCGTGCATCCAGCGGCCCAGGGTCTGGCGCCCATGAGAGGCGAGGAACTGCAGCGCCGAGCCCGGCATCCTGCCGCTCAGTTCCGCAGCCTGTCCGAGCTCCGGGGCGCCCGGCTCCGGTACATCGCGCAGCGCCGTGCACAACAACACGGGAGCAGATTTCGTGTCCTACTAGCGGCTTCCAAAAATCCAAAGCTCTGCGACTGTGGGACGACGTCACGCAAAGCTCCGCCTCCAGGACGTACCTGATTGGCTGATGGGCGGGGCTGCAGGACCAAATCACTGTTTCTCTGAATACGAAGGGCGGGATCGTTAGGGCACGCCCACCGGCATTACCCCGCCCACGGCATACAGATGTGGACAGTTAGAAGGATCCCTCTGCCATGTGATGCAATCACCTCGTAGGCAAGAGCACGAGCTACTCCGCGCATGCGCACAAGCCTTTTGTCTGTATGACTTGTGTACTTGTCATAGTGGTGAGTAGCACATGATGTGTGGAGATTCTGCTCCAGGCTATCCCTGAGAATGGCAGAGCGTTTAGCCTTGCCACATGGTGACACACTTCCATGGGCATTATTTTAGTTGGTGCCTTACCTTCAGCTTCCCCCCTCTGTGTTTCGGTGGGCTTTTGTTTGTTTTTGGGTCAAGCTGTACAGCCGCCTATAACATTACACATCACATCCCCTATAACATTACCCATCACAGCCCCCTATAACACTACCCATCACAGCCCCCTATAACATTACCCATCACAGCCCCCTATAACATTACCCATCACAGCCCCCTATAACATTACCCATCACAGCCCCTATAACACTACCCATCACATCCCCTATAATATTACCCCTCACAGCCCCCTATAACATTACCCATCACATCCCCTATAACATTACACATCACATCCCCTATAACATTACCCATCACAGCCCCTCTAACATTACCCATCACAGCCCTCTATAACATTACCCATCACAGCCCCCTATAACATTACCCATCACAGCCCTTATAACATTACCCATCACAGCCCCTATAACATTACCCATCACAGCCCCCTATGACTTTACCCATCACAGCCCCTATAACATTACCCATCACAGCCCCCTATTACATTACCCATCACAGCCCCCTATAACCTTACCCATCATAGTACCTATAACATTACCTATCATAGCCCCTATAACATTACCCATCACAGCCCCCTATAACATTACCCATCACAGCCCCTATAACATTACCCATCACAGCCCCTATAACATTACCCATCACAGCCCCTATAACATTACCCATCACAGCCCCCATAACATTACCCATCACAACCCCTATAACATTACCCATCATAGCCGCTATAACATTACACATCACAGCACCCTATAACCTTACCCATCATAGCCCCTATAACATTACCCATCATAGCCCCTATAACATTACCCATCATAGCCCCTATAACATTACACATCACAGCCCCTATAACATTACTCATCACAGCCCCCTATAACATTACACATCAGAGCCCCCAATAACATTGCCCATCACAGCCCCCTATAACATTGCCCATCACAGCCCCCTATAACATTTCCCATCACAGCCCCCTATAACATTTCCCATCACAGCCCCCTATAACATTGCCCATCACAGCCCCCTATAACTTTACCCATCACAGCCCCCTATAACATTACCCATCACAGCCCCTATAATATTACCCCTCACAGCCCTCTATAACATTGCCCATCACATCCCCTATAACATTACCCATCACAGCCCCTATAATATTACCCCTCACAGCCCTTATAACATTACCCATCACAGCCCCTATAACATTACCCATCACAGCCCCCTATAACTTTACCCATCACAGCCCCTATAACATTACCCATCACAGCCCCCTATAACTTTACCCATCACAGCCCCTATAACATTACCCATCACATCCCCTATAACATTACCCATCACAGCCCCTCTAACATTACCCATCACAGCCCTCTATAACATTACCCATCACAGCCCTCTATAACATTACCCATCACAGCTCCTATAACATTACCCATCTAAGCCCCCTATAACATTACCCATCACAGCCCCTATAACATTACCCATCACAGCCCCTATAACATTACCCATCACAGCCCCCTATAACATTACACTATCATAGCCCCTATAACATTACACATCACAGCCCCCTATAACATTACACATCACAGCCCCTTATAACATTACCCATCACAGCCCCCTATAACATTACACATCACAGCTCCTATAACATTACCCATCACAGCCCCCCTTTAACATTACCCATCACAGCCCCCCTTTAACATTACCCATCACAGCTCCTATAACATTACCCATTACAGTCCCTATAACTTTACCCCTCACAGCCCCCTATAACATTACCCATCACAGCCCCTATAATATTACCCCTCACAGCCCCTATAATATTACCCCTCACAGCCCTCTATAACACTACCCATCACATCCCCTATAATATTACCCCTCACAGCCCTCTATAACATTGCCCATCACATCCCCTATAACATTACCCATCACAGCCCCTATAATATTACCCATCATAGCCCCTATAACATTACCCATCACAGCCCCCTATTACTTTACCCATCACAGCCCCTATAACATTACCCATCACAGCCCTTATAACATTACCCATCACAGCCCCTATAACATTACACATCACAGCCCCTATAACATTACCCATCATAGCCCCTATAACATTACCCATCACAGTGCTATATAACATTACCCATCACAGCCCCTATAACATTACCCATCACAGCCCCTATAACATTACCCATCACAGCCCCTATAACATTACCCATCACAGCCCTTATAACATTACCATCACAGTGCTATATAACATTACCCATCACAGCCCCTATAACATTACCCATCACAGCCCGTATAACATTACCCATCACAGCCCCTATAACATTACCCATCACAGCCCCTATAACATTACCCATCACAATGCTATATAACATTACCCATGCTACAAATGTAGGTACAGAAGATGTGTTTGCTGTAACTAAATGCAGACGACACAGTTTGCACGATAACTGCCTATATCCACACATTTCCTCTTTCTCAATATATGTTGTAACATCACATACACAGTTTATTATTAGCATGCACTTCCTGGAAATTACAATATGTGGGTGTCACGAGGGTGTCAAGAGCCACGTCTGACTCCGTTATACCCGGGGTCAGGAAGTCGCAGCGGGTGGCTGCGCGCTCTATGTCTAAAGATCACGCTGTTTCTTAATGATAGTTTTCTGTGTTTGCCTTACTATCCTTTTTGTCTCACTCAGGGATCCGTAGCTCCTTCTCCTCAGCTGTTCCTTGTCCAGCACTCCCAACCTCCTTATAGTCTCCTCTCCCACTTCTCTGGTTGCCAGATATAGAGCTTCCTGCCTGGACTTCTATACTGACCCACTGGAGCTGTGATTCCTGGTTGTTGTTCCAGAGTGCTACCCTCCGGATCCCTGTTGGGCTTTTTGTTGTCTTCTGTTGTCGCCCACCAAGTATTATATGTTGTCTGTATTGTCTGTCCTCCCCTTGGTGTTTTCCTTTAGAGCTAGTGGTGCGGACTAGTGTTCCCACCGCCCTATTCACTATCTAGGGCTCATCTTAGGGAAAGCCAGGTTTTAGGCACGCGATCAGCGTACGGGTGAGGAACCCGTCTAGGGACGTCAGGGCAGTCAGGTGCCAGCCTCAAGGTGAGATAGGGGTCACCACCTTTCCCTCTCCCTTGGACAGAGCCTTCCCTTTTCCCTCCCTTTGTGTCACGTATGTAATAGGCACGCCGGTCGTGATAGTGGGAGGCACCATGAATGAGATGAGAACCGCGCTGGTTTTGCTTCATTGGACAATCATAACTATGAATAAACAGGTGCTTTTGGGGCTTCCCTAAAGTCTCTTTTAACCATACTATTTCCTGTTTCAGCTGCACAGCTAGATGCATTTCTCCCAAAAACATTACCCATCACAGCCCTCTATAACATTACCCATCACAGCACCCTATAACATTACACATCACAGCACCCTATAACCTTACCCATCATAGTACCTATAACATTACCTATCATAGCCCCTATAACATTACCCATCACAGCCCCCTATAACATTACCCATCACAGCCCCTATAACATTACCCATCACAGCCCCTATAACATTACCCATCACAGCCCCTATAACATTACCCATCACAGCCCCCATAACATTACCCATCACAACCCCTATAACATTACCCATCATAGCCCCTATAACATTACACATCACAGCACCCTATAACCTTACCCATCATAGCCCCTATAACATTACCCATCATAGCCCCTATAACATTACCCATCATAGCCCCTATAACATTACACATCACAGCCCCTATAACATTACTCATCACAGCCCCCTATAACATTACACATCAGAGCCCCCAATAACATTGCCCATCACAGCCCCCTATAACATTGCCCATCACAGCCCCCTATAACATTGCCCATCACAGCCCCCTATAACATTGCCCATCACAGCCCCCTATAACATTGCCCATCACAGCCCCCTATAACATTACCCATCACAGCCCCCTATAACATTACCCATCACAACCCCTATAACATTACCCATCATAGCCCCTATAACATTACCCATCACAGCCCCCTATAACATTACTCATCACAGCCCCCTATAACATTACTCATCACAGCCCCCTATAACATTACTCATCACAGCCCCTATAACATTACCCATCACAGCCCCTATAACATTACCCATCACAGCCCCTATAACATTACCCATCACAGCCTCTATAACGTTACCCATCACAGCCCCTATAACGTTACCCATCACAGCCCCTATAACGTTACCCATCATAGCCCCTATAACATTACCCATCACAGCCCCCTATAACATTACCCATCACAGCCCCCTATAACATTACCCATCATAGCCCCTATAACATTACACATCACAGCCCCCTATAACATTACCCATCATAGCCCCTATAACATTACCCATCACAGCCCCCTATAGCACTACCAATCATAGCCCCTTTAACATTACACATCACATCCCCTATAACATTACCAATCACAGCCCCTATAACACTACCCATCACAGCTCCCTATAACATTACCCATTACAGCCCCCTATAACATTACCCATCACAGCCCCTATAACATTACCCATCACAGCCCCCTATAGCACTACCAATCATAGCCCCTTTAACATTACACATCACATCCCCTATAACATTACCAATCACAGCCCCTATAACACTACCCATCACAGCCCCCTATAACATTACACATCACAGCCCCCTATAACATTACCCATCATAGCCCCTATAACATTACCCATCACAGCCCCCTATAGCACTACCAATCATAGCCCCTTTAACATTACACATCACATCCCCTATAACATTACCAATCACAGCCCCTATAACACTACCCATCACAGCCCCCTATAACATTACCCATTACAGCCCCCTATAACATTACCCATCACAGCCCCTATAACATTACCCATCACAGCCCCTATAACATTACCCATCATAGCCCCTATAACATTACCCATCACAGCCCCCTATAACATTACTCATCACAGCCCCCTATAACATTACTCATCACAGCCCCCTATAACATTACCCATCACAGCCCCTATAACATTACCCATCACAGCCCCTATAACGTTACCCATCATAGCCCCTATAACGTTACCCATCACAGCCCCTATAACATTACCCATCATAGCCCCTATAACATTACCCATCACAGCCCCCTATAACATTACCCATCACAGCCCCTATAACATTACACATCACAGCCCCCTATAACATTACCCATCATAGCCCCTATAACATTACCCATCACAGCCCCCTATAACATTACACATCATAGCCCCTATAACATTACCCATCACAGCCCCTATAACATTACTCATCACAGCCCCCTATAACATTACTCATCACAGCCCCCTATAACATTACTCATCACAGCCCCCTATAACATTACTCATCACAGCCCCTATAACATTACCCATCACAGCCCCTATAACATTACCCATCATAGCCCCTATAACATTACCCATCATAGCCCCTATAACGTTACCCATCACAGCCCCTATAACATTACCCATCACAGCCCCTATAACGTTACCCATCACAACCCCTATAACATTACCCATCATAGCCCCTATAACATTACCCATCACAGCCCCCTATAACATTACTCATCACAGCCCCCTATAACATTACTCATCACAGCCCCCTATAACATTACTCATCACAGCCCCTATAACATTACCCATCACAGCCCCTATAACATTACCCATCACAGCCCCTATAACATTACCCATCACAGCCCCTATAACGTTACCCATCACAGCCCCTATAACGTTACCCATCACAGCCCCTATAACGTTACCCATCATAGCCCCTATAACATTACCCATCACAGCCCCCTATAACATTACCCATCACAGCCCCCTATAACATTACCCATCATAGCCCCTATAACATTACACATCACAGCCCCCTATAACATTACACATCACAGCCCCCTATAACATTACCCATCATAGCCCCTATAACATTACCCATCACAGCCCCCTATAGCACTACCAATCATAGCCCCTTTAACATTACACATCACATCCCCTATAACATTACCAATCACAGCCCCTATAACACTACCCATCACAGCTCCCTATAACATTACCCATTACAGCCCCCTATAACATTACCCATCACAGCCCCTATAACATTACCCATCACAGCCCCCTATAGCACTACCAATCATAGCCCCTTTAACATTACACATCACATCCCCTATAACATTACCAATCACAGCCCCTATAACACTACCCATCACAGCCCCCTATAACATTACACATCACAGCCCCCTATAACATTACCCATCATAGCCCCTATAACATTACCCATCACAGCCCCCTATAGCACTACCAATCATAGCCCCTTTAACATTACACATCACATCCCCTATAACATTACCAATCACAGCCCCTATAACACTACCCATCACAGCCCCCTATAACATTACCCATTACAGCCCCCTATAACATTACCCATCACAGCCCCTATAACATTACCCATCACAGCCCCTATAACATTACCCATCATAGCCCCTATAACATTACCCATCACAGCCCCCTATAACATTACTCATCACAGCCCCCTATAACATTACTCATCACAGCCCCCTATAACATTACCCATCACAGCCCCTATAACATTACCCATCACAGCCCCTATAACGTTACCCATCATAGCCCCTATAACGTTACCCATCACAGCCCCTATAACATTACCCATCATAGCCCCTATAACATTACCCATCACAGCCCCCTATAACATTACCCATCATAGCCCCTATAACATTACACATCACAGCCCCCTATAACATTACCCATCATAGCCCCTATAACATTACCCATCACAGCCCCCTATAACATTACACATCATAGCCCCTATAACATTACCCATCACAGCCCCTATAACATTACTCATCACAGCCCCCTATAACATTACTCATCACAGCCCCCTATAACATTACTCATCACAGCCCCTATAACATTACCCATCACAGCCCCTATAACATTACCCATCATAGCCCCTATAACATTACCCATCATAGCCCCTATAACGTTACCCATCACAGCCCCTATAACATTACCCATCACAGCCCCTATAACGTTACCCATCATAGCCCCTATAACGTTACCCATCACAGCCCCTATAACATTACCCATCATAGCCCCTATAACATTACCCATCACAGCCCCCTATAACATTACCCATCATAGCCCCTATAACATTACACATCACAGCCCCCTATAACATTACCCATCATAGCCCCTATAACATTACCCATCACAGCCCCCTATAACATTACACATCACAGCCCCTATAACATTACACATCACAGCCCCTATAACATTACACATCACAGCCCCCTATAACATTACCCATCACAGCCCCTATAACATTACTTATCACAGCCCCCTATAACATTACTCATCACAGCCCCCTATAACATTACTCATCACAGCCCCTATAACATTACCCATCACAGCCCCTATAACATTACCCATCATAGCCCCTATAACGTTACCCATCATAGCCCCTATAACGTTACCCATCACAGCCCCTATAACATTACCCATCATAGCCCCTATAACATTACCCATCACAGCCCCCTATAACATTACCCATCATAGCCCCTATAACATTACACATCACAGCCCCCTATAACATTACCCATCATAGCCCCTATAACATTACCCATCACAGCCCCCTATAGCACTACCAATCATAGCCCCTTTAACATTACACATCACATCCCCTATAACATTACCAATCACAGCCCCTATAACACTACCCATCACAGCCCCCTATAACATTACCCATCCCAGTCCCATATAATATTACCCCTCACAGTTTACTATAACATTACTGATCCCAACACAGTTCCTATAACATTACCCATCACAGCCCCCTATAACATTACCCATCATAGCCCCTATAACATTACCTGCCACAGCCCCCTATAACAGTACCCATCCCAGTCCCATATAATATTACCCCTCACAGCCCCTATAACATTACTGATCCCAACACAGCTCCTATAACATTACCCATCACAGAGTGTGTGCCACATGAAAAAAAGTCACAACTTATACCAAACAACTTTGAGCCACCAAAGGAAGACTCCATGGCACGATTGTCAAATCAAATTGAGTTGAGGGCAACAACGGAGGAAAAAGTAACCCTGAGGCCAGCAGTAGAACCATTGCTACCATCAAGACTTGTAACCACCAAGCTTGTTGCCCCCTGTGAGTTCAGTAAAAGTTACAGCTGTGTCTGCCTGGTTTCTTCCACCATCCTTGAGTGATCCTGGTAAGGTCTGACCATGTAAAGTATATTTTACAAGGCTGGTGACTGTATTTAGTGTATATCAATGTACTTTATAGAACGGAGGGTGATTTACCTAATACAATGACCAAAACTGTCCTCATAATAATGAATGTGAGATTTTTTTTAGTCTGTTTCTAACCTTCCCCATTAAATCTATAAGATCATTTGTCCTCAGAATTTTTTTGCTTATTTTTTAGTCTGCAGTCAGTAAAACAAGACATGCCAGGTCAATGTAGTCTTACACTGAGTAAAAATTTACCAGAAATGATACCGGTCACAGTTTATGGTCAGAACGCTCCTACACAATTCAGCAAACAACAAGTGATGCAACAGAAAATTCAGATTCACAATCTTTACCCTCAGAAAGTAAATACTGTCCAAGGCTGAGGTATTATAAGGTCTCTGCTCTGATGTTGATAAGGTTAGGTTCACATTGATGGTGGAGAATGTTCTGTTCAGGAGCCTCTGTTGTAGGCGCCAGCAAAATACCAGTACAAAATACTGCTGCATGCCATCTTAGTGGGCAGAGTGACGCATGGTCACACAGAGATCAGTTACTGATAGGACCGCCCGCTGGACTCCTAAGAGAGATAGAAGTATTTGGACACCACTTAATCATTGAATTCAAGTGTTTCATTCATGGATTTCACCGCTGAAACAATTCAGCTTGTGAAATGTCTTCCCTTTCGTGGGCAGACTGGAAAAAAACTAAAAGTGACCCCATTTTGTGTTCGGTCCAAATTGATAGAAGACAGGGCGAACAGAAGTAGAAAGAGCCAGCAATACCAGATTGTGGCGCATTATGCCAACCCAGCAGAGCCAAATAACACAGTGCAGCACAAAATACCTCCCCAAAAACTGCCCTTCTGTGGTGGCCAGCTGCCACGTTCTATCCTCCTACTCGAGTTGCCTTAGGGCTGTTTCACAAGAGCGGATTCTGCGCGTGTTATCCGCTGCGTGAAAGACAGCCAAGCCGCGCTCTGGACAGCAGAGACACGGAGCAGTAACATGATTGACAATGCTCCGTGCCCCTGTGATCTTTTTACTAGAAAATCACAGCGAGATAAAGTTGTCACTGTGGTTTAGTAGTAAATAGATCACAGGGGCACAGAACATTGTCAATCATGTTAATGCTCCGTGTCTCTGCTGTCCAGAGCGCGGCTTGGCTGTTTTTCACACAGCGGATGACACGCGTGGGATCTGCACAAGTGAAACAGCCCTTAGGATTGCAATACAGTTGAATTTAGATGTCAGGAGAGGAGCATCAGATCATTACTTACCTGGCTGATGGCCGTGAGGAGGGGTCAGGTACCCCTGTGTATCAGCCCACTGGGAAGTTTCCCTGTAGGGCCTATGGCCAGTCCGCCCCTACTCTCCTAGATATTCCACGATCAAGTGATATTATTGCCAAAAAGAAGCATTTGGGAACCACAGCAACTCAAGTGAAGACCATGTAAAGTGACAGAGCAGGGTCACCAAATGCTGAGGTGCAAGGGCCTCAAAGTCATCAACGCTCTGCTGACTCAGTAACTTCAGGGTTCCACTCTTCCCCCTCTTAGACTGCTCCTAATGAGCCCCTCATTCACACAGACTGTTCCCCCATCTTCCCTGTCTTTTAAACAATGCTCCCAATTAGGGGTGAGCAAATCGACCTTCAGATCCAAGATCTGAAGTCGATTCGTTCAAAAACTTAGAAACAGGAATCCGAAGTTGGTACTGTTTTGAAAGTCGTAGAATAAAAACCCGATGTTATCGCACGACTTTGGACTTAGCAAATTTTGCCTCGCTGATGCGCATATGTTTTAATGCTGTACGGAGACAGGTCTTTGTACAGCATTAAGACAAAGTTTCTGAACGAATCAACTTCGGATCTTGGATCAGAAGCTCGATTTGCTCACCCTCCCAATGTCTCCTCTTCAAACAGAATTCTCTCTATAGCCCCCCCCCCCCTCACAAGCTCCTTCATATAGAGCCACATGTTCCTCTTATCTCTCACAGACCGCTCCCCGTGCCCTTCTCCCCGTTCACCTAAATGGGTGCAGTAACTGGCACTGTCCGTTACACAAAGGACGGAGCTGTGAAGTTCCAGTACTGGAGCTCCTGCAGAACAGCTGATCGGAGGAGATGCTGCAAGTTGGACCTCCCCCATATCTGATATTGATGACCTATTCTAAGAATAGGCAATCAATATGGAACCCAGAGAACCCTTTTATGTGGGACCCCAGCTGTCTGCAGTGGCTTCTCCCTGCCATAAACTGAACATATAATATATCGTGCAGGAACTATTATACAGTATATCCTTAGAAAGCTCTGTTTACCTGGGCACACACCTGTACATTGCATTGTAGTTGGTATCAACTTATTTACTACTGTCACTTTGACTTTGAACTCATAATTTGCTGTGCTATTGATGTCCTGTCCTGTTATCCTGACCTAACTCTGATTATAATACTGCTAATGTCTTCTAAGCTGAATTTGTATATCGCTCCACAGATGTCCTTGACATCAGTCCAGCTCTGGTAGAACATATTTTTCTGCTGACTCAACTCACACCCGCAGTATCATCCCATAGTACAGAATATCATAACCTCTGGCCCATCCACCTGTAGCATAATAATAATCTTTATTTATAAAGCACCAACATATTCTACATCGCATTACAATCAGGGAGTTCCCATACAAGCAAGATCATAGATTACATAGCAACAAACAAGTCCACAATTAACACAAGAGGAATGAGGGTCCTGCTAGCAAGTTTCTGATAATTCTTAAATAACCCGGAACGTTTTACTGATGACGGCAATAGTACAATGAGAACAGACTAACAAAATCCTGGTAATTGTGTGGAAACTACCTCCATTTACCAGTACTTTATTTGTAAGAAAGCTAAAAAAAATCCCATCCCTCCCCTGGAGAGGAACTCTGCTCTCTGAAGATGTTCTCCAACTGAATCTACTTCCACAAAAATCTGATTAATACAACAGGTATTGCCAAGCCTACATGTGATTTTTCTTTCTGTAGCTCAATGGCAATTCTGTCTTGAGCTGAAGACCAGAACAACCTGACAAAATGCTTTGCGTGCTATGGTGGTGCACATCCATATATACCAGGAGAATCCCCCAAAATACATGCAAAGTATTTACACAGGTGTTAATAGCCAGTCTGTAGGGGGAGGAAGCACCTGATGCAAAGAGACAATAAGGGTGGTCACGGTCCTCACGGTGACTGATCCTACTCCAACTCTCCCTCAGACCGCTCGGGCAGTAAATGGAGGGGTACAACTGTAACACCCCAGAGTGGTGTTACCACTCCTGCATCCTGCTACTATCTCTATCGGGCTAACACAGTGTCATCTTATGTATTTTTGTCCAGGTTCTCCCCAGTGTGCATTCCTTATCTTTTTGCAACTGTTATGTTCATGTAATATGCCTGGTTCACCAGCAAGTGGCAGCAAACACAGCAGAGCTATACTTAGGTAGAATGGAGCTCTCCTTTCCATTTTAACCCCCTTCTGGAGACAAGTGGGCTAGTCCTACTTCCTGCAGGAAGAGTGGGGACCAGTTAGAGTCAGTTCTAGCTTACCCCCTGCAAGGGGAAGGGTGTGCAAGGCTAAGTCTCTGCTGGACATGCCCATGCCAGCCGGAGCACCCTAAGCTTTGCTGGCCATGGAGGCAAAAGCCTAAAGCTTCAAGAGCCAGTTCCTCAGCTGAAGTTAAGTCAGACTACAGAGTAAAGTGTAGCATTGAGAAGAAGCCAAGTTATCCAGTCAGCTTGTCAGTACAGCAGAGTGAGATAAACAGATATAACAGAGTTGAGTTTGCCTGCCAGTTTAATGCTAAAGCCTGCCTGAACCAAGACCAGGCCTGTAAACAGTTTGAAGAAACATTTATTCAAGTAAAGCTGCCATTGAACTTCATCTCAAGGTCTGGACTCAAGTTCTTTCCAGTAAAGTCCAAAGTCATAAGCATGTGTTACCTCTATTGACTCCGAGCATAGCCTCAATGGTCCTCAACCATCTGCAAAATTACAATGCTTCTTTTCTTAAAATTAGAAAAAGCTAATTTTTTTTTTCATCAGATATACAGGTTTAATGGAATATCTATTTCTAGGTGGACAAAGACTGCAAGGGCCCCTATGCAAGAAAAGTTAATGGTCACTTATTATGTTATGTAACAGCTAGTTTGTTGAGAAAGTAGCTGTCATCGTAGAGCTTTCTAGCAATCTGCTTAATGGTGTACCAACTTCTCTTCTGGATTGTGATCCGCCGGTAAATACTATAACTATAGTTAATAGCCCTTTACGTGTAATGAAGTAGGCATTAGGAAACTTTGGTGATGTTTGGCAAGATAGTGCTGGGCCTCTTTTCCCGCTGTGCAGGCTGCACATATGGTACTGCAAGTCCATCAATGATCTGGTTTTTGATCCCAAAGTCCTCTCCTCATGAGATTGTCTTCGGCTAGACTTCGGAGCTAAAGAGCTGCCTCATCCTCCTCTCTGCTCTGCTTCTCAGGGATTATGATCCTGGTTATATTTTGTATCACAATCTACTGTGTGTACACCAGGGTGCATCTTGTCTGCAGTTGCTGTGCAGGGGGCGGTAATATTCTTAGCATCTATTCCAACAAAATAGAAGACTGATAGGCGGCACTGCCCAGGCTCCCATAACTCACACCAGCAACAACCACAGTCTACCGCACCTATATGTCCATACACAGTATAACGGGGCTTGAGCCCACCAACAGATCATCAGATAAGTCAAAGGAGAAAAAAGATTGGGTGGCACTCTGACACTGTAGACAAAGATGTTCCTTTATTCAGCAAACAAATGCTCCGGTTTGATACGCGTGCTGCCCCAGCATATGTGTACCGGAGCATTTGTTTGCTGAATAAAGGAACATCTTTGTCCACAGTGGTGAGTGCTGCCAAATCTTTTTTCTCCTTCGACTTATTCCTGGCATCTATCATAGGTAGGATTACCAGTTCCAGCAGGTTAGGGTGGAGTCCCATAGAATAGTGCAAAAATAGGTTACATAAAGAATGGCGTAAAGCAATGGTAAAGCCCCTCACAAGAGCTTAACTCAGAAACGAATAGATAACCTATAAAAGGACACTGAGAGCTAATAAGCCATAAAAATATTGCTTTATTGAATATATAATTAAAATATCTTCTTTACCTGCCTGTTTGTCTGACCTTTTTTGCGGATTTTGCTCTTTGACAAAAACATTTACTATGTTTTTTTCTTATGATTTTTTGGTATTTTGCACATGCACTTTACCATTCGCTCAATTGAGTTGAACAGGTATATATATATATATATATATACAGTATTCAGAGACCCACATTGGAGAGTTGTTGTTTTTTCCTGCTTACATAGCAGTTTTGCACTTGCACTTTACCTCTTTTGATACTGTTTGTATCCTTACCAATAGTGGGCATTCTCTTAATATATATTTCATACGGCAGTTCCGTTTTACTCATAAGTATTTACAATTAGGTCATTTATCTTTTTACACTGTTGTACTCTACAAACTCTCCCAGGATTGTACTGCACTTCGTGCATTTGTCTGTCATCTCTTTGTATGATTTTAATTATATATTCAATAAAGCAATATTTTTATAGCTTATTAGCTCTCCGTGTCCTTTTATAGGTTATCTGGAGTCCCATAGAATAGAGCACTGTATCCGGCTTTGTATAGACTGAGGCTAGCCCTCTGTATTGACTGTATTGACTGAGTGAAAGGTGGTGTCTGGTGTAGTGTGCAGCAACACTCCACAACTGTTTTGGGTTCAAAAACTGCACTGTATCCTTTGGACCATGACCAGCACTGTCCTCACATGAATGACCCATTAAGACCCGCTTCTAAAACGCTGGTCTTAATAAATGTGCCCCACAGTCTTTCTTTACTGGGTTGATGATAGGAGTAGTAGTACATACAGCAGTAAAAGACCAATGTAACCACAGGCATGAAAGTCTGTCCTTGTTAGCCCTTTCTGCAGTTTCCAGGCTGAGAGGTGCAAATTTAAAATACGGATGGCCAGTCTGCCTCAAACTGTGGTAGATGCCGGAGGCAATAATCCTTTCCACAGCAGTAAAGTCTTTTGCTATAAAGGAGTGGTACCTTACTGATGTGATCTTGCATGGTCTCAATGGTTCTGACCTTCTATAGCCATCTGATCTCTTTCTCTCAGGAGTACTCTGGCAGCTGTAGTCTCAGAGATAGAGGTTCTCTGAACCTGGCACTGGTCTGAAGGAAATAACCAAGGGTAAGACCCAGTCCATCACCTTAGCAACCTAAACAATCTGCCCATGTTAACCCTATATTGCCTATACATCGCTATTAGGTTCACACAGTGCATAGAACGACAAGGGTCTTTAACAGAAAATCACATTTAACTTGGCAATGTTACATGAACTCTTTTGGCAATAATGAACCCTTTGCAGTAGTCCTCTGGGGGTACTGCACCAGCGGTGTGCTTGGAATTCCAAAGCATACCTTTGTAAGAGGGTAGCCTGTTGTAAAAATGAGTCCCACCCCTGCTTATGACTAGTACACTAGAAATATATCTGACCATGTATGCATTGTCAGAAAAATATAATCCATCTTCTCAGAGCCTTCAGATCTGTGTGCTTGCTCAGTTGGGTCACTGTTCTGCTACATCTGCACCATATATTACAGTATACACACTAATTGATAAAAAATAATGAACCAAGAAGGAGTTGTTGGAATCAAATGAAATGTTCCATGTATGAATGTAATGATGACGTATGTCAGTGATACAATATTAGAGCGAAAGTTTATTGAATAAAACTGTATAATTGAAAGGAGGCTCTAATCTCTGTTGACAGGGGTGCACCTAGCCTTTCTACTGCCTGAGGCGAAAACTGAAACGGTGCCCTTTCCCCACAATACCAATTTCTTAACCTAACCCCTTTGCCTCAATGAAAGTGCTCATTGCCCATGGCCCTTCTACTGCCCCCCCTCCTGCCCCTACCTGGTGCTGCCTGAGGCGATCGCCTCACCTGGCCTCATCGGTGGTGCACCCCTGTCTCTTGGGCCACCTCTAGTCTGTATACAAGATGACATACCGTTGGGCATGGAGGCATACTGTTTCCATATGGTATCCTGTGGCACATTTGCCCATAAATGTTACAGCTGGGCATGTGGATCCTGCACACTCGTAAGCTGTTGAAGATGGCGTCCCAACTGATCCCATAAATGCTCTATTAGCAATAAATCTGGTGACTGTGCAGGCAAGGAAGTTACAATCTGGAGAAGACATTCTTGGGAAGCTCTTGCTGTGTGTGGACGAGCATGATAAAAAATGCCACCTGGAAGGCCTGCCATGAGAGGAACACATGTGGCGCACACGTGTCCTACTAGGGCTGACCGACTGTCCTACGTGAGTCCAGAACAACGCTCTCATTGTAGTCTGTGTTCTGAAGTGTTGAATTGCTGAATGCTGGGAGATTATAGTTGATGAGTCCTGTTTTATACATATTCTCAGTAGAGAATAGATTTTGACCATGTCTGCTGTTTTCTGCAAGTATAGTTTGCAACTCGATTTTTAGGCTCTTTTCCTAAGGGACAGGAGATAAAAGACGGGCAATTTGTCGAATAGCTGACATTTTACGTTGACAGTACAAACAACAAGAATATGCGGTTGGATTATGTTTTGTTCTGCATGTCACAACAGTAACAGAGGGCGGCATAGCAGATTAATAATCATCCAGATTTCACAAGAATGAGGTAAATAACATGACTATAATATACACTGAGCAAAAATAAACGCAACACTTTTAGTTTTGCTCCCATTTTGCATGAGCTGAACTCAAAGATCTGAAACATTTTCTACATAAACAAAAGACCCATTACTCTCAAATATTGTTCACAAATCTGTCTAAATCTGTGTTAGTGAGCGCTTCTCCTTTGCTGAGATAATCCATCCCACCTCACAGGTGTGGCATATCAAGGTGCTGATTACACAGCATGAATATTGCCCAAGTGTGCCTTAGACTGCCCACAATAAAACTCCTTTCTGAAATGTGCAGTTTGATCACACAGCACAACGCCACAGATGTCGCAACGTTTGAGGGAGCGCGCAATTGGCATGCTGACTGCAGGAATGTCTACCAGAGCTGTTGTCCGTGCAATGAATGTTCATTTCTCTACCATAAGCCGTCTCCAAAGGCGTTTCAGAGAATTTGGCGGAACATCCAACCAGCCTCACAACCGCAGACCACGTGTAACCACACCAGCCCAGGACCTCCACATCCAGCATGTTCACCTCCATGATCGTCTGAGACCAGCCACCCTGGACAGCTGCAGCAACAATCGGTTTGCATAACCAAAGAATTTCACAAACTGTCAGAAACCGTCTCAGGGAAGCTCATCTGCATGCTCGTCATGTAACATGGAGGTGGAGAAATGTGACATTGAGGGGGAGAAATGTGACATGGAGGGGGAGAAATGTGACATGGGGGAAGAAATGTCACATTTCTCCCCCTCAATGTCACATTTCTACCCCTCCATGTCACATTTCTCCCCCTCCATGTCACATTTCTCCCCCTCCATGTCACATTTCTCCCCCTCCATGTCACATTTCTCCCTCTCATTGCACGGACAACAGCTCTGGTAGACATTCCTGCAGTCAGCATGCCAATTGCGTGCTCCCTCAAACGTTGCGACATCTGTGGCATTGTGCTGTGTGATCAAACTGCACATTTCAGAGTGGTCTTTTATTGTGGGCAGTCTAAGGCACACCTGTGTAATATTCATGCTGTCCAATCAGCACCTTGATATGCCACATCTGTGAGGTGGGATGGATTATCTCGGCAAAGGAGAAGTGCTCACTAACACAGATTTAGACAGATTTGGGAACAATATTTGAGAGTAATGGGTCTTTTGTGCATGTAGAAAATGTTTCAGATCTTTGAGTTCAGCTCATGCAAAATGGGAGGAAAACCGAAAGTGTTGCGTTTATATTTTTGCTCAGTGTAGGAAGGTCAAACATTATCTTGATATTTTTTTTGGTTGAATATTGTCATGGATCAGCGGGTGTAGCCACTGACTGGCTATATTCTGGAGGGGCGTGTCTAAGCAACTACCTGGTTTTCACTAAAGCTTCAGATTGTGAGGATAGACTTGAGCCGTTAGGGTAGTTGCCAGAGCAATCCCCGAGTCAATGGCAGCTGGTCCAGGTGGACCAGGAGGTACCTGAGTAGGTACCGGAAGTTCAAGCGTAGTCAGGCAGGTGGAGTCGTTACCAGGAGAAACAGTGCAGGACCGAAGGGTGAGGCAGAGGCGTACTTAGACAAGCAAAAGGTCAGGGCAGGCAGCACAGGTATAGGTCAGGCAATCCGGGTCAACAACAGAAGAGACAAAGCAAGCAGGCAGGGATCAGATGCCAAGCAGAGTCCAGAGACGAAGTAAAGATCAGGAGCACACAAGAGTTCCAGGAACCAGAAAACTCAAGGACCTTGACACTGAGGCATCTGGGAAGAGGGCTGAGCCACTTAAATACCTACAGGAGAGCCAGAGTTGGTCAGCGAGGTCATCTGACCTAACCCACACAGCCCAGGGAGTGATGCTCTCCGCCCATAGAGCAGTGAACATGAAACTAGCCGAGCTCAGGCTGTGTCCAGCTGAGTGGAAGCTGTGGAGCAGAATCCTCAAAATCAATCACAGCTATAGAAACAGAGCCCAGGACCGCAGTGGTGAAATGGGGAGCAGCAGCCATAGGTCACCGCTGAGAGCGGCGCTCAGGACCGCGGCGATAAGCGGTGGAACAGTGGTGTACAGCTGTCACAAATATACTGTAATATGTGTTTCAATTTCTCAGGCTCTTATGTTTAGGGGCAGTATAAGTTCAGTTTTAAGGGGATTGTAAGTCTTAAAGTTTCCTCAGGATAGGTCATGAATATCAGTGGGGTTCTGACTCCCAGCAGCCCACCAATCAGCTGTTTGAATGGGTCATGAAGCTCCATTGTGCACTGATGTTACATTCATTGGTCACATGACATACATGCAGCTCATTCCCATTCAAATGAATAGGCCTGGGCTGTAATACCAAGCACGGCCACTATACATTGCGCTGTGCTTGGTAAGCTGTGAGGAGCTTTCAAACAGCTGATTGGCAGCTGATTGACTAGCCTCACTGTTAACTCTCATAGGCCACAAACCACCAGGCCTGAAGCCTATAAGGCAGCGCAGGAGGAGGCAACTCAGGCTGGAAGATACCTGTCATCTTGTTTCGCATACACAAGCATGGAGCATGAGTATTTTTTTCTGTCACTTTTGGGGCAATACAGGGGGGGGGGGCAGTATAACTACTGGGGAAATTCCATGGGGACATTATAACACCTGGGGACTCTACAGGGGGCCATATGGAGTGCCTTTTTACTACTAGGAGCGTTTTTTTGGGTGCCTTATTACTACTGGGGAATTTTGGGGAGCCTTATTACTACTCAGTGCACATTAGGGGGCATTGTTATACGGGGGACATTTTGGGGAGCTTTGTCATTACTGATGGCATTATGGGGCATCATTACTGGTGATAATATTGCAGTGTCCCACTGCTCTGAAATAAAAATACATCAGTAACTTGCTTCCATCAATACAACCCTGGAAAGATTTTATTACATTTTATTATATATGGAAAAACATGTAAAAATTTGGCTGGCATATGGGACAGCAGTCAGTAACCAGGCAAGATTTACAGTAACAGAATAAGCATCTCACTTTACTGTAGTGCAAAATTGGAGTTGTAGTACATCCAACGATTGCAAAAATACAGCTCCCAGAATATACAGTGTGAATCTCCCTAGATGATTTTATATGGATTTGAGCAAGGATGGAAATTACGGTATCATATTCCTTCCTCTCTATCTTTCCCAAATCTCTTCCTGCTGAATCTATGACTAACAATCTTACTTTTGCAATTGTACCTGTAATTCACAACTGCGGCGTATAGGTTTTAGAAACATGACCGGCCAAGTCGTGTCCAAGTGTGAAGGGTGTCTTAATATTATTCCCCTCACTGCAGTAAAGTCTAAATAGCTTAGGTAGCAGGATACTTTACTGACTCCACTGCTCAGCCATGCAGACTTCTGAACCTTCTTGTCTCTTTCTTCCTTTCTGTAGGTCATCCAGAGATTGGCAAGTCTCTGGAGCTTTAGTCCAGTCCTGTGGGGATTGGATTACATGGAGTTGCTTTTTCACTGTTCCTCTACTTGCTGGAACTCTCTAGATTCAGCTAGGCTTTATCCAGGATCCACACCTTAGCTTCCTGTAGGCGGCTGTGCCAGAGTTTATTAACTCCGTCACTGCCGGACATTACCATACTTGTTACACACACCATAAATTGACGTTATATTGACATTAACACGATAAGCAAACAATTTGCAAGTACCCCTGCTCTGGGTTATTGCAGATTTATATGGAATAGAACACAAAAGACTTCTGTAAGGCTCTGTATGAAACCAGAGGTATACAGAGGGATGTATAGTAGGGTCATCAAGCACCATTATACAGGGTGGCCCACGTAAAAGTAGCCCGCCTCCAGCGATACTATGATAAGATGAACAAGCAAGTAGATTGTGTTTTTTAATTACCCACAAGTCACAAAAGATGCTGAAAGTGGTCCCCGCTCATGTCTCTGCAACTTTGGGTACGTTGGATTATGTTGGCTGATACTGCTTGCAGCTCTTCATCAGTGATGCTGCAGAAGAAAAAATGTCCTACTTTTTCCAAGATGGGGCAACTTGCCGCACCTCGCAGAACTCACTGGCAGAAGCAAACTATGAGCAAGGTGTTATGGCCATCATGTTCTCCAGACTTGTCCACATGAAATTGTTTCTGTGAGGAAATTTAAAACAGAAAGTGTCCGCTAACAATCCACATCCCCTGGATGAACTCAAGGAGAACATCACAAACACCATCCACAGCATCGCTGGTGAAGAACTGCAAGCAGTATCAGCCAACATAATCCAACATGACCAAAGATGCAGAGACATGAACGGGGACCAGTTTCAGCATCTTTTGTGACTTGTGAGTCAAAAACAATCCACTTGCTCATTCAGCTTGTCACTATTGCTGGCGGTGGGTTACTTTTTCGTGGGCCACCCTGTAGAAGCCTTATAACAAAGCAGAACCATAACACAACCGTGTCTATGAGCCTTAAATCTGAAATGATTTTTATCGTAATCTTGCCCTGCTGTATTTATTGGACATGTCTCATTTCTGGCAATTTCTAAATTGAACACTGTTTGACTATTAATGTGCTCTAATCATTTTTTAATAATGTTTATGCACAGTGTAATGAAATGTAGTCTGAAAATTCTATTTCATTATGGCGAGCAGTGAAAGATCAGGAACCTGCTGAGAGATTTGATAAAATCTATTTTTATTTTCATTGACATCCACAAGTTAAATTGACTTTGTTTTTCCAAAAAATCATTAGCAACATAAATTCAATTTGTAAAAAAGAATAATCCAATTTGGATTGGGAGCTCAATGTTTTAAAGGTAAGGGCACTATCTTCCATCATCAAATTGCAAGAAACCATTCTCCAAGTTCAGGATTCATGCACACGACCGTGGTCGTATTTCGATCTGTAATCCACGGATCTGCAGAACACAGACGCCTCATTTTTCTCACCCCCATGAATAGAATCATCCAAAATGTGGACAAGAACATGACATGTTCAATAACTTGCGGAACAGCCACAGAGATTAAAAAAAAAAAAATATGGATGTGTGAATGGCTCCATAGAAATTAATGGGTCCGTGACATATCTGCAGAATATACGGACGGCACACTGATGAAAAATATGGTCGTGTGCATGAGGCCTCCATATTTCAGTATCTACCACCAACGAATTTGAGAGAGCTATACAAAACTGCAGTAAATAATGGTCTTTTAGAAGGGTGGGCTCCCTTAGAAGAGGGCCAGTGTACATAGAATACAAGGGAGGGTCTTCTCAAAGAGGTTGTGTTTCGTAGAGGTTTCATTGTACAGTGTATACATAGCGTCCACCGTTCTCTAGTATAGGAGGCAGGTTCTGCACACTTAGCTGTAAAGACAACAGATAAAAGCAGTAGCAGGACTATAATATCACAAGAAACATGGACTAAATAAAATAATTCCATACCTGGTCTGTATATCATAGAGTCAGGAAAGCAAGGGAGGTGATTACATAAACTTACACTTGGTTTTCAATAGATTTAGGTCTGTAACCCAATAATCCTCCTTTCCCTAGTTGCGTTGCTAATACGAGGCTTCTTATTGAAGTTTTTGTTGTCTCAATTATTATCCTTAATTTTCCCTGTGGTGGCACTGGAAACACTAGCTGCCAAGTCAACCTACAGTATACAAAAAAATTACTATCTATTCCAGCAGTGGGCATCACTATGACCTTATTTTCACTGGGGCACCTGACTTGCACTTCCTAGCCCTCACACCAGGGGCGTTGCTAGGGTCTGAAAACATCCGGGGCACAAGCCCACTGTGTTGAAATTGGCCATTAAAGGCATGCTTAAAGGGGTGTTCTGGTTCACGCAAATGAAGTGCAGTACTGCAGACTGCAGTCATTATATAATACAACATTCGGTAACTTTCCAATATCTGTTATGTTTCATTTCCTCACCACTGAAGAAATCTATGCTTGTGCCCTTTAATATTTATGGGAGTGGACCCTGGGCAACCCCACAGATCATCCCCCCCACCCCCCTTGTGCTTGTTCCGCTGATCCTCTATTCGCAGGCTGCGCGGGCATGAGTTCAGTCACTCCGGTGCGCAATCCCGTCCTGCGGCGTGTGATCCCGCGAGACCAGTGACCTCCCGCGGCGGGTCTCGTGGGATCATGCGCCGCAGGACAGGATTGTGCACCGAAGTGACTGAACTTATACCTGCGCAGCCTGCAAGTAGCGGATTAGCGGAACAAGTACAAGGGGAGTGGGGGGATGATCTGTGGTGGGTTGCCCAGGGTCCAATCAATATTAAAGGGCCCTGGAATAGCCAAATGAAAAAAAATGCTACCAGGCCAACATAACATTCGGGCCACTGGACAAAACATACGGGGCTCAAGTGTTGAATGTTTTGACCTAACGATTATGTTTGGAGTATGCTACATGAAGAGTTGCCATGGCCTTTAAACAAGCAGCATTAGCCATCTCCATTGCTCTTTTTGGGAGGAAGACTCTCGGAAAGGATGGTTGTCACCCAGGGAAGTTGGGTGCAACATCAGAATACAAAGTACTGTAAGGCTGTTGCAACCTCACTGTTGGGGTTGTTATTATAGCTCTATACTAGTTTATTTACATAGAAATAGCAAAAACTTTGCCAGAAGTGCCAGTTTGCCACATCATTTTACCAAAAAGTGTGTGGGCCATTGGTGTGAGAGGGTTAAGCAGGAGCTTTGTATACCTCACACTGGCCAGCAGGTGAGGTATGTGTCATGGAACCATGAACCAGACGTACAACAAGAGATAAGTGGAAAATAAGAAGGTTTTATTGAAGCGCAAGCCGTAAGCAAAGTCCGAACGGATGGCTAAACCGAAGCAGGGTCTTGCGGAGACAGGGGTCAGGAACCAGAAGGGTAGTCAGACGAAGCCAGGAACAGGAACCAATGGGGTAGTCAGACGAAGCCAGAATCAGGAACCAACGGGGTAGTCAGACGAAGTCGGAATCAGGAACCAACGGGGTAGTCAGACGAGGCCAGGATCAGGAACCAGAAGCAGCAGCAGTCTTGGAAGCATGTGAACACAGGAGGACCAAGCAAGGAACTGAAGCCACAGACCTCCTATATATATGAGCTGGGCATCCAGCTCCTCCCAGTGGGAAGGAGGAGCCGCAGGGTGGGAGGCTACAAGAAAACCCAGAAACCAAGATGGCCGCCAGCACATGTCAAACGAAGGGAACAGCAAGGAGGTAAGACCATGACAGTACCTCCCCCTCAAGGGCCCCTCCTCCGCGGAGTAAGGAACGGTTTCTGAGGGAAGCGTGCGTGGAAGGCTCGGAGCAAGACAGGAGCATGGACATCTGCGGAGGGAACCCAGGAACGCTCCTCTGGACCATAACCACGCCAATGGACCAAAAACTGCACCCGGCCGCGGACCAGGCGTGAGTCCAGGATATTGCTCACCTCATACTCCTCACGATTGCCCACTTGGACCGGACGAGGCCGAGGAATCGAGGAAGTGAAACGATTACACACCAGTGGCTTCAACAGGGAGACATGAAACACGTTGGAGATCCGCATGCCAGGAGGAAGCGCAAGGGCATAGGCTACCGGGTTTACCCTGCGAAGCACTCGGAAGGGACCAACAAAGCGAGGCGCCAGCTTGGGAGTGGGCACTCGAAGGTTGAGGTTGCGGGTGGACAACCATACGCGGTCTCCGACCTGGTAGGAAGGAGCGGGCGCTCGTCTGTGATCAGCCTGGAGTTTCTGGCGCTGCGCAGAGACCTCAAGGGACCTCTGGATCTGTACCCAAGAAGCACGTAGGACGGAAAGGTGATCCTCCACAGCCGGAATATCCTGGGGAGAGAATACCTCCGGTAACACGGCAGGTTGGAACCCATAATTGGCCATGAAGGGAGACGTCCCAGAGGAAGAGTTCACCGCCGTGTTCCTGGCAAACTCAGCCCAAGGCAGGAGGTCAACCCAATTGTCTTGGTGATCGGAGACATAGCAACGAAGGAATTGCTCCAAGGCCTGATTGGACCGTTCTGCGGCCCCATTGGACTGAGGGTGGTAGGCCGAGGAGAAAGAGAGATGAATCCCCAACTGGGAGCAAAAGGCGCGCCAGAACCTGGACACAAACTGACTCCCCCGATCCGACACAATCTCCTTGGGCAAACCGTGCAACCGGAAGACCTCCCTGGCAAAAATCGAGGCCAACTCTTGTGCAGAGGGTAACTTCTTGAGAGGAACACAGTGGCACATTTTGGAAAACCGATCCACAATCATGAGAATGACCGTATGGCCTCGGGATGCAGGGAGGTCCACAATGAAATCCATCCCCAGGTGTGACCATGGACGCTCCCCGGTGGCTATGGGTTGCAAAAGGCCCAACGGAAGGTGCCGAGGGGACTTACTCTGGGCACAAACGGAGCATGCCGCTACATATGCGGCGATGTCGGAACGTAGAGAAGGCCACCAGAACAGACGTGAAACCGCCCAGGACAGCTGATTCTTTCCAGGGTGCCCCGCGGCCTTGGAGTTATGGTAGGTTCGCAACAACCGAGTGCGCAACTCCTCAGGCACAAAACATCTGCCGTTGGGTCTCCCAGAGGGAGCACCAGATTGAGCCGCCAAAATCTGCTCACCCAGAGGAGAAGTCAGGCTGGTGCGAATAGCGGCCAGGATCTGATTCGGGGGTATGACCGTAGTCGGAATCGACTCCTCCCCGGACAGCTCGGAGTACTGCCGTGATAAGGCATCCGCTCTGATGTTCTTGGAGCCGGGTAGGTAGGAGACCACGTAATTAAAACGTGACAAGAACAGAGCCCATCTGGCCTGACGTGGTGTCAATCTCTTGGCCTCAGAGAGGTAGGTCAGATTCTTGTGGTCCGTCAGGATGAGAACCGGAACCACCGAACCCTCGAGCAAGTGCCTCCATTCTTTAAGGGCCTGCACGATGGCCAATAACTCCCTGTCACCAATCTGATAGTTGCACTCCGCGGAAGACAGTTTCCGGGAGTAAAACCCACAAGGAAGCAGAGGACCCTCTGGTGTTCTACGCTGAGACAGGAGGGCGCCTACTCCCGTCTCAGACGCGTCCACCTCGAGGACAAAAGGCAACCCAGGGTTGGGATGCGACAGAATCGGAGCCGACACAAAGGCGGACTTTAGAGCCTCAAAAGCTCGGATGGCCTCGAGCGGCCAGACCTGAGGATTACTGCCCTTCCTGGTCAGATCCGTGAGAGGCTTGGCTAGCATGGAAAAGTCCCTGATGAACTTCCGATAATAATTGGCGAAGCCCAAAAAGCGCTGCAGGGCACGAAGCCCACTGGGCTGGGGCCACTGTAAGACAGCCGAAACCTTCTCAGGATCCATGGAGAACCCCTCAGCGGAAATGATGTAACCTAAGAAGGTTACCTGGGATCGGTGAAATTCGCATTTCTCAAGCTTACCGAACAGCTTGTTCTCTCGTAAGCGTTGCAACACTCGTCTGACATCCAGAATGTGGGCCTCCATGGATGCAGAATATACCAAGATGTCATCCAAATAGACCACCACACACTGCTGCAACAGGTCACGGAAAACATCGTTGATGAATTCCTGGAAGACTGCGGGCGCATTGCACAACCCAAAGGGCATAACCAAGGATTCATAATGACCGGTCCTGGTGTTAAACGCGGTCTTCCACTCATCGCCCGCCTTGATCCTTACCAGGTTATATGCCGCCCTCAGGTCGAGTTTGGTAAAGACCGTGGCCCCTTTGAGGCGATCGAACAGCTCGGAAATCAAGGGTATCGGGTAAGCGTTCTTGATCGTGATGCGATTGAGACCCCTGTAATCGATGCAAGGCCTCAACTCGCCGCCCTTCTTTTTCACAAAGAAAAATCCAGCCCCTGCCGGGGACGAGGATTTGCGAATGTGTCCGCGTGAAAGCGCCTCCCTCACGTACTCCTCCATGGCCTCATTCTCCGCTACCGACAGTGGATAGACTTTGCCACGAGGAGGAACGGCACCGGATTGTAACTCTATGGCACAATCGTATGGGCAGTGCGGAGGTAGGGCAACCGCGCGCACCTTATCGAATACATCCCGGTACTCTTCGTATTCAGGAGGCAACAGAGAGTCCGAGGAAGTACACAGCAACTTGACAGGCCCCTGGATGCAACTAGCCCCACACTGCGGTGACCACGAGAGGATCTCGACCGATCTCCAATCGAAAGTCGGATTATGCTTCTGGAGCCAGGGGTACCCCAAGACCACCGAGTAGTGTGGAGACGAAATAACCTGGAGACAGACCGACTCTCTGTGAACGGCACCAATGGCTATCCCCACTGGAAGGGTCTCATGAGTCACGTGTGGCGGCAGAAGGGGTCTGCCGTCTATCGCCTCAAGAGCCAGTGGGGAACCTCGAGGCTGCAGAGGAATGGAATTGGCGGCAACGAACACTCTATCAATGAACAAACCACCAGCACCAGAGTCCACCAACGCCTGGGTCGTCACCGAGCCCCCGACCCAGGAGAGGACAACCGTGATCAGTGGTTTGTCAACACGGGAAACCGGGGACGAGGAGACTCCACCCAAGATCTGCCCCCGACAGGACCTCAGGTGCGAGCGTTCTCCCGGACGGTTCGGACATGCCAACCGAAAATGCCCACCGAGACCACAGTACATGCATCGGCCCTCGCGTCTCCGGAGTACCCTCTCCCCCTCAGACAGGCGAGCAAACCCCCGCTGCATGGGTTCACCCCCAGACAAGTCATCCCCAGGAGGCGTGGGAGGAGAGGGAGGCACGGGTGGGACAGCAAACGTAGGCGCCAATCTGTTAGGAGACCTCCGCAGGCTCTCCTTAAAGGAAGGTCTCTCCCTGAGTCTGGTGTCAATCAAAATCAGGAAAGAAATAAGAGACTCGAGCTCCACTGGTAGGTCCTTAGCTGCAACCTCATCCTTCAAGGCATCCGAGAGACCATGAGAGAAAGCAGCGACCAGAGCCTCATTATTCCAGCCCACCTCTGCTGCCAGGGTACGAAACTCAATGGCGTATTCAGCTACGGATCGTGAACCCTGTCTGATGGACATAAGGAGCTTCGCAGCAGAGGCAGCACGAGCCGGCACATCGAATACCTTCCGAAGAGAAGCAACAAAACCGGAAAACTCGGCAACCACCGGATTGTTGTTCTCCCATAAAGGGCTGGCCCAGGCCAAGGCCTTGTCCGAGAGCAGCGAGATCAAGAAGCCCACCCTTGATCTCTCGGTAGGAAAGGCATGTGGCAGCAACTCGAAGTAAATGCCCACCTGGTTAAGGAAACCTCGGCACTGAGTTGGCTCTCCCCCAAAGCGCTGTGGAAGGGGGGCAGAACCGGTCATACCCTGAAACACCACAGGCGCAGCAACAGGTGTCAGGGTAGACTCTGGCGCAACAACCGGAGCGGTAGTAGGAGCGGGCCCAGGAGCGACAACCGACCCATCGGCAACGGAAGCTAAATGAGCCGTGCGTTCAAGCAGGGTTTGCAACGCCACAGCGAACCGACCCAACAGGTGATCCTGCTGATCAAGTCTGGCAACCAGCGTAGGTAGCGAGGGTGGCCCTGTACCGTCAGAATTCATGGCTTGGTCCTAATGTCATGGAACCATGAACCAGACGTACAACAAGAGATAAGTGGAAAATAAGAAGGTTTTATTGAAGCGCAAGCCGTAAGCAAAGTCCGAACGGATGGCTAAACCGAAGCAGGGTCTTGCGGAGACAGGGGTCAGGAACCAGAAGGGTAGTCAGACGAAGCCAGGAACAGGAACCAACGGGGTAGTCAGACGAAGCCGGAATCAGGAACCAACGGGGTAGTCAGACGAAGTCGGAATCAGGAACCAACGGGGTAGTCAGACGAGGCCAGGATCAGGAACCAGAAGCAGCAGCAGTCTTGGAAGCATGTGAACACAGGAGGACCAAGCAAGGAACTGAAGCCACAGACCTCCTATATATATGAGCTGGGCATCCAGCTCCTCCCAGTGGGAAGGAGGAGCCGCAGGGTGGGAGGCTACAAGAAAACCCAGAAACCAAGATGGCCGCCAGCACATGTCAAACGAAGGGAACAGCAAGGAGGTAAGACCATGACAGTATGTTGGTGGTTAGAGAGGATAGCAGTGGTCGCAGAGAAAATGTGGGTGGTCGTACTTCTCATGGTGGCTATTCCCTGTTCCAGCGCTCCCTGGGCTGTGCATGCAGTGGATGGAGGGGGTAAACCCTGAACTTTTTGAGTCTCAGGTCTGGTGTTTGGCTGGGGTGCCCTTGATTTTAGGTAAGCATAGGGGTCTAAGCCAGGAAAGCAAGGAAAGGAACCTTAGATTGGGTATTTCATTGTGGTATGTCCCCTTGTCTAAAGGGCCCTGTTCAGCTGCACCAACGCTGTGTCTGCCCCTGCATGTGGCTCCACATGTTATCAGTAAAGCTGTTCTTTTCAAGTACCATCTGTGTCTATCACTTTCCTTACACTCTCCTTCAGTGGAATATCATGTATAGGACTCACAGGCCAAAAAGATCCTTGACAAGTTCTGAGCCCCAGTA
The DNA here is from genome assembly GCF_014858855.1 of Bufo gargarizans. Classification (NCBI taxonomy): domain Eukaryota; kingdom Metazoa; phylum Chordata; class Amphibia; order Anura; family Bufonidae; genus Bufo; species Bufo gargarizans. Next base: position 78,876,549 of record NC_058084.1, read on the forward strand.
CAGATTGACCATAGAGCATAACCTTTTAAGGGCTATGGACACCTTTGGGCTAATATTTTTTTTAGATAAATTCTTATCAAACTGATAAGAATATGGCTTAAAAAGGTGTCAAGAGATCAGATAAGAGCTACACACGAACCCTTAGATGATGAGATTAAAAGAAACAGACTGACTTTTACTTCTTTTATCTTGGCTGAACATTTTTAATATACACCAACTGAAAAAAATGACTTTAGCCCAAAATGAGTAAAATTAAATCATAAAAAATGCCCCCAAAGGTGTATATAACCTTTAAAGGGTTTATCCAAGATCTATGATGCCCCCCATATGTCTGGGACCCTCACAGAGGTTGTACTTACCTCCCACCCTGTCACCCGTGTTGCTTTTGATGCCTGCACGGCCGCTGCTGCATCTACCCGACGCGCAAATAAAAACATCTGGAGTCGAGGTGGAGGGAGGTGGGTGGAGGGGGGTGATGCAGCCAATAGCAGGCTGCGATGGGAACGAGCCTCCCTAGCATCTCCCAACAGCCGTGCCGGCATCAGAAGCGATGCGGGTGCCGGGGAGCGGGGTAAGTATAACCTCTGCCAGGGACCTGGGGTGGGGGCATTATGGGTCTAGGATAACCCCTTTAAAAATAGTGCAGATTGCTTCAGCAAATTAACCAGGGATGTAACAATAAGGGGTGCAGAGGTAGCAGTCACTACCAGACTCAGGAGCCTGAGAGAGCCCAATAACCCCTCTGTCACAGAAGAAGACACCATTATGATAGAAAGCAAATGGTAGATGGGGAACCTGTTACAGATTTCACCCTGGATCTTCAAGTTACACTTCTGAAATTAACTAATAAGTCTTTGTTTCATATGTCCTCTTTATCTTAATGAAACTGAGACGTCAAGGAAACGCAAGGAAAACTTTTCAAAGACCGATTCTTTTTGCACCATCTATAATGGAAACCCTAGAAGCCAAAGATTATCAGCAGACTGCAAGACTATCCTCTGGGTGGAAAGTACATGACAGCTCCACATGCTGAGGAGCACAGATATCATTGCAGCAATCCTACCTGTAATTGTGTATTACTATAACTAGGTCAACCCAACAGACCTAGAAGTCATTATCTTAGAAGAACCTATGTGTGCACCTTGATGAACTCTCATGACCGGGTCCACGCTGCATGATTTACACACAGCACATATGCTCAGATTGTGGGTGTAGTAGCTGCCAGTTCACTTGTCCATGGTCTTAGCTGATGTTTCTTTCTGCGGTCAATTTACAACCACAATGTTTGTCGACATTTCAGTACATTCTATTTGAATGGCAAATAAGCGCATTGTTTCCGTTTGCCTCTCCATGGCTGGCGTACGCTCAGCTTTAATCTCAACACTTACATTGAGTTTGGCAACATATCAGATGTCGACAGCCTGTCTCTAAGTGTCACCATGTCACAGCTCCTCAGCTGGCAAGGTATGTGCGTCTGCTAAGGCTGGGGGAATGTTATCACATCAGTAAACTGAGATGACAGCAAATGCTTTCAAGTAACTGAACACAACTGAAAAGCTTGTGACACATCCAGAGGTTAAAAGGGGATGAAACCAAATCCAGTACCAGGTGCAATCGCCTTCCTGTAAATTATATTCCTAAAGGGTCAAATGACACTGTAGAATAAAGCGTCTGCAAAAGGGTGTGAGCTCTTGAAGTGATAAAGTTTCCATACATAAGGAATCTGACCATGAATATATAGAATTACAGCATAAGGTATAAAGCAGATAAATGCACAGGCTTTTAAGGATTAAAAACTGAAAGTGGATTTGTGTAGAGAGTAATCCGAGTGCAATCTACTTTATAAAGTCATTGAGAAAGGAGTTTGTGGATCCGACTCAAACGATGAAACTTTCTATGTGTGAATGTAATTGTAATAAGTGAGTACAATTAGTGTTGACCGTATCGCGCTTCGGATCGTAGATCCAATGTTGCTCTGTTCAAAACTTCTCCATACAGCATTGCAATGTATGGGCTTCGCAGAGTGGAAATTCGTTATGTCCGAAGTCTCACCACTTAGATTTTTCAACTTGAAAACCATTTCAAGACTGGAATCCGAAGTCAGCTTCATTGCCAACTGGTACCGAAGCTGATTTCGGATTGCAGTTTCAAAATTGTAGAACTGAATTTCAAATTTAATGAATTTCACATCCGCGAAGTCCATACATTTGAATACTGTATGGAGACGGGTCTACGTACAGCATTCAAACGAAGTTTTGAACAAAGCAACTTTGGATCTATCGTCTGAAAAGCGCTTCGCTCAACACTAAGTACCATATTAGAGTGAAATTAAAAGCTTATTTGGAAAACTGTACCACTGAAAGAACACTCTAGGACCCTGTTCGGCCGCCTCTAGCTTGGATACAAGATGAGATACAGTTAGGCATGAGCTATACAGGTTCTGTATGGTATCCTGCAGCACATTTGCCCATAGGTGTTGCAGCTGGGCCAGTAGATCCTGCACATTTTTAGGTTGCTGTAGCTGGCGTTTCAGCTTGTCCCATAAATGGTTGATTGGTGATACATCAAGGAAGTGTTGCAATCTGGCAGAGACGTTACTGGGAAACCCTTGCTGTGTGTGAGCATTACCTTGATGAAAAATGCCAGCTGGAAGGTCCAACATGAGAGGAACACATGTGGCCGCAGGATGTCCTGCACATATCACTGAGCTGTTAGTGTCCCTCGTATCACAACTAGGGGTGACCGAGTGTCATATGTAGTGACGGCATCATACCAGCAGTTGGGCCAATGTGTCGCTCCACAGTAAAAGCTGGATTGAAGTGCTCATCATGAGTCCTCCATACTTTAATCCGACAGTCGTCGGATCCAAAACAAAACCTAGATTCATCAGTAAAGACAAGTCGGTCAAGTCCAAAGCAGTCCAGATTTCTTGTTCACGACAACACTGCAAACAAAGGCAATGATAGCTGGCTGTCAATGGCAGGACACATAATGGGCACCATAACAAATAACACCAAATGTTCCTCTGCTAGGCACCTGGAAATGGTCTGGACATAGACAGGGTTGTGTAATGAGGTTCCCACCTGTATCTGGATGGTGGACAACAAAATTGTGGGAGCTTCGCATGCTTGTTGGTGGATAAAACAATCCTCTCTACTGGCAGTCAATCTGGGCTGTCTAGAGCCTGTTTACCATGTGTACATGCCCTCATGTCATAACTAGAGATGAGCGAATTTCTCCAAAATTTGATTTGGCCGGTTCGCCGAATTTCCCCCCCAAAATTTGGTTCGATCAGAATTTATTTGTGGCAAAACGCATTAAAAACAGCTATTTCCTGGCTGCAGAGAGCCTTTATAGTGGTGTAGAACACTGTGCCTTGCAGTAACATGCATAGGGAGTCTGCTGTGGTAGTGAAATAATACTGTGAGTCAGTATGACATGCAGATGACAGGCGTCGCTCTTAGATTTACTGCACACTTTACTTATTTGGACAGTTACGGGGCCAAAACTGACCAAATAACTCAAGTGTGGCACAATGACAGAGTGTGGAAGTGGTGGCAACATCAGGAGGCCACAGAGTGGCACAATGACAGAGCGTGGAGGTGGCGGCAGCAGCAGCATCAGGAGGAGGCCACAGGGTGGCACATTGACAATGTGGAAATGGCAGCAGCATCAAGAGGCCACAGAGTGGCACAATGACAGAGTGTGGAGGTGGCAGCAGCATCAGGAGGAGGCCATAGTGTGGCAAAATGACAGAGTGTGGAAGTGGCAGCAGCATCATCAGGAGGCCACAGAGTGGCACAATGACAGAATGTGGACTTTGTAGCAGCAGCATCAGAAGGAGGCCACAGGGTGGCACAATGACAGTGTAGAGGTGGCAGCAGCAGCATCTGGAGGCCACAGAGTGGCAAGTTCACATATTGTTGAAGTAGCAGCAGCATCAAGAGACCACAGAGTGGCAAGGTGACATAGTGTGGATGTGGCAGCAGCATCAGGAGATCACAGGGTGGCAAGGTGACATAGTGTGGAGGTTTGGAGAAAATGAGATCTGCACACCCGTTTTAAACTTGGGTGCTCATAGAGGACCGTAGTCAATGTATATCTCAAAATAATCTATGGCACACCAAAGATTTGTCTTGCAAAGTGGTGCTTTAATATATCTTGTATATCTTTACTTAATCAATTGTCATTCAGATATAGACTAAATAGGTAGATTATTGGCCATATAAAATGTCCCAACGTTTCGGTCAAAACTGACCTTTTTCAAGGGATCTGTGGCCAGTGCATAGGAGAGGCAGTCTGCACCTCTCTTATGCACCGGCCACAGATTCCTTGAAAAAGGTCAGTTTTGACCGAAACGTTGGGACATTTTATATGGCCAATAATCTACTTACTTAGTCTCTATAGCTGGATGACAATTGATTATGTAAAGATATACAAGATGTATTAAAGCACCACTTTGCAAGACAAATCTTTGGTGTGCCATAGATTATTTTGAGATATACATAGTGTGGAGGTGGCAGCAGCATCAGGAGACCACAGAGTGGCAAGGTAACATAGTGTGAAGGTGGTAGCAGCATCAGGAGACCACAGAGTGGCAAAGGACATAGTGTGGAGGTGGCAGCAGCATCAGAAGACCACAGAGTGACCCAGTGACAGAGAGGGGAGGTTGGTGGACCCAGTGACAGAGAGGGGAGGTTGGTGGACCCAGCTGAAGATTGTGGGTGAAATGAAAGAAGGAGCACTTGGCATCAGATGTGTGGCATCAGGCGGATGGCAGCATCAGAATAGTAGCTGAGGCAGGTAGCCAGAAGAAACCGGTCTCTTTTGTCAAAGTGTTGGTGTGGCACCATGAATGATCTAGTCTGATGAATCAGGGATTGGTGGGTTGAAATCCTGGCTGATCCACGCCTGATTCATCGTGACAAAGGTCAGTCTCTCCACATTTTGGGTGGACAGGCGAGTTCTTCTTGGGGTAACTATGGTCCCCACCGCATTACACACCCGCTCTGATGCCGCACTACTGGCCGGGCAGGACAGCTTTTCCAGGGCAAACTCTGACAATTGCGGCCACAAATCCAGTTTGTCAGCCCAGTAGTCCAGCGGATTTTCAATGTGGGGTGGCAGGGTGCTATCCAAGTATGCCACCACCTGCTGGTTCAGGTCTAGCTGCCTGCTGGTGAGTAGTTTCTTCACTAGGCGGGGGAAGAAAGCTGCTCATCAGCGACTCTAGACTCAAGTTTCTGCTGATGGAGCTGCTCCTACCTCCCAACCCTGCCACAGCAGCCATGGCAGAGGAACATGAGCGCAGAGGCCCCCCCATTCAGACCTGTGATAGGATGGACGATGGTGCAGATAGGCAGAGGACAACTGACTACATAGGATGTCTCTATAGTAGTTCAGTTTGTCCTCTCTCTCAGCGGGTGTAAAAAATGCCCCCATTTTGGACTGGTAGCAAGGGTACAACAAGGTGGAGAGCCAGAAGTCATCCCTCTGCCGAATGGTGACAATTCGTCTGTCACTACGCAAGCAAGTGAGCATGCATCGGGCCATTTGTGCAAGTGATTTGCAGGGACTCCCTGCCTCCATCTCCACTGCATACTGCCATGTTGTGTCTGGGTCCTCTGCCTTGTCTTCCTCATCACCCTATGGCTCCTCCTTCTGCTCCTGCTACTCCTTGCTACACATTGCTTGTGCTCCAATATCCTCCTCCTCTAGTTCAGCCCCCACAGGGCTCATGTGGCCGTGAGATCTAAGTCCCATGTCTCCAGTCCCCTGACCAGCCACATTTACCAGCATCTGTTCCAGGACATGAAGCAGTGGAATGACATTGTTAATCCTATAGTCCTGGCGACTGACAAATAACGTGGCCTCCTCAAAGGGCCTGAGCAAATGGCAGGTGTCACGCATGAGCTGCCACTGGCTGACATCAAGTTACACATGGGAGTACTCCTGTCTGCTTGGATCATCAAGAAATCATTTATGGCCTTTCTCTGTTCGTATAGTTGGTCCAACATATGGAGAGTGGAATTCCAATGAGTGGAAATGTTGCATATCAGCCTACGGTATGTTGGGGGATGCCCTTCTGCCGCTGCAGCTCAAGGAGGGTGTGCTTTGCGGTATACGAGTGGCTGAAGTGCATGCAAAGTTTCCTGGCTATTTTTAGGATGTCTTGCAGATGGGTGGAAGACTTCAGGAACCGCTTGACAACCAGATTGAACACGTGTGCCATGCAGGGCGCATGGCTCAGCCCTCCTTGACGCAGCACCGACACCATGTTTTTCCTGTTGTCGGTCATCATGCTTCCGATTTTGAGTTGTCGCGGAGAAAGCCAGGATTTGATTTCTTGCTGAATGACACAGAGCATTTCCTTCCCTGTGTGACTCCGTTCACCCAGGTAAACGAGGTGCAGAACAGCGTGACACCGCCGTGCCCTGCACATGTGGTATGCTGGAGGGGCACTGTGAATTGTCCCTGCAGTGGAAGCTGAGGACACGGTGGAGGATGAGGAGGCAGAGGCAGACATTGTCGCAGGACCAACGGCGTGACAATGTGGAGGCGGAAGCGGCATCACCTGGCCAAGTTGCTGGTGTGGCGGTGCAGGAACCACATTCACCCAGTGGGCCGTAAAGGACATGTATTGTCCCTGACCGTAGGTACAGCTCCACATGTCGGCGCTCCCGTGCACTTTGGCAGACACTGACAGGCTCAAGGAACGGCCCACCTTCTGTTCTACATACGTGTGCAGGGCTGGTGCTGCCTTTTTTACAAAGAAATGATGGCTTGGGACTCTACACCTCGGCTCGGCACAAGCCATCAGTTCTCTGAAAGGTGCAGAGTCCACCACTTGGAAAGGGAGGGACTGCAGCACTAGCAACTTGGCCAGGAGCACATTCAGCTTCTGCGCCGTTGGATGAGTGTACGCCTACCTTTGTCTCTTGGCAATTGCTTCGGTGATCGATTGCTGATGGAATAACTGATGAGGAGTAGGAGGAGGAGCAGGAGCATCAGGACCAGCAGATGATGGGAAGGACAGACAGCTCCCTTCGGCTGAGGTGGTGGAGCCTTAACTGCCTGAAACAGGGTGCGTGCCACTGGGTGATGCAGCGGTTGCTGCGGCAGGCTGGACCACCACATCGTAGCCACGGTTCTCTCAGGCCATCTTATGGTGATGCTGCATATGTTGACGCAGGGCCGTGGTGGCAACATTGGAACCCTGGCCACGCTTCACCTTCAGCCCACAGATTCTCTTCTGGCTGCTTAACAAAAAACTGCCACACTGATTGACTGCTACCACCGCGGCTTCCGAGAACCCCTGCACCACTACTTTCCGGGCAGGTAGGCTCCTGCGAAGCAGGTGGTCTACCCTGGGCACGTTTGGCTCCCGACCTCCCACTGCTGCCACCCTGCTGACTCCCAGCCATGCTAGCGATATCCTGGCTACACCGCTGCCTCACGGGCAAGCTGCCACCCTCTTCTCCCGATGATGATGATGCCCCTAATTCACCTGGCTCCCAAATGCTATCAGCTACATCATCATCATCGAATACTGTCTGCACGTCACTGATGTCCTCCTCAACGGTCTCTGGGTCAGGAGCCTGATTGCTCGCAACACCAGCTCCCACACCACTCTCCTCATCACTACTTGCCCGCCTACCGGTGGAAGCAGCAGATGTCTCCTCCACATCTTGTGTGGCCAGTAGCTGCTTACTGTCCTCTAGTAGCTCGTCCTCGCTGTATAGTGTACCTGAGCCCACAGCATATAATACTTCTCTGGCTGAGGTAACAGAAAAGGACAGAGGCAGGTTGAGGACAGGTGAGGGCACAGGGCCTGCTCCCAGGCCCTGCCAACTAAGGGTTGTGTCTGACGAACCCACCGACTCTTGACTGGGGGTATCTGATGTCACTTGGGACGAAGTGGATGACCGAGTCAACCATTCAAGAACTGCTGGGTTGCTGCGACCCCTGCTGCCACGCCCCATTACTCTGCTGCGACCTGTGCCTGCGCCAGAAACGATTAGGTCTCTGCCACTCCCCTGTGCAGGGCCTGGCACCTCTCTGTCTGACATACTGTTAGATAAAATATATAAATAAACAAAAAGGAAATTAAAACACCCCAAAAAAGTCTGTAATTTCCTCACTTTATAAATTAAGGAATGTCGCACTAAGACACTGAAACCACACCAGGTGCTCCTGTGAATTGAGACCACTCTCTCAATACAGTAAATTATTTAAAATGAATAAACAGGGCACTCAAGGATAACAGAGACCAGGTACTATAAGCAAATATTAGCTTTTATTACTGCAACGAAAAAAGTTGATAAAACAATGTAGCACAATGTATCACAAATATAACAGATAAAACTATGTATCATAAGGATTGTAACATGGGTAAGCTGTAGACAGAGTAAATTGTGTTTGATGACCAGCTGATAAATGTTCAAAAATGCGATCTAAATAGGCCTCTTAGTCCAATGGGAATGACTCCGAAAATAATGTCAGTATTTCATTAACTGCAGTATTTCAAATAAATATGGCGACGTCACGCCAAAGCAATCTAGGTAGCGGCGTCCCGCTCCTGAATAGCTTGCAAAGAGAGATAATCCGTTACCTTTCCTTCGACCTGTTGTTCATCCGATGATATTACTTTGAGCCTTCAGGTGTTTTTACTCCCAGAATATGCCTTTAGTTGTTTTTAGCACTATTCTATCAGGATATTGGGGTCGGCTCGTTTTTTCGGTTGCGGTCGGTTGGTTGGTAAATTCAATGTTTCAGTACAGCAATGGGGTGTAGCACCAGACGCGTTTCGGGGTTCAACCCCTTCCTCAGTGGCATGCTTCACCCCATTACACACCCCTCTTTTATACTGAGTATTCCTTGCTTTAATTGGTCCCATTTTGGTCGTAACTTCCTGTTTGTCAATCAGCTCAGGTGTTCACCCTTGCAGCTCTGACATGAGCATAATGTCTTTTAAAGGAGATTTGTCAAAAGTAGCAAGGCACCAAAAAAAGTCTTTTTTAACGTCTTTAGCAATTGACTGTAGTTCTGCAATTTCATCCAATTATATATCTCTGACTGCCGCATGTTATGGTACAAAAAACGCATCTACACCTTGTGCGTTTTTGATGCGTTTTTGATGCGTTTTTTTTTTTTTTTTTTTTTTTTTTTGGGTGAATAAGAGCAGAACTAGTTCTACCAAAGACGTATTACTCGTATACAACTTCAAAATTAAAATTAAATTCCACTTTCAGGGGATACTTTGTAACCCAGTAGCTGTTTGCAACATATCACACGCATATAACAAATGACATCACTTATACAACCATATATAGATCAGATTTTCGATTAAAACATATTATGAACACAAATAGAGCATTTTAAAATAAAATAGTAAAACTCCAAATACTATATAAAAAAAGTTAAGATAGGGGATGTCCTGTGGTGGGCATAATGTCATATAAAGAAGATTTGTCACAAGTAGGGAGGCACCAAAAAATCATCTTTTTTAGCGCCTTTAGCAATTGAGTATAGTTCTGCAGTATCATCCAATTGTATTACTCTGACTGCCGCATGTTATGGTCCAAAAAAGCGCATCTACACCTCATGCGTTTTTAATGCGGTTTTGATGCGTTTTTTGTTTTTACAGTTTTTTTGGGTGAATAAGAGCAGAACTAGTTCTGCCAAACACATCCTACTCATATACAACTTCAAATTTAGTGAAAAATTGAGAAAAATTCCACTTCCAGAGGATACTTTGTAGCCCAGTGGCTGTTTGCACCATACCACATACATATAACAAATGACATCACTTGTACAACCTATAAAAAATCAGATTTTCGATTCAGACATATTATGAGCACAAATACAACATTTTAAAATGAAATAAAAAGACTCCAAATATGAGATAAAAAGACTCCAAATACTATATAAAAAGTTAAGATGAGGGATGTGCTGTGGTGGGCACCCATGTCTAGAGGAAAAACCGACCGTATTGAAAACGGTCGGTTAATCGTCGAAACACCGGTGACCACCACCTTCTCATAGAAATCCAAAGAGCTCGAATTCTGCATTGAGCCCCCTGGGCATCAGGGTATCAAGTTCAAAAATTCTTTTAGTTTCCAATCTAGACATCTTTTCTATGTGGTTGCCTCCTCTCCATTCTTTCTCCACTTTGTCAATAGCGAAAAATTTTAGACCTGAAGGGTCCTGATTATGTGTAATTTTAAAGTGGTAAGATAGTGAATGGTTTTCCACTCCCTTCCGTATATTATTTATATGTTCCGAAATGCGTTTTTTTAAAACCCTTTTGGTTCTGCCTATGTATAATCGTTTACACGGACATTCTATGGCATAGATTACATTATCCGTATTGCAGGTTAAACAATCTTTTATTAAATGGCAATGTTTATTGTGGTTAGATACCAATTCGCTGGTTTTTTTCGGAAAAGATGTAACTTTACAATTTTTACAACTACCACACCTAAAGAACCCCTGTAGGCCTATCCAACTTGGAATAGTGGGTTCCCTATTTGGTTGTTTTTTCACAGTGGGTGCCACTTTTAGGCCTAAATTGGGTGCCTTCGTAAAAACAATTCGTGGGTTTACTGGTATTGCAGTGCCTATAGTTTTGTCCTTTTGTAACAGATGCCAGTGTTTGGTTATGATCTGGCGTATTTTTTTATGATCATCGCTAAAGGGCAAGATTACCTGTAACATTTCCTGAGGAGACTCTGAATTATGTATTTTATCCTCAAAAAAGGACTTTCGATCCATGATTTCTACTTGATGTAATGCTTTTTCCAGGACCTCTATGGGGTATTTTTCCATAGAGGTCCTGGAAAAAGCATTACATCAAGTAGAAATCATGGATCGAAAGTCCTTTTTTGAGGATAAAATACATAATTCAGAGTCTCCTCAGGAAATGTTACAGGTAATCTTGCCCTTTAGCGATGATCATAAAAAAATACGCCAGATCATAACCAAACACTGGCATCTGTTACAAAAGGACAAAACTATAGGCACTGCAATACCAGTAAACCCACGAATTGTTTTTACGAAGGCACCCAATTTAGGCCTAAAAGTGGCACCCACTGTGAAAAAACAACCAAATAGGGAACCCACTATTCCAAGTTGGATAGGCCTACAGGGGTTCTTTAGGTGTGGTAGTTGTAAAAATTGTAAAGTTACATCTTTTCCGAAAAAAACCAGCGAATTGGTATCTAACCACAATAAACATTGCCATTTAATAAAAGATTGTTTAACCTGCAATACGGATAATGTAATCTATGCCATAGAATGTCCGTGTAAACGATTATACATAGGCAGAACCAAAAGGGTTTTAAAAAAACGCATTTCGGAACATATAAATAATATACGGAAGGGAGTGGAAAACCATTCACTATCTTACCACTTTAAAATTACACATAATCAGGACCCTTCAGGTCTAAAATTTTTCGCTATTGACAAAGTGGAGAAAGAATGGAGAGGAGGCAACCACATAGAAAAGATGTCTAGATTGGAAACTAAAAGAATTTTTGAACTTGATACCCTGATGCCCAGGGGGCTCAATGCAGAATTCGAGCTCTTTGGATTTCTATGAGAAGGTGGTGGTCACCGGTGTTTCGACGATTAACCGACCGTTTTCAATACGGTCGGTTTTTCCTCTAGACATGGGTGCCCACCACAGCACATCCCTCATCTTAACTTTTTATATAGTATTTGGAGTCTTTTTATCTCATATTTGGAGTCTTTTTATTTCATTTTAAAATGTTGTATTTGTGCTCATAATATGTCTGAATCGAAAATCTGATTTTTTATAGGTTGTACAAGTGATGTCATTTGTTATATGTATGTGGTATGGTGCAAACAGCCACTGGGCTACAAAGTATCCTCTGGAAGTGGAATTTTTCTCAATTTTTCACTAAATTTGAAGTTGTATATGAGTAGGATGTGTTTGGCAGAACTAGTTCTGCTCTTATTCACCCAAAAAAACTGTAAAAACAAAAAACGCATCAAAACCGCATTAAAAACGCATGAGGTGTAGATGCGCTTTTTTGGACCATAACATGCGGCAGTCAGAGTAATACAATTGGATGATACTGCAGAACTATACTCAATTGCTAAAGGCGCTAAAAAAGATGATTTTTTGGTGCCTCCCTACTTGTGACAAATCTTCTTTATATGACATTATGCCCACCACAGGACATCCCCTATCTTAACTTTTTTTATATAGTATTTGGAGTTTTACTATTTTATTTTAAAATGCTCTATTTGTGTTCATAATATGTTTTAATCGAAAATCTGATCTATATATGGTTGTATAAGTGATGTCATTTGTTATATGCGTGTGATATGTTGCAAACAGCTACTGGGTTACAAAGTATCCCCTGAAAGTGGAATTTAATTTTAATTTTGAAGTTGTATACGAGTAATACGTCTTTGGTAGAACTAGTTCTGCTCTTATTCACCCAAAAAAAAAAAAAAAACTGCAAAAACAAAAAACGCATCAAAAACGCATCAAAAACGCACAAGGTGTAGATGCGTTTTTTGTACCATAACATGCGGCAGTCAGAGATATATAATTGGATGAAATTGCAGAACTACAGTCAATTGCTAAAGACGTTAAAAAAGACTTTTTTTGGTGCCTTGCTACTTTTGACAAATCTCCTTTAAAAGACATTATGCTCATGTCAGAGCTGCAAGGGTGAACACCTGAGCTGATTGACAAACAGGAAGTTACGACCAAAATGGGACCAATTAAAGCAAGGAATACTCAGTATAAAAGAGGGGTGTGTAATGGGGTGAAGCATGCCACTGAGGAAGGGGTTGAACCCCGAAACGCGTCTGGTGCTACACCCCATTGCTGTACTGAAACATTGAATTTACCAACCAACCGACCGCAACCGAAAAAACGAGCCGACCCCAATATCCTGATAGAATAGTGCTAAAAACAACTAAAGGCATATTCTGGGAGTAAAAACACCTGAAGGCTCAAAGTAATATCATCGGATGAACAACAGGTCGAAGGAAAGGTAACGGATTATCTCTCTTTGCAAGCTATTCAGGAGCGGGACGCCGCTACCTAGATTGCTTTGGCGTGACGTCGCCATATTTATTTGAAATACTGCAGTTAATGAAATACTGACATTATTTTCGGAGTCATTCCCATTGGACTAAGAGGCCTATTTAGATCGCATTTTTGAACATTTATCAGCTGGTCATCAAACACAATTTACTCTGTCTACAGCTTACCCATGTTACAATCCTTATGATACATAGTTTTATCTGTTATATTTGTGATACATTGTGCTACATTGTTTTATCAACTTTTTTCGTTGTAGTAATAAAAGCTAATATTTGCTTATAGTACCTGGTCTCTGTTATCCTTGAGTGCCCTGTTTATTCATTTTAAATAATTTCCTCACTTTACCACACAACGGCTAATAAGCCCTTTTTTCCACTAATACATGCCAAAATAGACTTTAGAACATATAACTGCACCGCTGAACGGCAAATAGGCCCTTATTTTTTTTTCCACTTATACACACCACAAAAGGCTTTAGAACATATATCTGCACCGCTGAACGGCAAATATATATTTTTATGCCACTAACACACGCCAAAAAGGGCTTTAGAACATATAACTGCACCGCTGAACGGCAAATAGGCCCTTATTTTTTTTCACTTATATACACCTCAAAAGGCTTTGGAACATATAACTGCACTGCTGAACGGCAAATAATATATATTTTTTTGCCACTTATACACGTCAAAAAGGGCTTTAAAACATATAACTTCACTGCTGAATGGCAAATAGGCCCTTATTTTTTTTCCACTTATACATGCCACAAAAGGCTTTAGAACATATAATTGCACCGCTAAACGGCAAATAATATATTTTTTTGCCACTAATAGACTCCAAAAAGGGCTTTAGAATATATAACTGCACAACTAAACGGCAAATAGGCCCTTATTTTTTACCACTTATACACTCCAAAAAAGGCTTTAGAACATATAACTGTACCGCTGAACGGCAAATATATATATTTTTGCCACTAATGCACGCCAAAAAGGGCATTAGAACATATAACTGCACCGCTGAACGGAAAATAATATATATATTTTTTTGCCAGTAATTAGGGATGAGCGAACTCGAACTGTATAGTTCGGGTTCGTACCGAATTTTGGGGTGTCCATGACACGGACTCGAACCCGGACATTTTCGTAAAAGTCCGGGTTCGGTGTTCGTCGCTTTCTTGGCGCTTTTGTGACGCTTTCTTGGCGCTTTTTGAAAGGCTGAAAAGCAGCCAATCAACAAGCGTCATACTACTTGCCCCAAGAGGCCATCACAGCCATGCCTACTATTGGCATGGCTGTGATTGGCCAGAGCACCATGTGACCCAGCCTCTATTTAAGCTGGAGTCACATAGCGCCGCCCGTCACTCTGCTCTGATTAGCGTAGGGAGAGGTTGCGGCTGCGACAGTAGGGCGAGATTAGGCAGATTAACTCCTCCAAAGGACTTGATTAACTGATCGATCTGCAGCTGTGGATCATTGAGCTGCTGATCCTCAATTGCTCACTGTTTTTAGGCTGCCCAGACCGTTTGTCAGTCACATTTTTCTGGGGTGATCGGCGGCCATTTTGTGTCTTGTGGTGCGCCAGCACAAGCTGCGACCAAGTGCATTTAACCCTCAATGGTGTGGTTGTTTTTTGGCTAAAGCCTACATCAGGGTGAAGCTGTCACACCAAGTGCATTTAACCAGCAATAGTCTGTTTATTTTTTGGCCATATACTACATCAGGGGCAAGCTGCGCCCGTCACCAAGTGCATTTAACCCTCAGTAGTGTGGTTGGTCAAGCTATCACACCAAGTGCATTTAACCAGCAATAGTCTGTTCATTTTTTGGCCATATACTACATCAGGGGCAAGCTGCGCCCGTCACCAAGTGCATTTAACCCTCAGTAGTGTGGTTGGTCAAGCTGTGACACCAAGTGCATTTAACCAGCAATAGTCTGTTCATTTTTTGGCCATATACTAAATCAGGGGCAAGCTGCGCCCGTCACCAAGTGCATTTAACCCTCAGTAGTGTGGTTGGTCAAGCTATCACACCAAGTGCATTTAACCAGCAATAGTCTGTTCATTTTTTGGCCATATACTAAATCAGGGGCAAGCTGCGCCCGTCACCAAGTGCATTTAACCAGCAATAGTCTGTTCATTTTTTGGCCATATACTACATCAGGGGCAAGCTGCGCCCGTCACCAAGTGCATTTAACCCTCAGTAGTGTGGTTGGTCAAGCTATAACACCAAGTGCATTTAACCAGCAATAGTCTGTTCATTTTTTGGCCATATACTAAATCAGGGGCAAGCTGCGCCCGTCACCAAGTGCATTTAACCAGCAATAGTCTGTTCATTTTTTGGCCATATACTACATCAGGGGCAAGCTGCGCCCGTCACCAAGTGCATTTAACCCTCAGTAGTGTGGTTGGTCAAGCTGTCACACCAAGTGCATTTAACCAGCAATAGTGTGGTTATTTTTTGGCCATATCCCAGTCTAATTCTGTCACTAAATCCATACCGGTAACCCAGCGCCTAAATACTAGGCCTCAAATTTATATCCCGCTAAATCTCTCGTTACCGCTGTCCTGTTGTGGCTGGGAAAGTTATTTAGTGTCCGTTAAAGCACATTTTTTGTTCTGGGTTGAAATACAATTCCCAATTTAGCAATTTCATAATTTAGTGGTTTCTGCTATATCAGAGCTATTTGAAATCTATCCCTAAAAGGGTATATAATATTCAAGGTGCACATAGGGTCATTCAGAATAACTTCACGCTACTGTGCATTTCCAAGTCCAATTCTGTTAGTAAATCCATACCGGTCACCCAGCGCCTAAATACTAGGCCTCAAATTTATATCCCGCTGAATTTGAATACAATACATTGGGCCAAATAATATTTTTGTTGTTGTGGTGAACCATAACAATGAGGAAAACATCTAGTATGGGACGCGGACGTGGACATGGTCGTGGTGGTGTTAGTGGACCCTCTGGTGCTGGGAGAGGACGTGGCCGTTCTGCCACATTCACACGTCCTAGTGTACCAACTACCTCAGGTCCCAGTAGCCGCCAGAATTTACAGCGATATATGGTGGGGCCCAATGCCGTTCTAAGGATGGTAAGGCCTGAGCAGGTACAGGCATTAGTCAATTGGGTGGCCGACAGTGGATCCAGCACGTTCACATTATCTCCCACCCAGTCTTCTGCTGAAAGCGCACAGATGGCGCCTGAAAACCAACCCCATCAGTCTGTCACATCACCCCCATGCATACCAGGGAAACTGTCTCAGCCTCAAGTTATGCAGCAGTCTCTTATGCTGTTTGAAGACTCCGCTGGCAGGGTTTCCCAAGGGCATCCACCTAGCCCTTCCCCAGCGGTGAAAGACATAGAATGCACTGACGCACAACCACTTATGTTTCCTGATGATGAGGACATGGGAATACCACCTCAGCATGTCTCTGATGATGACGAAACAAAGGTGCCAACTGCTGCGTCTTTCTGCAGTGTGCAGACTGAACAGGAGGTCAGGGATCAAGACTGGGTGGAAGACGATGCAGGGGACGATGAGGTCCTAGACCCCACATGGAATGAAGGTCGTGCCACTGACTTTCACAGTTCGGAGGAAGAGGCAGTGGTGAGACCGAGCCAACAGCGTAGCAAAAGAGGGAGCAGTGGGCAAAAGCAGAACACCCGCCGCCAAGAGACTCCGCCTGCTACTGACCGCCGCCATCTGGGACCGAGCACCCCAAAGGCAGCTTCAAGGAGTTCCCTGGCATGGCACTTCTTCAAACAATGTGCTGACGACAAGACCCGAGTGGTTTGCACGCTGTGCCATCAGAGCCTGAAGCGAGGCATTAACGTTCTGAACCTGAGCACAACCTGCATGACCAGGCACCTGCATGCAAAGCATGAACTGCAGTGGAGTAAACACCTTAAAACCAAGGAAGTCACTCAGGCTCCCCCTGCTACCTCTTCTGCTGCTGCCGCCTCGGCCTCTTCTGCTGCTGCCGCCTCGGCCTCTTCTGCTGCTGCCGCCTCGGCCTCTTCCTCCGCCTCTGGAGGAACGTTGGCACCTGCCGCCCAGCAAACAGGGGATGTACCACCAACACCACCACCACCACCTCCA
The DNA here is from genome assembly GCF_014858855.1 of Bufo gargarizans. Lineage (NCBI taxonomy): Eukaryota > Metazoa > Chordata > Amphibia > Anura > Bufonidae > Bufo > Bufo gargarizans. The sequence goes on from NC_058084.1 coordinate 78,893,729, forward strand.
TCACCAAGCGTCTCAACCATGTGCCTGGGTGCTGGGCCTAAATATATGCCAATGGACTGTTGCAGTGGTGGCTGACGTGAAGCCTCATTCTCTGCTATGACATGCAGACTAATTCTCTGCTGACATGAAGCCAGATTGTCTGTTACGGGACCTCTCTCCTCTGCCTGGGTGTGTGCTGGGCCTAAATATATGCCAATGGACTGTTGCAGTGGTGGCTGACGTGAAGCCTCATTCTCTGCTATGACATGCAGACTAATTCTCTGCTGACATGAAGCCAGATTCTCTGTTACGGGACCTCTCTCCTCTGCCTGGGTTCCGGGGCCTAAATATCTGAGAATGGACTGTTCCAGTGGTGGGTGACGGGAAGCCAGATTCTCTGCTATGGGACCTCTCTCCAATTGATTTTGGTTCATTTTTATTTATTTAATTTTTATTTTAATTCATTTCCCTATCCACATTTGTTTGCAGGGGATTTACCTACATGTTGCTGCCTTTTGCAGCCCTCTAGCCCTTTACTGGGCTGTTTTACAGCCGTTTTAGTGCCAAAAAGTTCGGGTCCCCATTGACTTCAATGGGGTTCGGGTTCGGGACGAAGTTCGGATCGGGTTCGGATCCCGAACCCGAACATTTCCGGGAAGTTCGGCCGAACTTCTCGAACCCGAACATCCAGGTGTTCGCTCAACTCTACCAGTAATACATGCCAAAAAGGACTTTTGAACATATAACTGCACTGCAAATAGGCCCTTATTTTTTTCCATTGTGACACAATGAAGGGTATGGTTTGGGAGGACAAGTATTTTCCTCCCAGTGTGTGCTGCTGGTCTGATTTGCAGCCAGGTGGGATCAAACACCGGACTGGATTTTAAGTGCCGATCCTGGTTTTGACAACACCTAGCTGTCCTTAAAAGAGCTGGGCTCAGCAGCAAGCTGTCTCTGTTTTGGGATCTGAGGCATGGTGCTGTGCTAGAGGGCTGAGAGCCGCGTGCGGGGAAACAGGCCCCCTACAGTCTGTTGTGGACTGCTGGTGAAAAACTACTAACAAGGTGATTGTTTTGTTCTTTAGATTTTCCTTTGTGTGAACTAACACTAAGACTGAAAAATGTTGCTTTGTTTTTGCCTTGTGTGTAAATAAACACTGAAGTTTTGTTTCACCTCTGTTCTGCGTCTGCTTACCCTGCCTACCAGAGCGAATCCCCACAATTGGTGGAGGATGCAGGCACACGCAGTGAGGCTGGCCTGAAGGTTTTTTCCAGGCACAGGTGTATGTCTTATATCAAGCCGGCAAGGTTACAACCCGTGTCCCCTGACAAAATGGAGGCAGTCATGAAAGCCCTCATGGAGGCTAACTTGCAGCAGCTGGAGGCTAACAAGCAGCAGGAAACCAACCAGCTGCTATTACAGCATGTGATGGCGTTACAAGCGTCAGGAGCATCCCAGAACGTCCACGATGCCAGGAAAGCTGTCCGTTCGGCAATCCCTAAGATGACCCCCTCGGACGACGTTGAGACCTATCTGGCAGTATTCGAAAAGGTGGCCGTGACGGAGAAGTTACCCCAAGACCAATGGGCTGAGATTGTCGCTTCGTTCTTGGCGTCCGGACTCCAGCAAGTGTTTTCTACCTACCAGATGATCAAGCAGCCAACTACCCGACCCTAAAGGGTGAGATTCTAGCAAGACTGGGGGTGAATGTATTGGTCTGGGCCCAGCGGGTGCATCAGTAGGAATTTAACCCAGCTGAACCTGCCAGACTGTAATATTATGATCTGCTACACCTGTTGCAAAACTGGCTGCAGCTTGACATACTGAGTCCCACTGCTATGCTGGCTTGTCTGTTGGCTGATGTGTTCTGGAGGGCTTTGCCGTACCCTCTCCAGAACTGGATTGGCCAGGTGTCCCCTGGTCATGCCCTAGAGATGGTCGACCTGGTAGAGTGCTATGAGGCTACCAGAAATCTGCAGGGGGGTTCTTTTGGGGAAGGGGGGGCAGTTAAACCCCGGAAATCCCCACCCTCGACCAGGCAGCTAAGGCCAGCAAAACCTGCTCGGGATATACTCCCTACAGACCCAGCGCCGATGGTCTGTTTGGCGATGTCAAAAGCCTGGTCACATAAGGGCCCACTGTCCCCATCGGGGGGTAGCCCATGGACACTAACTATGGTTGCCGCCCCTCAATGTATGTCAGGAGCTTGTGTGCAAACGGTACCCCCGAGACAATAGACAATGGTCACCTGTGCCAGGTGCAAGTGGGAGATACCCTGGCGGTGGCACTGCTGGACTCAGGGAGCCTGGTGTCCCTGGTAAGAGCTGCCCTGGTGCGGCCCGCTGAGTATACTGGCCGAAAAGTTGGCGTTGTGTGCATCCATGGAGACTTAAAGGACTATCCCACTGCCCTGGTGTCTCTATCCAACATGGCCGGCAGGTGGACTCATGAGGTGGCCATCGCCACAAAGTTACATTATGAACTAATAATTGGGAGAGACTTCCCCAGTTTCCCGTCAATGTGGCCTGAGGCGAGAGTCACCGATACCCATGGGACAGGAGTATCCCCAATACAATGGCCTTGCTCAGGGGGGAAACCGGAACCCTGGGAACCTGAGGCCAAAGGGCCAGCAGTAGGGGTGGCCGCCACTGTGGTGGAAGGGGGGGAGCCAACCCCACTGAATGTAATGGTGGGAGACGCGGAGGATTTGCCGCTGGGTCCGGAGTTGGCAGACCTCAACGTCTCTGGAGACAATTTTGGTACAGCACAGCACCAGGACCCGACTCTATCTTTGGCCTGGGAAAATGTGGTAGTAGTTGAGGGTGAGCCACAACAACCAGGGGCCGAGTCTATGTTCCCCTGTTTTGTGGTTCAACAGGAGATGCTGTACCGGGTAAATCAACTACGGGGTGAGCATATTGAACAGTTGGTGGTGCCCAAGGCGTATCGCAAGCTAGTGTTGGAGTTAGCCCACCAACATGATCTTGGGGGACACCTGGGCCAGCAGAAAATGCAGGACCGGATTCTACAGCGGTTTTGCTGTGTAATTGAATTTTCTCATGCCAGCCCACACATATCCGCCACCACCCAGAACAAAGAATGGTCCTTGTCTTATAGTAACATAGTATATAAGGCCGAAAAAAGACATTTGTCCATCCAGTTCGGCCTGTTATCTTGCAAGTCTTATGTATATACAGTGGCATAAAAGGCCTTTTCTGTCAGGTGAATGCCTAATTTATAGGGCCTGTGGCCTACAGTAACATTTTTATCAAGTGACTGCCTCATGTACCTCCAGCCACATAATCACAAGTTATTTTCTGTCAGGTTAATGCCTAATTTTTGGGGTCTGTACTGGCCTACAGTAACATTTTTATCCAGTGACCGCCTAATGTACCTCCAGCCACATAATCACAAGTTCTTTTCTGTCAGGTGAATGCCTAAGTTTTGGGGCCTGTACTCCTGTGGCCTAAAATAAAATTTTTCATTTGCCAATGATCCCCCTCTGGTATGTCACTGTCCATGTTGTGGGACTATTTGTGCACTTCTAGTAAGTAATTGGTGGCTGCAAATATGACCTGAAGGTTTTTTTAGGTTCACATGCCATTAAAGTCAATGGGGCCCGCCGCGAACGCGCGGTTCGCGAACATTTGATCGTGAATGCGAGTTCGCGAACCGTCCCAGCCGATGTTCGTCCATCACTATTTTTTAAATTTTTTCTCCATTTCCTCATTTTACTTCACTTTTCTCTCGTTTCTATATTTTTTATATATAATTGTATACATGTGTGTAATGAATTATTTACTGATACACATATTTTACTTGTCATGATTACACTGTTCATCTCATGTATGGTAGTATGTATTTCTCTTATTTGTTTTTTATTTATTTATTTTATTTTATTTCAACATTTGCACACAAATTTCTATCAATGTATTTTGTCCTTTTTTATGTGCATTTGTATGCATTTTTTCCCTTTTTCATTGATAATAAAAATCTATTTATTTAGATATATTTTTTTATATATTTATTTTTTATTTTTTTCTACTTCATTTTATTTCATAATGTCCACTGCAACTTTTTTCACTTATCGGCACACAGGGTGCTGGACTCACACTTTCTTTATTTCATTCACACTGGTTAAATGTGTCTTTCACCTCTCATTTCACTTTTTACTTCACTTTTACTGTTCTTCGGGTCACGATCCTTTCTTTTCTTTCACTGTGGTTTCAGCAGAGTGGTTCAGTGTCATTAATTGGTATTTGCCGACATCCGCTTTGTGGGTTCACGCTTGTGCAATATGCTAGGGCCGGGGCGCTGTGCCGCACCTCCACCTGATCAATGGCGGCGTGTCACACGGAGGTCTTGTTTGGGAATCAGTGAATTGTGCACTAATTAATGGTTATATTTTCGATATATGGGTCCAATAGGTATAGGGGGATAATTGGTGTTTTAAATATACGAATACTATTGAATTGTGAAGCGGTCCGGCACCTTTGGAGTACGTATCACCTGGTCATGTGACGGTCATGTGAGAATCTTTCCCACCCTCGGCCCTGGTGTCCTCGGGAGATGCCGAACAACAGTCTAATATGATAGGAGGTACTCCTTTCTGATTTAGCTTAATGTGTATCTGATGTTTTATGTGTTTCTTATTGGTTGATTCTGGGTATATCTAGGGGTATTTGGTCTAATACTTTTAATTCCCCTGAGGAAGCTGATGCGAAACACGTGTTGGGGTGTTTTTTGGAGGTGCCATTTTGGGTCTGTATTTTACTGATTGTAGGGTTCATATTTTGTACCTAGTGTGGTGCTGCCAATTGGCATACAGCTTTTTCCTTGCCATTTTCCCTATTTATTCCATTTCTTATTTATTTGCTCCACCTGACCCCAATATGACATACTCCTGTGATGTATGATGTGTGTTTGTCAATGACAATTTATATATGTGTTTTATTATGTCTATTTCAATTTTTAATAAAGATTATATATATATATATATATATATATATATATATATATATATATGTTTATACAGCTATACCTGCCAAGTACCTTAATACAGTTCCTATGTTTGTGTGTTAAAGACAAAAGCAGAGGTTTTTTTACAGTGACTTTATGTTTGGATGTCATATAACTGTTATAGATATTGTGTTCACGGAAGCACAAAAGATAATATGCCTTTAAGATTCATTATATAATGTGAGGTAAGCTCAATGGCACAGCAGAAACAACAGAAAGCATAGAGTTAAACTGTTGTTGCTGGGCAGGAGTCTAGACCAATCGCAGCCAGCCTCACACACAGCAAGAGTTTTGACTAATCACAGCCAGCCTCACACACAGTCTATGTGGGAAATTCCCATAGCAGAAGCTGCTAGAAATCATGAGCTGAACAGACATTCACTCCACTAAGGCCCCTTTCACACGGGCGAGTTTTCCGTGCGGGTGCGATCTGTGCGGCGAACGTATGGCACCCGCACTAAATCCTGACCCATTCATTTCTATGGGGCTGTGCACATGAGTGTTGTTTTTAACGCATCACTTGTGCGTTCAGTTGAAATCGCAGCATGCTCTATATTGTCCGATTTCGACGTGACGCAGGCCCCATAGAAATGAATGAGGTGTGTGAAAATCGGATGGCATCCGCAAGCAAGTACGGATGCCGTGCGATTTGCACGCACGGTTGCTAGGAGACGATCGGGATGGAGACCCGATCATTATTATTTTCCCTTATAACATGGTTATAAGGGAAAATAATAGCATTCTGAATACAGAATGCATAGTAAACCAGCGCTAGAGGGGTTAAAAAAAAATTAAAAATAATTTAACTCACCTTAGTCCACTTGATCACGAAGCCTGGCATCTCCTTGTGTCTCCTCTGCGCTGAGCGGCTGAACAGGACCTGGGGTGAGCTGCTCCATTAAATATCGGTTAAGGACCTTCGATGACGTCACTCCGGTCATCACATGGTCTTTTACCATGGTGAATCACCATGGTAAAAGATCATGTGACGTACCATGTGATGACCGGAGTGACCGATCATGTGACCGTACCTTACTGCACACCAATTTGTGCAGGTCCATGGTGCTCTTTTTGAATGTGCTTACCCTGTGCTTTCTCCGTGTACTGTATCACAACATCCCGTTGTTCTCCATCTTTTATATTTTATAATAAATGATATTTTTTTGATACAATACTCCACTTGGTTGGTTTTTAGTTTACTCTGAATTGGTGCAAGTGGTCATTATAGCTGTCTTAATTGACAGCTTTGTTGTAGGTTAACGGTATTTATATATATTCTTAGGCAATTCCTCATACATGGATTTACGAGCACGTGACAAAAATTGGTTGTCACAACTGGGAACAGTATTTGGGGATACAACGGCACAGGACACGGAGAAACGTGATAGCAAGGAACTTAAGCTTAAGATCAGAGAGGCCTTGAAAAAACGGACCAAGTTGTGGTGGAACAAGGCCGCATTAGAAAACTACCTAAACAGGAACATTATACCACGAGGCCTTAGGGTCCAAATCTTTCCCACATTGGAGGGGGAGGACCCCATCCTTACCACTAAATGGGAGGAAACTCTCACTAAGTGTTCCCAAACCCTCATTGAGCTCCTTATTGGGGCGGACCGTAGATCTTTGGAGGTTGTGGAGAAGGACATTGACGGCCATAAAGACGGTATCCAGTTACTTCTGACTAAAGAAGAACTGGAATCATTTGATAAAGATTTGGAAGAAGATCTTGCCAAGTGGGAACGTGAGATTCAGTCTATTAAAACCAAAAAATTCCAGAGAGATCTGGGGGATTACCAGCAGAATAAAGTATTTAAGTGGCAACGTACCAACCCCAGACCTGAATCTCGCTCAAGGTCCCAATCCTTGGCGTCCTCAACATCTGAAGAAGAATGTGGCGTGCCTTTTTTAGAAGGACGCCCGGCCGTGGCACACGGTCCGGATCCCGAAAGGGGAGGATACAATCTACGCACCCCAGTACACAAACGGAAACACTGGAGAGGGAATGGCCGAGGGAAGAGAGCACAGAATTGAAGGTAATTAACCTTTCTACCATCAGTCTTACCTTGCCACAACAACAAGTTCTGCAGAAGGGGTTATCATTCTCCCCTGTAGGCAGATTTGACTATTTTGAGGTAGTTAAAGATTTAGAATTGTTTGCTCGGAAGCTTCTATTTAAGAAACATTTCAGTCGTGGTCACGATGCGTCTGCCTCGATGTCACCGGCTGAGAGGCAGGCGATTCGTGACCTGGAATCACTCTTAGAGGACCAGATGGCCATTGTGCCCAGTAGATCCCCCGTACATCTGCACAGGCGCTCACGTACATTCCCCCCCAAAACACTGTGCCCCGCGGTGGATGTCTTTGTAAAACTAGTAAAACAAGATCTAAATATAGACCATGTACATATCGGTAAGGACAATCTGACTCGTTTACAGAGACAGGCACTTCGGGAGCTACAAGATCTGAGAGATGTGGTGATTAAACCCGCCGATAAGGGGGGAAATGTCGTGATATGGCCTGTGCAGATGTACGAAAGAGAGGCCTTTAGGCAACTGAATAACAAGGAATGCTACCGTAGAATTGAGAGTGACCCCACTACACTTTATAAGAACGAGTTGGATGATATCCTTGCAGAAGCTTGTGATCAATGTATTATCACGACCAAAATGATGGAAGGTTTGAGGGTTGACTTCCCGGTCAAATCCACTCTATATCTGCTCCCGAAGGTGCACAAGAGTCGTACTCACCCTCCGGGGCGTCCGATTATTTCGGGCATCGGCAGCTTGTGCACCAATGTGGGAAAGTTTATTGATTTCTTTCTCCAGAAAAGCGTAGAAACCCTTCCTTCTTTTGTCAAAGATACCACCGACATGCTGAGACGACTCAACGGGATTCATGTCGATCCAGACGTGGTCCTTGTCACATGCGACATCGAATCGTTATACACGTCTATATACCATGACCAGGGAGTGCGGGCATCTAGATCCTTTTTGACCATGTCAGATTATGACAATGGTATGATTGAGTTTATTTTGACACTATTAGAGTTTATGCTCACGCACAACTATTTTCTATTCAAGGACCGCCTCTTCCTACAGCTCCAGGGGACAGCTATGGGGGCATCGTGCACCCCCTCTTATGCCAACCTGTTCCTGGGGCTGTGGGAGAGAGAAATTGTCCAGGATACTCCGGGATACGATGCCACACTCCTATGGTCTAGGTATATAGACGATGTATTTTTCCTCTGGCAAGATACCATTCCGGCCTTAGAGGAATTCTTGGCCCGTCTCAATCAGAATACACGTAATATCCGACTTACTTGGAAATACAGCCTTAGTAATGTCGAATTTCTGGACATAATGATTATCAAGGGATCTGACGGCTATTTGTCCACCGATCTTTTCAGAAAGTCTACTGCCGTCAATGCCCTTCTCCACGCCTCCTCTGCTCACCATCCCAACACGATTCGGGCAATACCTACAGGGCAGTTCTTAAGAACTCGCAGGATCTGCTCCAACGATAAACAGTTCGAACAACAAGCCGGCATGCTGACACAACGATTCCTCGAAAGAGGGTATCAGTACAATACCATACAGCGGGGTTACGAACAAGCTAAAAAAACATCCAGAGACTCCCTGCTGGTGAGTAAAGTTCAGAAAAGGGATAATCGGGACACATGTGTGAGATTTATCACCCCTTTCAATACGAAATGGAGATTTATTCAGAACATTCTGAAGAGACATTGGTCGGTTCTTCATACAGATGGTGACCTGGCGGTATGTCTTTCCACATATCCCCAGATCACGTGGAGGCGATCGCGTAATCTGCGCGATATCCTCACTAAGAGTCATTACGTTCCCTCACCTAGGGGGGGGGTATCTTTGGCAGCAAGGGTCCTAAGTGGGGATCTTTCTCTTGCGGATCATGTGCCGCCTGTAGGTTCATGATCGTTCTACCGCCTTCAGTGACTCCTCAGGCCGAAAAGATTTTAAGATCGTACACTACATAAATTGCAACAGTGTGGCTGTAATATATCTTATCACATGCCCATGTAATCTCTCTTATGTCGGTATGACAAAGAGAGCTTTGAAGACACGAGTTTTGGAACATGTCTGCAGGATCCGAGCAGCGGCGGGCACTCCTGAGAAGGACTGGGAGTCACTGCAGGCGGTTCCACGACATTTCCGCAGGTGTCATGGATCCGATCCAGGGGTGTTGACGGTAAGGGGTATCGACAGAATCCATCTTGGGTCCAGAGGCGGCAACATTAAAGTGGCTCTACTCCGCAGAGAGACCAGGTGGATTGTCAACCTCGATACCGTCACCCCATACGGCCTCAATGAATCCAACAGCTTTTCTTCCTTTCTATGAAATATGCGCGAATTTTATTACAGGGTATATAATATTATTTCTTAGGTTTTATCTTATTATACTGTATTTCTTATAATACTGTAATTTTTTTCTTCTTCTTTTTTGAGATCATTATTCATCTCTGTGTGTTATTGGTGATGATGGATAGAGTTACCCACTGGGACGATATAACCTCCACAGGAGAGGATGCTCGTGAGATCTCCAAGCAACATATCCACAGGACATTTACCATCTTCAATGGCGGGGCACCATATTGGGCTCCGCTAATATTATCTTTGTTGTGATGTTGTCCTCCGTAACTTCTTGTGGGGTCGTGGGGGCTCGGATTGGCCCTACATATGGCTTTTTCGGCGCCTGCGGTGTCGGTCTGCCTGCCCCGGTTCCACCACCACCATTGTCTACATTGCTCCTGGTGTTGTTCCCTGCCTTGGCGGCGGGAGGTGTCTCGGTTGACCCCGCCGGCAGCCTTTGCTGCCGGTGGTGCCACCCCGGTCACCCCTTTCCCGGTTTATGATCGTTTGTGCACCCTTGTGGTGTTCCTGCTGGGTGGTTGGTTGGGGGCGCCTTGGGTGACCCCCCTGGCTGCTTGTTGTTGCCCGGGATGTCGCCCCACGCGCCCCCATCGCCTCTGCAGCGGGCCCACAGGATAAAGTCTTTTTATACAATATTATTTTTCTTAGGAACATCAGTGGATGTTTGTTTCTATTCGCATTACCGCCTTACTGCACCCATCGTTGAGATCCACATATCCTTTATGCTTCTGTCTTTTGGACTACTCTCCTGTAACTCGAGAGATTACACTGCTATGCATATCCGATGGGTGCATTATGGTTTTACTGGTAATGTTGATTCATATGATCGGATTAGATCCATTTTGGATCACGTATACTAATGATTTTATAAATATGACTGAGAGCATTATTTTATATACGTAATGTTTTTATTGATATAATCTTCTTCCTTTTTCTCCTTTTTTTTTATGCACAATATTATTATTTAAATGTATGAGCACGGCACTGATTATAATGTGGTTCCACTGCTATGAACCTTCAGCACATTACACGTTTATTATTATTGTTATTATGTATCAACTATAGGGTCTCATTATAGCAGTCACTATGGTGACTCCACCTGTACGGACCCCTTATATGTCACCTTTCTTATTATCTCTGCTATATGATGTGTCACTATATGTGCACATCAGGTAGCCACGTCACTAATGGTTATACTCATGATTATGTCATGGCTATTACGTATTGTTCTAATGTCACAGGCTTATTGATGTCTCTTCCTTTTACATGACAATTCCTGTGGGTGTGGGGCCTGGTGAGGTCACGACAGTGTGTACCTGTAGTATTATGGCAGTTGCGTGATTACACCCCGTTCTCCTGTCTCTGGCTGAGACATGGACCGCGGCTCACCTGCGTTCCACGGGGGTCGCGGGGTGCGCATGCGCTGGGTGACGCCATCTCGATGCGCTCCGGCTCGTCTGGTTTTGTCGCCGCGCATGCGCGGTGCGCAGACGTGGACGCGCTGAAAGATGGCGCTGCCTATCATGGAGCCTCCCGCGCCCGTTCGTGTGGTCCACAGATGTGCCGAATCAAGGTAATTTCTATCCATTACCCTACCCCCATCACGTCCTATATATACCCTGTCCATACAATGCAAAGTACCTCCTGACGAAGCCGTGAGGTGAAACGCGCGTCGAGGTCCCGCGCCCAGGGTTTGTCACTTCAACTGCTGCCATGTCCTCAGGTACGGTCCGCATTAGCATGTGCTAGATTTATGTGGGGTCCTCTGTATGTGTTCTCACCAGGTTCCATACATTCAGGCGTCCACCTATTGTATCTTTTGTTACTTTTTTATTATAACATTGGACTGACAGTGATGCCCACATTATTAGGGTATACTAGCTGAGACTCCAGGGTTCACCCAGTATCTGTGGTGCCGCGTGTACCATACCCTTATTGGGGTGACCATCATATCAGATACCTTCTGGGGTCCCCAGAGCCTCAGTCTTTATCCTATCTTTTTGACCGTACCTTACTGCACACCAATTTGTGCAGGTCCATGGTGCTCTTTTTGAATGTGCTTACCCTGTGCTTTCTCCGTGTACTGTATCACAACATCCCGTTGTTCTCCATCTTTTATATTTTATAATAAATGATATTTTTTTGATACAATACTCCACTTGGTTGGTTTTTAGTTTACTCTGAATTGGTGCAAGTGGTCATTATAGCTGTCTTAATTGACAGAGCTGCCTTGTTGTAGGTTAACGGGATTTCACTAAGTGACTTAAGAAAATCCGGTCAGGAAAAAAAAAATTAATTGACATGTCGCGGATTTTAAAATCCGCACCGCAGGTCAAAATCCGCACGGAAAAAATCTGCATCGTGTGCATTGAGAATTTCAAATTCTCATAGAATACAATGTACATGACCTACGGTGCGGATTTTCCGCACGCAAATCCGCGCGGAAAATCCGCACGCAATCCTGATCGTGTGCAGGGGGCCTTAGTTAGACCTCAGAGAGATCATAAAGTGCTTAACCCCTTAAGGACCCATAACATAGTTGTACGTCATGGGTCCGATCCCTAAACATGGCACCCGCTTGCGCGAGTCAATTAGATGTATATATCAATACAGGCCGTTAGGTAGCAGCCTTGTATTGATATAGTGCAACTGAAGTCTTCAATGATGGCTATTTAGCCATCACTGAATACTATGGGCAATCGAATGATTGCCAGTTTTTGTCACCCAAGGTGACTTAAAAAAAGTAAAAAAAAGTTTTTACAAATATAAAAAAAAAAAGTTCAAATCACCCCCTTTCCTTAAAAAATAAAAATACTTAACCAATAAAAAATATAAACATCATGGGCATCACCGCGTGTGAAAATGCCCATACTATTAAAATATAACAATATTAAAATGGCATATGGCAAATGGTGTAGTAAGAAAAAAATAAAAACAGCCATTTGCCATTTTTTGTCACTTCTACTACCCAATAATTTTTTAATAAAAAGTGATCAAAAAGTCGCACACACTTAAAATTGGTATCACTGAAAAGAACAGATTGTCCTGCAAAAAATGAGCCCTCACACAGCCCCGTACACATAGCTACAAAAAAGTTATAGGGGTCAGAATATGGTTATGAAAAAAAAAGAAATTCCTCAGTCAAAAGGTTTTAAAAAAATTGTTTTCAGTATTAAAACTTAATAAATTAATTAAGTGTGATATAGTTCGAACCGTACTGACCTGGAGAATGAATATAACAGGTCAATTATACCGCATAGTGTACAGTGTAAAAAAAAAAAATCTTTATAAGAATTGAATTTTTTCCCAACTTTGCCCCATTTGGAATTTTTTTCTCGCTCCCTACTACATGGTATGCAACCGTAAATAGTGCCATTAGAAATTACAACCTGTCCTGCACAAAAAAATAAACCCTTATAAGGCTATGTGAATGGAAAAAAAAAAAAGTTAGGACTATGGGAAGGTGGGGAGTGAAAAACGAAAATGCAAAAATGGAAAATCCCACGGTCCTGAAGGGGTTAAATAACTTAAAATGAAAGTTGTCCTATTTTTTTCACGGACAACGGTTCGCGGACCCATTCAAGTCAATGGGTCCGTGAAAAAACACGGATGCACACAAGATTGTCATCCGCGTCCGCGCGTCCGCATCAGGTTTTTTCCTATCATTTGCATGGCAAACTAAACTTAGATTTTTTTTTACTTTCCTTCATGTTTGGAGATCCTCCAAAAATAAAGGAAGACACACGGAAACAAAAACGGACACGGATCACAGAACGACGGAACCCCTTTTTGCGGACCGCAAAGAAAAATACTGTCGTGTGCATGAGGCCTAATAGACAGTCTGGTTAGACTAAGGCTACTTTCACACTTGCGCTTGATCGGATCCGTTCCGAACGGATCCGATCATATTAATGCAGACGGAGGCTCCGTTCAGTACGGATCCGTCTGCATTAATAACTTAGAAAAATTTCGCAAGTGCGCAAGTAGCCTGAGCGGATCCGTTCAGACTTTCAATGTAAAGTCAATGGGGGACGGATCCGCTTGAAGATTGAGCCATATGGTGACATCTTCAAGCGGATCCGTTCCCATTGACTTACATTGTAAGTCTGAACGGATCCGCTCGCCTCCGCACGGCCAGGCGGACAGCTGAACGCTGCAAGCAGCGTTCAGCTGTCCGCCTGTCCGTGCGGAGGCGAGCGGAGCGGAGGCTGAACGCCGCCAGACTGATGCAGTCTGAGCGGATCCGCTCCATTCAGACTGCATCAGGGCTGGACGGAGGCGTTCGGGTCCGCTCGTGAGCTCCTTCAAACGGAGCTCACGAACGGACCTATGAACGCTAGTGTGAAAGTAGCCTAAAAGTCAGAGATACCAAAATTCTTCTAATGCCAAAGCGCAAAAGGCACTTCATAGTGCTGCGCCTGCCACAATTCTAACCCTGAAACTAGTAGAGCCTCTGGGGACTGGCTCGCTGCATATGCGGCAACTCCTGTCCTTGAGAATGACAGGAGGCTGCTGCATAGTAGTTTCTATGGCGCCCCTGCCTGGGATGAACACAGTAAAGTCATCATAGACTCAAATGGTAATGCATTGGAGTCTTTGAGAATAGCAATCCCTATGGCAACTATAAAAAAAAGTTAAAATAAATAAATTAAGTAAAAAAAAAAGTTTAAAAAAAATATAAAAATTCAAATCACCCCATTTCCCGAAAATGAAAAAAAAAAATGAAATAAAAAAATACACATCAAGGGTATCATCTTGTGCAAAAACACCCGTACTATCAAAATATAAAAATATTTATACCATAAAAATTAAATAAGTTAAATAAAAAATTGATTAAAAAGTCATTCATTGGTATCAATGAAAAGTACAGATCGCCCAGCAAAAAATTAGTTCTCACACAGCTCCGCACACATAACTACAAAAAAGTTATAGGGATCAGAAAATGACAACGGAAATAATATATTTATATTAGAAAGTACAACTTGTCCCTAAAAAAAAAAAGCCTTCATATGGCTATGTGAAGACAAAAAAAGCAAAAAACAAAAAAGGGAAAAAATAAGGAAAATCACCTTGTTAGGAAAGGTTTAAAGTCATGTAAACATAAACAATAACATGAAGTCTACATAAACAAAAGCAATCACATAGGATCCTAATCTGGCTACATATAGAATAAATCAATAAACCATTCTAATCTAATATAATCACAAATAGTGTCATGCGGAATATAAATGTATACATAGCCTTGTAGTCATAGAGATAAACATGAACCTGATTAAGGACAGTCGATGTGCAAATCATTGCTGATCAGTGCTATACTGATATTCATCTCTATGACGCAGCCTGCTGGGAAACGTTGGAGGCAGGCCTGAGGTCTATACTAGGTCCCGGCCTGTTTTCACTGACATCTGCACCCCGCGATCTCATTTACCATTGTCTGCGTATCACGACCGGCGTGCCGATCACATACGTGATGCAAGGGGAGGGAAAAGGAAGGCCCTGTCCAAGGGAGAGGGAAAGATGGTGACCCCTAACTCACCTTGAGGCTGGCACCTGACTGCCCTGACGTCCCTAGACGGGTTTCTCACCCGTACGCCGATCACGTTCCTAAACCCTGGCTTTCCCTAAGATGAGCCCTAGGTAGTGAATAGGGCGGTGGGAACACTAGTCCGCACCACTAACTCTAAAGAGAAACACTAGGGAGAAGACAGACAATACTGACAAAACATATAGTCCCAGGTGGGCGACAGCAAACAACCAACAGGGATCCGGAGGGTAATGCTCTGGTACGACAACCAGGGATAACAGCAACTCAGCTCCAGTGGGTCAGTATAGAAGTCCAGGCAGGAAGCTCTATATCTGGCAACCAGAGAAGTGGGAGAGGAGACTATAAGGAGGTTGGGAGTGACAGACAAGAAACAGCTGAGGAGGAGAAGCTACGGATCCCTGAGTGAGACAAAAAGGATTGCAAGGCAAACACAGAAAACTACCATTAAGTAACAGCACTATCTTTAGACATAGAGCGTGCAGCCACCCGCTGCGACTTCCTGACCCCGGGTATAACGGAGTCAGACGTGGCTCTTGACACCCTCGTGACACTGCGGCATATAAAAGCTTAAACAGTCTGGTTAAGCACTCCTGCAGGAGTCCCGGCAGTGCTTAGACTTGGCTGCCGTAAAAAAAAAAAGTGGAAGCCCAGCCTCAGGCCCCTTAGTGACTGATGTAAAAATGGCGTATGAGTGGACACTAAAGGGTTAACTTGGGATAATGGGGGAATAACACACACCTGGCCATGGAACAGCTGAGAAGCCAATTGTCCCATTACTTTTGGTCCCTTAACAAGTGGGAGGCACATATGCAAACTGTTGTAATTCCTACACCGTTCACCTGATTTGGATGTAAATACCCTCAAATTAAAGCTGACGGTAACCCTGCAGTTAAAGCACATCTTGTTTGTTTCATTTCAAATCCATTGTGGTGGTGTATAGAGCCAAAAATGTTACAATTGTGTCGATGTCCCAAAATTTATGGACCTGACTGTATATGTACCACCTGATCAAGTTCGCATGTGGGATAGAAGGGCAAAAAGTGCACAAGGATGCTACTGCCCAGGGGTTGAAACAAATTATAGCAGATCAATTGGAACGATAAGTGGGGAGATCTCTGGATCCATGTGAGGTACAGGGCTGGTTCTAGCTGTGTTAAAAAGATATTGTCAGGTATTATATCAGGAATGCCCAACCTGCGGTCCTCCAGCTGTTGCCAAACTACAACTCCCAGCATGCCTGGACAGCCTAGAGCAGGGATGCCCAACCTGCGGCCCTCCAGCTGTTGCCAAATTACAATTGCCAGCATGCCTGGACAGCCTTCAGCTATTAGGACATGCTGGGAGTTGTAGTTTTGCAACAGCTGGAGGGCTGCAGGTTCAGCATCCCTGACCTAGAGCTATTACAGCATGTTGGGAGTTGTAGTTTTGCAGCAGCTGGAGGGCCGCAGGCTGAGAATCTCTGTATTATATGAGGTCTGATTTTCATTTTCTACATTAAGCATGGATAACCCCTTAAAAGGGAACCTGTCACTGTGAAAATGTAAATTAGTCTGCCAGCAGCGTGCTACAGAGCAGGGGAGCTGAGCATATTGACTTATAATTTTATGGAAAAAGAGTCAGTAGAACTTGCAAATTAGTCATTTAAATTCCTGCTCATTCTGGGTTATGAAGTCAATGAGGCGGTCCTATCAGTGATTGACAGTGACCTCTGTTTGTACAGTCATAGAGGGAGAGCTGTCAATCACTGATTGGACCGCCTCCTTGACTTAGCATGAAACCTCATGTGAGTGGCGCTCAGGTGAGCATTGCACCCTCTGCCCGCCGTCTAGATAGTGAACAGGACAAGCAGTTGTATTACACTAACTACTCCTCCGCTAGAAGGCGCGCAGTTGAACAGTAAAGAGGACGTAGTTCTTGCATGAGAGCCACAACTTCTCCAAAGAGCTGATCAGTGGGGGCGCCAGGTGTCTGGCCGCTGCCGTTCTGATATTGATGACAGCAGTTGCAGAGGGAACTGAGCCTCTAGGTGTAATGGCAACGCCCCCATTGCTCCTAGAGGCTCATTTGCATATAGTAAAACATCATTTTTCTCAGTAATGCGGGCACATATGAACATAGGGCCAACACAGATGCCTTCAGCTGCCAAGTGCACATGTAACAGGTCAGCCGGTGTCATAGGTACAAAACTGCTGACAGATGCCCTATAAGGTCACATTCTTTAACATATATATATATTTTTTTATATCAGGCCTATATCTGGATTGATAAATGTCACCATGTGATATATATATTCTCCATTGTGACACATATTCTCTGTTTAGACAGTTATCTTTACCAAGAAGTAAGTCTGTACTCGTGAAATGTGTTTGTATAGGTTGATGCAATATTTATCAATATATATTACGTGTATCTGTACAATTCAGTGAAAGGAGAAGAATGCTGTTATTATTGGAATAATATTTTAATGGTTGATTGATATAACGGAGGTTTACAAAATCTTGCATTTTATATGAAAGCGAATGACTGGGCGAAAGCACGGGAATAGCTTCTATAACCGGACGCTGAGGGCAGCATTGTTTTTATAGAAATATGATAAATGTCTCTAATGTAACTTCAAAGTCTCCGGGCGCTTTGTTCACACTCTGCCTTTTGATACGGCCGCACGCTATGCCTTTCATGTTATAGAAGGAATGTGAAATAGGGGAAAATCATGGCCCTGCTGTTAATCATCTTCACTGAGAGACGCACCCCTTGATATATCAAATTTTCTTTGGTAATAAAGATAGTAATTAAATGGGACTCATGTCTTCAGGACGTATTACGGTAATTAAATAAGGACCCAATCTAAATGCAGTGGGGATTCTACTCCTGCAGATTTTATCGCAGATCTGCAAGGAGAACTGATGTCAGAATCACTGCCTTCCCCTTTGCTCGGAGCATTGTTTTGGCTTGTAAAAATACTATGATTTTTATGTTCTTTACAAGTGTTTCATGGGTGGCGTTTTTGTGTTTGGACATTTTTACACATATTTTAAAATTTTATAGAGAAGCCTCATGGAAAAATCACAAAAAAAATCATACCCAGAGCATGCTTTGAAAAAATGGTTTACTTTGTGACAGAATTTTAATACGGAATTGTGACACAATTTTGGTCTAACGTATTTCACATTTGGCCACACCCCATTCCTGTTAAACCACACCCCTATTGCTGAGTTAGGTGAGGTGGCTTTTTCTAAAACTAGATGCATCAAATTGCACCAAAAATGCTCCAAATTGCTCCGGTTACAGCAAAATTTTTGTATAATTTACAACAACCTCTAGTTACATTAGTGAATGTGGGCCAGAGTTTGTAGTGCAATTAATATTATCTTATTATCTTTAGGGTTCATGCACACAAGGGTATTTTTTGTCTACATCCAATCCGCATTTTTTGCAGGTTGAATGCGGACCCATTACCTTCAAACACCGTAGATGACCCCATAGTACTCCTCTACCCCCTTCCCCATAGTACCCATTATAATGTGTCCCAGTATAAAATGCCTCTATACAGAGCCCCCATATAAAATATCCCTTCTTTGTGGCCTCAGTAGAAGCTCCCATAGTGCTCCTCTCCCCCCTTACCCCATAGTATCCCCCATATAAAATACCCCTTTTTTGTGGCCTCAGTAGATGCCCCCATAGTGCCCCCCAATAATATGCCAGTAACAAGTGCCCCTATAGATGCCCCCATAGTGCCACCCAATAATGTGCCAGTAAAAAGTGCCCCCATAGTGCCCCCAATAATGTGCCAGTAAAAAATGCCCCCATAGATACCCCCATAGTGCCACCCAATAATGTTCCAGTAAGAAGTTCCCCCATAGATGGCCCCCAATAATGTGCCAGTAAGAAGTGCCCCCCTTAGATGCCCCCCAATAATGTGCCATTAAGAAGTGCCCCCCATATTTGCCCCCAATCATGTGCCAGTAAGAAGTGCCCCCCATAGATGCCCCCCCAATCATGTGCCAGTAAGTAGTGCCCCCCAATAATGTGCCAGTAAGAAGTGCCCCCTTAGATGCCCCCCAATCATGTGCCTTTAAGAAGTGCCCCCCATAGATTTCCCCAATCATGTGCCAGTAAGAAGTGCCCCCCATAGATGCCCCCCAAATCATGTGCCAGTAAGTAGTGCCCCCCATAGATGCCCCCCAATCATGTGCCAGTGACAAGTGCCCCCACAGCACTCCTCTCCCGTATTGTACCATATAAAAAAACACATATACTTGCCTCCATCAGGCTGGCAGCGATGCAATGCAGGCCTCCTCTTGCCTGTGTCCCGCGGTGTACGGCTCAGGCGGCACAATGATGTCTTCGCACCGCCTGCACCTGCGTTTGATAGGCTGCAGGCACTAGGTCTGCAGCCTATCAGAGGAACGGGGAAGGGAGACACCTCTCCCCTGCCCTGCAGAATCCATCTGTATCGCTGTCCTGAGGAAGGCGATACAGATGACTATATGTCACCGCCAGACATCTGAGAAGCTCTGACAGACTTTCTTCGGAACCTCCTGCTTGAGGTTCTTTTGTTTTGCTTTAGTTTTGTCATCTCGTTTCCCTCTCTCAGCTGTCTAGTTGCACTGATTGCATCCCTTTAAATACCCTCCCATACTGCATCACTTTGCGGTTTATACAACTTCCTGGAGTGTGTACATGCTGGATGCTACAACTGATGCTTCTACAGATAAGTCTGTTCATTTATTTGTGTTTTCCTGTTTGCTTGATCCTAGGTGACCCTGACTCCCTCGGTATTAAGTGTAGGGAGCCGGTGGTCGTGTCCCCTCACTGTTATAGGGTGTTTAGGTGTCATACAGTCGAGGCACGAGGGCATGCAGTTTTCTATCATAGAGATCTTTGCATGGGCTTTGAAGACAGGGAGAGTTTCAGGGCTTAAATAGGGGTCACCCTTTTGTTCCTTAGTTTGGATCAAGCCAGTCGGATCCTTATTTGTTTTGGTGTGGAGAAACCAGCACTCACTCAGGTGCACGCTGCACGGGAGAGGACGTCGATCCACAGCAATGTGAAAAAGAGAAATCCCAGCAAATCAGATATGCTTTATTCCATAAATGAAAATAGTCCTATAACCAGGACGCGTTTCGGCGATGTGCCTTCATCAACAGGTATATCCAAATACAATTTTAACAAGCTATATATACTCTACAGTCACCACCCACAAGGGCTAGGGTTAATCCCATAAGGGGAATGGCAACAAGAAACACAGGTGTAATCAATTTGATAATGAACAAGCCAAACAGAAAAAAGCATCTAGATAGATATTTCATCTTACACTTGTAGATAATTCTCTTGTATAATGTTCAGATATTCAATGTCTGAAAAATAAATAAATAATACATTATTTTCTATTTGGGGATAACTATTATCTCCAGAAGTGTGGGACCGCGATGGGGTCAAACGTGACCCCGCCCTATGCAAATATATTTATGGCTGCATTTGAAGAAGCATATGTCTATACTAATGAATTATATAGTGAGAATATCCTGATTTGGAAAAGATTTATCGATGATATTTTTTGAATATGGGCGGGGCCACCTGAGACCCTGATGGCGTTTATGGATCATCTGAATGTAGCATGTGAGGGTCTACAGTTTACAATGACATGTGATAGAGATAAAGTCAGCTTTTTGGATACACTGGTCATAAAAAACCAGGATGGTCAATTATCCACTGACCTCTATAGGAAGGAAACGGATCGAAATAGTATTTTGCATTATTCAAGTGCACACCCTCCATCTTTAAAAAGATCTATACCTAAATCTCAATATCAGCGGGTGAGGCGGATTGTTACGGATCCACTTATACAGAACCAGAGGCTGGGGGAAATGACTACTAGATTTAAAGAAAGAGGATATCCCTCTGATGTATTATCTAATAGTGGTGCTGATTAGAGTTGAGCGAACACCTGGATGTTCGGGTTCGAGAAGTTCGGCCGAACTTCCCGGAAATGTTCGGGTTCGGGATCCGAACCCGATCCGAACTTCGTCCCGAACCCGAACCCCATTGAAGTCAATGGGGACCCGAACTTTTCGGCACTAAAACGGCTGTAAAACAGCCCAGGAAAGGGCTAGAGGGCTGCAAAAGGCAACAACATGTAGGTAAATCCCCTGCAAACAAATGTGGATAGGGAAATGAATTAAAATAAAAATTAAATAAATAAAAATTAACCAAAATCAATTGGAGAGAGGTCCCATAGCAGAGAATCTGGCTTCCCGTCACCCACCACTGGAACAGTCCATTCTCAGATATTTAGGCCCCAGCACCCAGGCAGAGGAGAGAGGTCCCGTAACAGAGAATCTGGCTTCATGTCAGCAGAGAATCAGTCTTCATATCATAGCAGAGAATCAGGCTTCACGTCAGCCACCAGTGCAACAGTCCATTGGCATATATTTAGGCCCAGCACACAGGCAGAGGAGAGAGGTCCCGTAACAGAGGATCTGGCTTCATGTCAGCAGAGAATTAGTCTGCATGTCATAGCAGAGAATGAGGCTTCACGTCAGCCACCACTGCAACAGTCCATTGGCATATATTTAGGCCCAGCACCCAGGCAGAGGAGAGAGGTCCCGTAACAGAGAATCTGGCTTCATGTCAGCAGAGAATCAGTCTTCATGTCATAGCAGAGAATCAGGCTTCACGTCACCCACCACTGTAAGAGTCCATTTTCATAAATTTAGGCCCAGCACCCAGGCAGAGGAGAGAGGTCCCGTAACAGACAATCTGGCTTCACGTCAGCAGAGAATTAGTCTGCATGTCATAGCAGAGAATGAGGCTTCACGTCAGCCACCACTGCAACAGTCCATTGGCATATATTTAGGCCCAGCACACAGGCAGAGGAGAGAGGTCCCGTAACAGACAATCTGGCTTCATGTCAGCAGAGAATCAGTCTGCATGTCATAGCAGAGAATCAGGCTTCACGTCAGCCACCACTGCAACAGTCCATTGGCATATATTTAGGCCCAGCACACAGGCAGAGGAGAAAGGTCCCGTAACAGAGAATCTGGCTTCATGTCAGCAGAGAATCAGTCTGCATGTCATAGCAGAGAATCAGGCTTCACGTCACCCAACATTGGAACAGTCCATTGGCATATATTTAGGCCCCGGCACCCAGACAGAGGAGAGGTTCATTCAACTTTGGGTAGCCTCGCAATATAATGGTAAAATGAAAATAAAAATAGGATTGAATGAGGAAGTGCCCTGGAGTCCAATAATATATGGTTAAGGGGAGGTAGTTAATGTTTAATCTGGACAAGGGACGGATAGGTCCTGTGGGATCCATGCCTGGTTCATTTTTATGAACGTCAGCTTGTCCACATTGGCTGTAGACAGGCGGCTGCGTTTGTCTGTAATGACGCCCCCTGCCGTGCTGAATACACGTTCAGACAAAACGCTGGCCGCCGGGCAGGCCAGCACCTCCAAGGCATAAAAGGCTAGCTCTGGCCACGTGGACAATTTAGAGACCCAGAAGTTGAATGGGGCCGAACCATCAGTCAGTACGTGGAGGGGTGTGCACATGTACTGTTCCACCATGTTAGTGAAATGTTGCCTCCTGCTAACACGTTGCGTATCAGGTGGTGGTGCAGTTAGCTGTGGCGTGTTGACAAAACTTTTCCACATCTCTGCCATGCTAACCCTGCCCTCAGAGGAGCTGGCCAGTGACACAGCTGCGTTGGCGACCTCTTGCTCCTCCTCTGCCTTGGCCTTGGGCTTCCACTTGTTCCCCTGTGACATTTGGGAATGCTCTCAGTAGCGCGTCTACCAACGTGCGCTTGTACTCGCGCATCTTCCTATCACGCTCCAGTGCAGGAAGTAAGGTGGGCACATTGTCTTTGTAGCGTGGATCCAGCAGGGTGGCAACCCAGTAGTCCGCACAGGTTAAAATGTGGGCAACTCTGCTGTCGTTGCGCAGGCACTGCAGCATGTAGTCGCTCATGTGTGCCAGGCTGCCCAGGGGTAAGGACAAGCTGTCCTCTGTGGGAGGCGTATCGTCATTGTCCTGCCTTTCCCCCCAGCCACGCACCAGTGATGGACCCGAGCTGCGTTGGGTGCCACCCCGCTGTGACCATGCTTCATCCTCATCCTCCTCCACCTCATCCTCGTCCTCCTCGTCCTCCAGTAGTGGGCCCTGTCTGGCCACATTTGTACCTGGCCTCTGCTGTTGCCAAAAACCTCCCTCTGAGTCACTTCGAAGAGACTGGCCTGAAAGTGCTAAAAATGACCCCTCTTCCTCCTCCTCCTCCTCCTCCTCCTGGGCCACCTCCTCTTCCATCATCGCCCTAAGTGTTTTCTCAAGGAGACATAGAAGTGGTATAGTAACGCTGATAACGGCGTCATCGCCACTGGCCATGTTGGTGGAGTACTTGAAACAGCGCAACAGGGCACACAGGTCTCGCATGGAGGCCCAGTCATTGGTGGTGAAGTGGTGCTGTTCTGTAGTGCGACTAACCCGTGCGTGCTGCAGCTGAAACTCCACTATGGCCTGCTGCTGCTCGCACAGTCTGTCCAGCATGTGCAAGGTGGAGTTCCACCTGGTGGGCACGTCGCATATGAGGCGGTGAGCGGGAAGGCTGAAGTTACGCTGTAGCGCAGACAGGCGAGCAGCAGCAGGATGTGAACGCCGGAAGCGCGAACAGACGGCCCGCACTTTATGCAGCAGCTCTGACATGTCGGGGTAGTTGTGAATGAACTTCTGCACCACCAAATTCAGCACATGCGCCAAGCAAGGGATGTGCGTCAAATTGGCTAGTCCCAGAGCTGCAACGAGATTTCGCCCATTATCACACACCACCAGGCCGGGCTTGAGGCTCACCGGCAGCAACCACTCGTCGGTCTGTTGTTCTATACCCCGCCACAACTCCTGTGCGGTGTGGGGCCTGTCCCCCAAACATATGAGTTTCAGAATGGCCTGCTGACGTTTACCCCGGGCTGTGCTGAAGTTGGTGGTGAAGGTGTGTGGCTGACTGGATGAGCAGGTGGAAGAAGAGGAGGAGGAAGCCGAGAAGGAGGAGGTGGCAACAGGAGGCAAAGAATGTTGCCCTGCGATCCTTGGCGGCGGAAGGACGTGCGCTAAACAGCTCTCCGCCTGGGGCCCAGCTGCCACTACATTTACCCAGTGTGCAGTTAGGGAGATATAGCGTCCCTGGCCGTGCTTACTGGTCCACGTATCTGTGGTTAGGTGGACCTTGCTACAGAGGGCGTTGCGCAGTGCACACTTGATTTTATCGGATACTTGGTTGTGCAGGGAAGGCACGGCTCTCTTGGAGAAGTAGTGGCGGCTGGGAACAACATACTGTGGGATAGCAAGCGACATGAGCTGTTTGAAGCTGTCTGTGTCCACCAGCCTAAATGACAGCATTTCATAGGCCAGTAGTTTAGAAATGCTGGCATTCAGGGCCAGGGATCGAGGGTGGCTAGGTGGGAATTTACGCTTTCTCTCAAATGTTTGTGAGATGGAGAGCTGAACGCTGCCGTGTGACATGGTTGAAACGCTTGGTGACGGAGGTGGTGGTGGTGTTGGTGGTACATCCCCTGTTTGCTGGGCGGCAGGTGCCAACGTTCCTCCAGAGGCAGAGGAAGAGGCCGAGGCGGCAGCAGCAGAAGAGGTAGCAGGGGGAGCCTGAGTGACTTCCTTGGTTTTAAGGTGTTTACTCCACTGCAGTTCATGCTTTGCATGCAGGTGCCTGGTCATGCAGGTTGTGCTCAGGTTCAGAACGTTAATGCCTCGCTTCAGGCTCTGATGGCACAGCGTGCAAACCACTCGGGTCTTGTCGTCAGCACATTGTTTGAAGAAGTGCCATGCCAGGGAACTCCTTGAAGCTGCCTTTGGGGTGCTCGGTCCCAGATGGCGGCGGTCAGTAGCAGGCGGAGTCTCTTGGCGGCGGGTGTTCTGCTTTTGCCCACTGCTCCCTCTTTTGCTACGCTGTTGGCTCGGTCTCACCACTGCCTCTTCCTCCGAACTGTGAAAGTCAGTGGCACGACCTTCATTCCATGTGGGGTCTAGGACCTCATCGTCCCCTGCATCGTCTTCCACCCAGTCTTGATCCCTGACCTCCTGTTCAGTCTGCACACTGCAGAAAGACGCAGCAGTTGGCACCTGTGTTTCGTCATCATCAGAGACATGCTGAGGTGGTATTCCCATGTCCTCATCATCAGGAAACATAAGTGGTTGTGCGTCAGTGCATTCTATGTCTTTCACCGCTGGGGAAGGGCTAGGTGGATGCCCTTGGGAAACCCTGCCAGCGGAGTCTTCAAACAGCATAAGAGACTGCTGCATAACTTGAGGCTGAGACAGTTTCCCTGGTATGCATGGGGGTGATGTGACAGACTGATGGGGTTGGTTTTCAGGCGCCATCTGTGCGCTTTCTGCAGAAGACTGGGTGGGAGATAATGTGAACGTGCTGGATCCACTGTCGGCCACCCAATTGACTAATGCCTGTACCTGCTCAGGCCTTACCATCCTTAGAACGGCATTGGGCCCCACCATATATCGCTGTAAATTCTGGCGGCTACTGGGACCTGAGGTAGTTGGTACACTAGGACGTGTGGATGTGGCAGAACGGCCACGTCCTCTCCCAGCACCAGAGGGTCCACTAACACCACCACGACCATGTCCACGTCCGCGTCCCTTACTAGATGTTTTCCTCATTGTTATGGTTCACCACAACAACAAAAATATTATTTGGCCCAATGTATTGTATTCAAATTCAGCGGGATATAAATTTGAGGCCTAGTATTTAGGCGCTGGGTGACCGGTATGGATTTAGTGACAGAATTAGACTTGGAAATGCACAGTAGCGTGTGTGTGAAGTTATTCTGAATGACCCTATGTGCACCTTGAATATTATATACCCTTTTAGGGATAGATTTCAAATAGCTCTGATATAGCAGGAACCACTAAATTATGAAATTGCTAAATTGGGAATTGTATTTCAACCCAGAACAAAAAATGTGCTTTGACGGACACTAAATAACTTTCCCATCCACAACAGGACAGCGGTAACGAGAGATTTAGCGGGATATAAATTTGAGGCCTAGTATTTAGGCGCTGGGTGACCGGTATGGATTTAGCGACAGAATTAGACTTGGAAATGCACAGTAGCGTGTGTGTGAAGTTATTCTGAATGACCCTATGTGCACCTTGAATATTATATACCCTTTTAGGGATAGATTTCAAATAGCTCTGATATAGCAGAAACCACTAAATTATGAAATTGCTAAATTGGGAATTGTACTTCAACCCAGAACAAAAAATGTGCTTTGACGGACACTAAATAACTTTCCCAGCCACAACAGTACAGCGGTAACGAGAGATTTAGCGGGATATAAATTTGAGGCCTAGTATTTAGGCGCTGGGTGACCGGTATGGATTTAGTGACAGAATTAGACTTGGAAATGCACAGTAGCGTGTGTGTGAAGTTATTCTGAATGACCCTATGTGCACCTTGAATATTATATACCCTTTTAGGGATAGATTTCAAATAGCTCTGATATAGCAGAAACCACTAAATTATGAAATTGCTAAATTGGGAATTGTATTTCAACCCAGAACAAAAAATGTGCTTTGACGGACACTAAATAACTTTCCCAGCCACAACAGGACAGCGGTAACGAGAGATTTAGCGGGATATAAATTTGAGGCCTAGTATTTAGGCGCTGGGTGACCGGTATGGATTTACTAACAGAATTAGACTTGGAAATGCACAGTAGCGTGTGTGTGAAGTTATTCTGAATGACCCTATGTGCACCTTGAATATTATATACCCTTTTAGAGATAGATTTCAAATAGCTCTGATATAGCAGAAACCACTAAATTATGAAATTGCTAAATTGGGAATTGTAGTTCAACCCTGAACAAAAAATGTGCTTTGGCGGACACTAAATAACTTGCCCAGCCACAACAGTACAGCGGTAACGACAGATTTAGCGGGATATAAATTTGAGGCCTAGTATTTAGGCGCTGGGTGACCGGTATGGATTTAGTGACAGAATTAGACTGGGATATGGCCAAAAAATAACCACACTATTGCTGGTTAAATGCACTTGGTGTGACAGCTTGACCAACCACACTACTGAGGGTTAAATGCACTTGGTGACGGGCGCAGCTTTCCCCTGATGTAGTATATATATGGCCAAAAAATGAACAGACAATTGCTGGTTAAATGCACTTGGTGTGACAGCTTCACCCTGATGTAGGCTTTAGCCAAAAAACAACCACACCATTGAGGGTTAAATGCACTTGGTGACAGGCGCAGCTTGCCCCTGATGTAGGCTTTAGCCAAAAAACAACCACACCATTGAGGGTTAAATGCACTTGGTGACAAGCGCAGCTTGCCCCTGATGTAGTATATGGCCAAAAAATGAACAGACTATTGCTGGTTAAATGCACTTGGTGTGACAGCTTGACCAACCACACTACTGAAGTTAAATGCACTTGGTGACGGGCGCAGCTTGCCCCTGATGTAGTATATGGCCAAAAAATAAACAGACTATTGCTGGTTAAATGCACTTGGTGTGACAGCTTCACCCTGATGTAGGCTTTAGCCAAAAAACAACCACACCATTGAGGGTTAAATGCACTTGGTGACAGGCGCAGCTTGCCCCTGATGTAGTATATGGCCAAAAAATAAACAGACTATTGCTGGTTAAATGCACTTGGTGTGACAGCTTCACCCTGATGTAGGCTTTAGCCAAAAAACAACCACACCATTGAGGGTTAAATGCACTTGGTCGCAGCTTGGATGCACTTGGTCGCAGCACCGCACAAGACACAAAATGGCCGCCGATCACCCCAGAAAAAAGTGACTGACAAACGGTCTGGGCAGCCTAAAAACAGTGAGCAATTGAGTATCAGCAGCTCAATGATCCACAGCTGCAGATCGATCAATTAATCAAGTCCTTTGGAGGAGTTAATCTGCCTAATCTCGCCCTACTGTCGCAGCCGCAACCTCTCCCTACGCTAATCAGAGCAGAGTGACGGGCGGCGCTATGTGACTCCAGCTTAAATAGAGGCTGGGTCACATGGTGCTCTGGCCAATCACAGCCATGCCAATAGTAGGCATGGCTGTGATGGCCTCTTGGGGCAAGTAGTATGACGCTTGTTGATTGGCTGCTTTGCAGCCTTTCAAAAAGCGCCAAGAAAGCGTCACAAAAGCGCCAAGAAAGCGACGAACACCGAACCCGAACCCGGACTTTTACGAAAATGTCCGGGTTCGGGTCCGTGTCCCGGACACCCCAAAATTCGGTACGAACCCAAACAATACAGTTCGAGTTCGCTCATCCCTAGTGCTGATCAATCGATTGTGACAGTTAAACAAAAGAAAAGGGATGATGCTAGGATAGCATTTGTTCATAAATTTCACCCTTTTAATACACAGATTGACAACATTGTCAGAAAACACTGGCATTTGTTGGGTAAGGCCTATCCAGAGGTCTTAGAGTTTAAAAGTTTACCCCTGATCTGCAATAGGAGGAACATGTTAGTTAAAGCGGATATAGGGGGCACTAAACACCGGCTGCGCCAAAGTGTATTATCCACACCACGTAGAGGTACGTTCCCCTGCCTGCATTGTCTCCAATGTTCACACATCATAAAGGGCTCTACATTTTATCATCCACATACTGGGATTTCGTTTGAAGTAAAAGTTTTTTTTACATGTGAGTCTTCAAATGTCATTTATTTGATTAAATGCCCTTGTGGTCTATTGTACATTGGTGAGACAATGCAGGCAGTGAGGGACAGAATCAATAAGCATAAATCGACTATTAGAACCAAAAACTTGTTATTACCCATACCTAGCCACTTTGAAAAGTGTAGACATTCGATTGCCCAGCTGAAATTTCAGGTTATAGAGCTGGTGACCAGACCACGGAGGGGGGGTGACATCAAAAAGATGTTGCTACGAAGGGAAGCCTTTTGGATCCACACGTTGGACACATTGCACCCTAGAGGCCTCAATAGGGAATATGAGGTCATGCATTTATAAAGGTACAATTTTGTTATGTATTTACAATATATTTATTATTTATTTATTTTTCAGACATTGAATATCTGAACATTATACAAGAGAATTATCTACAAGTCTAAGATGAAATATCTATCTAGATGCTTTTTTCTGTTTGGCTTGTTCATTATCAAATTGATTACACCTGTGTTTCTTGTGGCCATTCCCCTTATGGGATGGACCCCTGCCCTTGTGGGTGGTGACTGTAGAGTATATATAGCTTGTTAAAATTGTATTTGGATATACCTGTTGATGAAGGCACATCGCCGAAACGTGTCCTGGTTATAGGACTATTTTCATTTATGGAATAAAGGATCCTTATTTGTAACTTCTTGTTTTCTGTTACACCATCCGTGACACTATAGAGATGAGCGCTTCCACAATGGAAGCGCTAATCTCTCTGTGCCTTGCCGCCGTCCCCCACTTGTCACCAGGGCTGCGCCACCTTAGGCCTAATTGGCGGTGCGGCCCTGCTGGCGCTCTTGCCCTCCCGCCCCCCCCCCCCCCCCCACGCTACACCACTGAATTTTATTACTCTTCCATAAAGGCCAGATTTGTGGAGTACACGACTAATAGTTTTCCTGTGGACAGATTCTTTTACCTGAGCTATGAATCTCTGCAGCTCCTTCAGAGTGATCATGGGCCTCTTGGCTGCTTCTCTAAGTAGTGCTCTCCTTGCCTGAGCTGTCAGTTTAGTGGACAGCCATGTCTTGGTAGGTTTGCAGTAGTGACATACTCATTCCATTTTTGGATGATGGATTGAACAGTGCTCAATGAAATGTTTAGAGCCTGGGATATTTTTTATAACCTAACCCTGCTTTACACTTCTCCACAACTTTACCCCTGACCTGTTTGGTGTGTTCCTTGGTTTTCATGATGCTGTTTGATGACTAATGTTCATTCACAAACCTTTGACGGCTTCACAAAACAGCTGTAGTTATACTGAGAATAAATGACACGCAGGTGGATTTTGTTTAGGGGTATCAGAGTACAGGGGGAAGGGGGATCAATACAAATGCAAGCCACACTTGCCAGAGTTTTATTTATTCACATTTTTGAAAACCATGTATTATTTTCTTTTGACATCACTTGCTACTTTTTGTTGGCCTATCACATAAAATCTCAGTAAGATACAAATGAAAACATGTGAAAAAGTTCAACGAGTATGAATACAGGGAGTGCAGAATTATTAGGCAAGTTGTATTTTTGAGGATTAATTTTATTATTGAACAACAACCATGTTCTCAATTAACCCAAAAAACTCATTAATATCAAAGCTGAATATTTTTGGAAGTAGTTTTTAGTTTGTTTTTAGTTTTAGCTATTTTAGGGGGATATCTGTGTGTGCAGGTGACTATTACTGTGCATAATTATTAGGCAACTTAACAAAAAACAAATATATACCCATTTCAATTATTTATTTTTACCAGTGAAACCAATATAACATCTCAACATTCACAAATATATATTTCTGACATTCAAAAACAAAACAAAAACAAATCAGTGACCAATATAGCCACCTTTCTTTGCAAGGACACTCAAAAGCCTGCCATCCATGGATTCTGTCAGTGTTTTGATCTGTTCACCATCAACATTGCGTGCAGCAGCAACCACAGCCTCCCAGACACTGTTCAGAGAGGTGTACTGTTTTCCCTCCTTGTAAATCTCACATTTGATGATGGACCACAGGTTCTCAATGGGGTTCAGATCAGGTGAACAAGGAGGCCATGTCATTAGATTTTCTTCTTTTATACCCTTTCTTGCCAGCCACGCTGTGGAGTACTTGGACGCGTGTGATGGAGCATTGTCCTGCATGAAAATCATGTTTTTCTTGAAGGATGCAGACTTCTTCCTGTACCACTGCTTGAAGAAGGTGTCTTCCAGAAACTGGCAGTAGGACTGGGAGTTGAGCTTGACTCCATCCTCAACCTGAAAAGGCCCCACAAGCTCATCTTTGATGATACCAGCCCAAACCAGTACTCCACCTCCACCTTGCTGGCGTCTGAGTCGGACTGGAGCTCTCTGCCCTTTACCAATCCAGCCACGGGCCCATCCATCTGGCCCATCAAGACTCACTCTCATTTCATCAGTCCATAAAACCTTAGAAAAATCAGTCTTGAGATATTTCTTGGCCCAGTCTTGACGTTTCAGCTTGTGTGTCCTGTTCAGTGGTGGTCGTCTTTCAGCCTTTCTTACCTTGGCCATGTCTCTGAGTATTGCACACCTTGTGCTTTTGGGCACTCCAGTGATGTTGCAGCTCTGAAATATGGCCAAACTGGTGGCAAGTGGCATCTTGGCAGCTGCACGCTTGACTTTTCTCAGTTCATGGGCAGTTATTTTGCGCCTTGGTTTTTCCACACGCTTCTTGCGACCCTGTTGACTATTTTGAATGAAACGCTTGATTGTTCGATGATCACGCTTCAGAAGCTTTGCAATTTTAAGAGTGCTGCATCCCTCTGCAAGATATCTCACTATTTTTGACTTTTCTGAGCCTGTCAAGTCCTTCTTTTGACCCATTTTGCCAAAGGAAAGGAAGTTGCCTAATAATTATGCACACCTGATATAGGGTGTTGATGTCATTAGACCACACCCCTTCTCATTACAGAGATGCACATCACCTAATATGCTTAATTGGTAGTAGGCTTTCGAGCCCATACAGCTTGGAGTAAGACAACATGCATAAAGAGGATGATGTGGTCAAAAAACTAATTTGCCTAATAATTCTGCACTCCCTGTACTTATTCAAGGCACTGTATCTGGCTGCTGCAGGGGATATGTGGAAGCCAGTGCAGAAGCTGCTTTCCCAGAACAGCTCTGTTTTTGGCACTCCCTCTATGACATCCATATGCCCTAATTTGTTGTTGAGAGTTAACCCGTTTAACCCTATATAACCCATTTTTTTAAAATTAGGGTGTGTTGTATCACATTTTATTATACAGCGATTCATGCTTTATTTTGATATGAATGGACAATCCCTTTAAGGTTCACCTTTTATAACATGTGCTTTGCATAACCAGGAGTGAAATGTACCGTGTATGTGATATGCATTACGTTACAGCTGATATATTTAACTAGGGACATGTCTCTTTAGATGTTCCTTTTTTCATGTGTGATAGACAGGAGCAAGTGGGGTGAGACTGGTCCTAAACCAAACAACCCATGTCTGCTGTACTCCACCTGTTCTCTGCTGTCTGGTAACAACACTACTCCATATACAAACACAGGCACACCAGATTAGTGGAGGCTTCCAGCCTAGACTAGTTTTATCCTATTTGACACAGCAGAGGACATACCTTCAATATTGTGTTATTCCAGGCAATAGGACAGCTGTAGTGAAAGCTAACTGGCAGAGAGATAACTACAAAAGCCTGGGCTCCATGACACATTTTTAAATGTGGTCTCCTGATTAACTTCCTGCAACAACCTACACCATGGGTTTAGTCACTATACAACCCCTACCACACAGTAGGTATGCCTCCTTAGTGCCCCCACACAGTAGCTATGTGTCCTTAAGGCCCCACACAGTAGTTATGGCCCCTTAGTGCCCCCATATAGTAGTTATGCCCCATTAGAGCCCCTGCACAGTAGTTATGGCCCCTTAGGGCTCCCACATAGTAGTTATGCCCCATTAGAGCCCCTGCACAGTAGTTACTGCTCCTTAGTGCCCCCACACAGTAGTCATGGTGCATTAGTGCTTCCACACAGTAGTTATGCCCCCCCCCCACAGTAGTTATGGCCCTTTACTCCCCCCACAGAGTACTTATGCCCCATTGGAGTACACACACAGTAGTTACGGCCCTTTAGTGTCCCCACACAGTAGTTATGACCCTTTAGTCTCCCTGCACATTAGTTATGCCCCCATAGTCCCCCCTCACAGTAGTGGTCCACCTTAATACCACCACAAAGTAGTTATGTTCCATTAGAGCCCCTGCACAGTAGTTATGGCCCCTTAGTGCCCCCACACAGTAGTTATGGTGCATTAGTGCTTCCACACAGTAGTTATGCTCCCTCACTGCCCCCACACAGTAGTTATGGCCCTTTACTCCCCCCACACAGTAGTTATGCCCCATTGGAGTCCCAACACAGTAGTTATGGCCCCTTAGTCCCTCCTGCACAGTAGTTATGCCCCTACAGTCCCCCCTCACAGCAGTGCTCCCCCCTAATGCCACCACAAAGAAGTGCTCCTCCTTACATTAGTAAAGCCTGTGGTGTAAATAAAATAAGAAAACATTAATACTAGCTCCATTTCCCCGATAAACAAAGCAAACCCTGCTATCCCCAGCAGGCTCAACATAGTGGCATCATTGTACCTGCTGTGTAGGAGAGTGCACAGGCCAAGAACCGTGCGGGGGGAAGCTCCTCTGTCCATGCACTCTTCTATTGAGATCAGAAGGCCACTGCATTGCACCGGCTGCATAGAGCACAGGCCAGGGAACCAGGCCTGGGCCTGACAGTGCACACACACAGTAATCATTACTGTGCACTACAACTGCTACAGCAGTAGTTTGGCCCCTGCTAAGGCTACTTTCACACTAGCGTTCGGGCGGATCCGTTCTGAACGGATCCGCCCATAATAATGCAGACGGAGGCTCCGTTCAGAACGGATCCGTCTGCATTATGTTAGCTAAAAAAAGCTAAGTGTGAAAATAGCCTGGGACGGATCCGTCCAGACTTTCAATGTAAAGTCAATGGGGGACGGATCCGCTTGAAGATTGAGCCACATTGTGGCATCTTCAAACGGATCCGTCCCCATTGACTTACATTGTAAGTCTGGACGGATCCGCACGCCTCCGCACGGCCAGGCGGACACCCGAACGCTGCAAGCAGCGTTCAGCTGTCCGCCTGTCCGTGCGGAGGCGAGCGGAGCGGAGGCTGAACGCCGCCAGACTGATGCAGTCTGAGCGGATCCGCCTCCATTCAGACTGCATCAGGGCTGGACGGCTGCGTTCGGGTCCGCTCGTGAGCCCCTTCAAACGGAGCTCACGAACGGAAACCCGAACGCTAGTGTGAAAGCAGCCTAACTAACGAGTGCAGTGCATATAGTCAGTGCCACCATTTTTATTACCCATCACAAGGTAGAAGTGTGCACTTTTATATTATTTCAGTCACCAAAGCTCAGTCAGGGTCTACATTAGACACTGTGTGGCCCTGTGCAAAATTAAAAGGCATCTGTCAGCAGATTTCTACTTATGACACTGGCTGACCTGTTACGTGTGCGCTTGGCAACTGAAGGCATCTGTGTTCGTCCCATGTTCCTATGTGCCCGCATTGCTGAGAAATATGATGTTTTAATATAGTCTCTAGGAGCAATGGGGGCTTTGCCGTTATACTTAGAGGCTCAGCTCTCTCTCCAGCTGCTACGATTGACAGGCCCAAGCGTGTGTTTTGGCTCCCCTGGTAATGATCGGGGTTGCCAGAGTGTTTGTGTTAATAGTACGAGGCTGCTGCACCTTACTTCCTATGGAGCTCCTGGAGGCTCCATAGGAATAAAGCGTATTTCTCATAGACTCCAATGCCTAATGCCCTAGTTCCCTGTGGGGGAGGGGGAATAAATGTTTTTAAAAATCCCAAAATGCCCCTTCCCCAAAATGAAAAATAAAAATACATAAACAATAAAAAATGCACATCATGGGCATCACCATGTGCGTAAACGCCCATACTATTAAGATATTAATAAAATGTTTATCCTATATGGCAAATGACGAAAAGGAAAAAAAAGTCAAAATGCCGACTCACAGTTTTTTGGTTGCTTCACCTCAAAAGTCATGGTATGAATAAAAACTATAGATTGCTTCGCAAATTTTTTTTTAAGTGTTACCACGTGTTGCTGCTCTCCGCAGGGTATAGTAAGACGTGGTGCACCTTCTACTAAGCACTGGTGCCTATCTGCAAACAACTGGGGTCTCTAACGCTGGGTTCACACCTAGGCGTTTCTCAAACGCGCGTTTCTATGCGCGTTTTTGTCGCGCGTTTTATGCGCGTTTTTTTTAATAGTGAACGCGCGTTTGGGTGATTGACAGAAGTGTTGTCCAAAGAGTCTATGGCCCAAACGCGCGTCAAACGCGCCAAAAAAAGCTCCTGTACTTGTTTGAGCGTCGGGCGTTTTACAGCGCGATCGTACACGCTGTAAAACGCCCAGGTGTGAACCCTTCCCATAGGGAATTATTGGTTCTTGCCTGTTGTGCGTTTTACAGCGCGTAGGAACGCGCTGTAAAACGCTCAGGTGTGAACCCAGCGTTAGGCTACTTTCACACTAGCGTTCGTCGGTCCGCTCGTGAGCTCCGTTTGAAGGAGCTCACGAGCGGACCAGAACGCAGCCGTCCAGCCCTGATGCAGTCTGAATGGAGCGGATCCGCTCAGACTGCATCAGTCTGGCGGCGTTCAGCCTCCGCTCCGCTCGCCTCCGCACGGACAGGCGGACAGCTGAACGCTGCTTGCAGCGTTCGGGTGTCCGCCTGGCCGTGCGGAGGCGTGCGGATCCGTTCAGACTTACAATGTAGGTCAATGGGAACGGATCCGCTTGAAGATGTCACCAATTGACTCAATCTTCAAGCGGATCCGTCCCCCATTGACTTTACATTGAAAGTCTGAACGGATCCGCGCAGGCTACTTGCGCACTTGCGAATTTTTTTAAAGTTATTAATGCAGACGGATCCGTACTGAACGGAGCCTCCGTCTGCATTAATATGAGCGGATCCGTTCAGAACGGATCCGCCCGAACGCTAGTGTGAAAGTAGCCTAACTGTTCTCCTTAAATAACCCCACTGACCAAAGTAGAAACTTCTAGTGGAAGGGGTAGAGTGGAGAATTACAGCCTAAACAGAAACATTGTTGCAATTTTAGGCTACTTTCACACTAGCGTTCGGGTTTCCGTTCGTGAGCTCCGTTTGAAGGAGCTCACGAGCGGACCCGAACGCAGCCGTCCAGCCCTGATGCAGTCTGAATGGAGGCGGATCCGCTCAGACTGCATCAGTCTGGCGGCGTTCAGCCTCCGCTCCGCTCGCCTCCGCACGGACAGGCGGACAGCTGAACGCTGCTTGCAGCGTTCGGGTGTCCGCCTGGCCGTTCGGAGGCGTGCGGATCCGTGCGGATCCGTCCAGACTTTCAATGTAAGTCAATGGGGACGGATCCGTTTGAAGATGCCACAATGTGGCTCAATCTTCAAGCGGATCCGTCCCCCATTGACTTTACATTGAAAGTCTGGAAGGATCCGTCCCAGGCTATTTTCACACTTAGCTTTTTTTTGCTAATATAATGCAGACGGATCCGTTCTGAACGGAGCCTCCGTCTGCATTATTATGAGCGGATCCGTTCAGAACGGATCCGCCCGAACGCTAGTGTGAAAGTAGCCTTAGTTTGTCATAGACTTGTATAGAGATTTAATACAAATCTATGGGAATGACTAGCAGTTTTCCAGACATAAAAGAGCTACAGACATAAACCAGGCAGTCAGTGTGGTTGTTTTTTTCTCTCCAAAACGTTGCATTTTATCTTATAGCAACCGTGGAAGATTTTTAACTTCTCAGTGGATATATAGAAAGTACCAGTGTCTCTCAGTATTAGGGTACTTTCACACTTGAGTTAAACTTTTCCAGCGCTGAGTTCCGTCCTAGGGGCTCAATACCGGAAAAAAACGGATCAGTTTTATCCTAATGCATTCTGAATGGAGAGCAATCCGTTCAGGATGCATCAGGATGTCTTCAGTTCAGTCACTGTAGGTTTTTGGACGGTGAAAACACTGCAGCATGCTGCGGTATTTTCTCCGTCCAAAATTCTGGAACACTTGCCGGATTAAATGCATTAATGCCGGATCCTGCCCCAAGTGTTCTTGAAAAACGGATCCGGTTTTGCGGTCTGCGCATGGGCAGACCTTTAAAAATGTGAAAAAGATAAATACCGGATCAATTTTTCCGGATGACAACCAGAGAGACGGATCCGGTATTGCAATGCATTTGTGAGACGGATCTGCATCCGGATCCGTCTACAAATGGTTTCCGTTTTCATACAGATTGACGGATCCGGCAGGCAGTTCCGGCGACAGGTCCCTTAGGGTCCATTCACACGTCCACAAAATGGGTACGCATCCAATCTGCAATTTTGCGGAACAGGTGCGGACCCATTCATTTTCAATAGGGCCGGAATGTGCTGTCTGCATCCGCATTTGTGGATCCGCACTTCCGTTCCGCAAAAAAATTGAACATGTCCTATTCTTGTCCGCAATTTTTTTATGAGAGTGCCAGTTATGTGCGGTCCGCAAAATGCGGAACGCACATTGCTGGTGTCTGTGTTTTGCGGATCCGCAATTTGCGGTTCTGCAAAACACATACGGACGTGTGAATGGAACCTTAGCTGGCTGAGCATTAGCCCTTTCTACAATGCAGTGCAGATATACTGCAATAACAATGCAAATAAACAGGATATATTACAATAATCATACAAAATGCAGTTTCTCATGATAAAACTGTATATATGCAAACAATGGCATAAATCATAGTGCACGTTAACCCTTCAAAGTGCAATAAAGTAGAGAGTTTATGGCTTTGTATAGTAGCAATAAGGACAGATTTCTATAGTCCAAAGTACCAGCTGTGTCTCTATCCTGAGGACTAGGATACAGTTCAAAGTGACAAAAGTCTGGTGACCTGGATTCCCAGGGGTTGCCCGTGAGAATTGGGTCCTGGAAATTGGCCAGTTTGCCCACCGTAATGCTAGTCCTGGCCTCGGTGCTCATTATTAAGTACCGTATAATTCCCTTTCTAGGTTTATTTGTTCCTATGCATTGCTACTTAGCAGTTGACTCCTGCCTGACCTCGCTCTTTCGACTCCTTTTCGTCCTCACTGTACCACATACTAGGTACAATCTTCTACAATCTCTTCCGTGTATGTCTATAGAGACTTTGCATTTGCTGTTGCCCATAGCACCCATATTTCTAGTGACTCCCTTTGCATCTGATATCGACTTATTAGTTATTACTTTAGTTAGTTAGTTATTTATTCAGGGAATCAACCACTGAACCAGCTAGCGGCACCTAAGTACAGGGGCCCACTGAACCAGCTAGCGGCACCTAAGTACAGGGGCCCACTGAGTATCTCAGCCCTAACTAAAGTCTTAGGAAAGGGGCTGCTGTTGGTTAAATTGTGTCCTCCAGTTGGTTCTTTCTCTGGGACTGAAATAATTACAGAACGATAAGGTCCTCCAGGTTGCATTAAGTAACTAGTAATTAGTAGGGTGTACAGGCTGCACCCCCAAAATCAGGCATTTGATAACATGTTTGCTGCATATCTTTGGCACTCCCTGCTGTTCTTGGTAGTAGGTGCCACAGAATGTACAACCAGCATTGGGTACTATCACACTTGCGTTAAAGTTTTCCGGCATAGAGTCCTCAGGGCTCAATACAGGAAATAAACTGATCAGTTTTATCCTAATGCATTCTGAATGGAGAGCAATCTGTTCAGGATGCGTCAGTTCAGTCCCTCTTACGTTTTTTGGACAGAGAAAATACTGCAGCTGAACACAGAAAATACTGAACACTTGCCGGAATGCCGAATCCGGCATTAATTTACATTGAAGTGTATTAGTGCCGTATCCAGCTTTCCGGCCTGTGCATGCACAGGCCTTTAACCGCCTCCGGACCGCCTAACGCAGATGTGCGGTCCGGAGGCGGCAGCCCTGCGCACGACGACGCATATACGCGTCATCTCGCGAGGGCCGGGATTTCCTGTGAACGCGCGCGCTCACAGGAACGGAAGGTAAGCGAGTGGATCTCCAGCCTGCCAGCGGCGATCGCTCGCTGGCAGGCTGGAGATCCGAATTTTTTAACCCCTAACAGGTATAATAGACGCTGTTTTGATAACAGCGTCTAATATACCTCCTACCTGGTCCTCTGGTGGTCCCTTTTGTTAGGATCGACCACCAGAGGACACAGGTAGGTCAGTAAAGTCGCACCAAACACTACACTACACTACACCCCCCCCCCGTCACTTATTAACCCTTTATGAACCCCTGATCACCCATGATCACCCCATATAGACTCCCTGATCACCCCCCTGTCATTGATCACCCCCCTGTCATTGATCACCCCCATGTAAGGCTCCATTCAGACGTCCGCATGATTTTTACGGATCCATGGATACATGGATCGGATCCGCAAAACACATGCGGACGTCTGAATGGAGCCTTACAGGGGGGTGATCAATGACAGGCGGGTGATCACCCATATACACTCCCTGATCACCCCCTGTCATTGATCACCCCCCTGTCATTGATCACCCCCCTGTAAGGCTCCATTCAGACGTCCGCATGATTTTTACGGATCCATGGATACATAGATCGGATCCGCAAAACACATGCGGACGTCTGAATGGAGCCTTACAAGGGGGTGATCAATGACAGGCGGGTGATCACCCATATACACTCCCTGATCACCCCCCTGTCATTGATCACCCCCCTGTAAGGCTCCATTCAGACGTCCGCATGTGTTTTGCGGATCCGATCCATGTATCCATGGATCCGTAAAAATCATACGGACGTCTGAATGGAGCCTTACAGGGGGGGTGATCAGTGACAGGGGGGTGATCACCCTGATCACCCCCTGTCATTGATAACCCCCCCTGTAAGGCTCCATTCAGACGTCCGCATGTGTTTTGCGGATCCGATCCATGTATCCATGGATCCGTAAAAAT
This sequence comes from Bufo gargarizans, assembly GCF_014858855.1. NCBI lineage: Eukaryota > Metazoa > Chordata > Amphibia > Anura > Bufonidae > Bufo > Bufo gargarizans. Next base: position 78,933,397 of record NC_058084.1, read on the forward strand.
CATACGGACGTCTGAATGGAGCCTTACAGGGGGGGGTGATCAGTGACAGGGGGGTGATCACCCTGATCACCCCCTGTCATTGATAACCCCCCTGTAAGGCTCCATTCAGACGTCCGCATGTGTTTTGCGGATCCGATCCATGTATCCGTAAAAATCATACGGACGTCTGAATGGAGCCTTACAGGGGGGTGATCAATGACAGGGGGGTGATCAGGGAGTCTATATGGGTGATCACCCCCCTGTCATCGGTCACCCCCCTGTCATTGATCACCCCCCTGTAAGGCTCCATTCAGACGTCCGCATGTGTTTTGCGGATCCGATCCATGGATCCGTAAAAATTATACGGACGTCTGAATGGAGCCTTACCAGGGGGGTGATCAATGACAGGGGGGTGATCCGGGAGTCTATATGGGTGATCACCCCCCTGTCATTGATCACCCCCCTGTCATTGATCACCCCGCTGTCATTGATCACCCCCCCTGTAAGGCTCCATTCAGACATTTTTTTGGCACAAGTTAGCGGAAATTTTTTGTTTGTTTTTGTTTTTGTTTTTTCTTACTAAGTCTCATATTCCACTAACTTGTGTCAAAAAATAAAATCTCACATGAACTCACCATACCCCTCACGGAATCCAAATGCGTAAACATTTTTAGACATTTATATTCCAGACTTCTTCTCACGCTTTAGGGCCCCTAAAAAGCCAGGGCAGTATAAATACCCCACATGTGACCCCATTTCGGAAAGAAGACACCCCAAGGTATTCCGTGAGGGGCATGGCGAGTCCATGAAAGATTGAAATTTTTGTCCTAAGTTAGCGGAAAGTGAGACTTTGTGAGAAAAAAACTAAAAAAATCAATATCCGCTAACTTATGCAAAAAAAAAAAAAAATTCTAGGAACTCGCCAGGCCCCTCATTGAATACCTTGGGGTGTCTTCTTTCCAAAGTGGGGTCACATGTGGGGTATTTATACTGCCCTGGCTTTTTAGGGGCCCGAAAGTGTGAGAAGAAGTCTGGGATCCAAATGTCTAAAAATGCCCTCCTAAAAGGAATTTGGGCCCCTTTGCGCATCTAGGCTGCAAAAAAGTGTCACACATCTGGTATCGCCGTACTCAGGAGAAGTTGGGCAATGTGTTTTGGGGTGTCATTTTACATATACCCATGCTGGGTGAGAAAAATATCTTGGTCAAATGCCAACTTTGTATAAAAAAATGGGAAAAGTTATCTTTTGCCAAGATATTTCTCTCACCCAGCATGGGTATATGTAAAATAACACCCCAAAACACATTCCCCAACTTCTCCTGAGTACGGCGATACCAGATGTGTGACACTTTTTTGCAGCCAAGGTGGGCAAAGGGGCACATATTCCAAAGTGCACCTTTCGGATTTCGCAGGCCATTTTTTACACATTTCGATTGCAAAGTTCTTCTCACACATTTGGGCCCCTAAATTGCCAGGGCAGTATAAGTACCCCACAAGTGACCCCATTTTGGAAAGAAGACACCCCAAGGTATTCCATGAGGGGCATGGCGAGTTCCTAGAATTTTTTATTTTTTGTCGCAAGTTAGTGCAATATGAGACTTTGTAAGAAAAAAATAAAAATAAAAAATCATCATCATTTTCCGCTAACTTGTGACAAAAAATAAAAAGTTCTATGAACTCACTATGCCCATCAGTGAATACCTTAGGGTGTCTACTTTCCGAAATGGGGTCATTTGTGGGGTGTTTGTACTGTCTGGGCATTGTAGAACCTCAGGAAACATGACAGGTGCTCAGAAAGTCAGAGCTGCTTCAAAAAGCGGAAATTCATATTTTTGTACCATAGTTTGTAAACACTATAACTTTTACCCAAACCATTTTTTTTTTTGCCCAAACATATTTTTTTTTTATCAAAGACATGTAGAACTATAAATTTAGCGAAAAATTTATATATGGATGTCGTTTTTTTTTGCAAAATTTTACAGCTGAAAGTGAAAAATTTCATTTTTTTGCAAAAAAATCGTTACATTTCGATTAATAACAAAAAAAGTAAAAATGTCAGCAGCAATAAAATACCACCAAATGAAAGCTCTATTAGTGAGAAGAAAAGGAGGTAAAATTCATTTGGGTGGTAAGTTGTATGACCGAGCGATAAACGGTGAAAGGAGTGTAGTGCCGAAGTATAAAAAGTGCTCTGGTCATGAAGGGGGTTTCAGCTAGCGGGGCTGAAGTGGTTAAAGATGCAAAAAAAATAATTAATACCGGATCCATTTTTCCGGATAACACCGAAGAGACGGATCCGGTATTGCAATGCATTTGTGAGATGAATCCGCACCCGGATCCGTCTCACAAATGCATCCGTTTGGGTCCGGATTGCCTGCCGGAATCCTCTGCCGCAAGTGTGAAAGTACCCTTTTCTGTATAAAGCAGGGGCTACAAGGCAACTTTGTCATGTTTCATGTGCCAAAGTTGCCGTGTAGCCGAAGCCTAAATGTTACATAAATCATCTGGATCACAATTAAAGGAATTGTCCACTCGCAGAAAACAACTTCTAAAGGCCTTTCATAGCAAGCAAGTCCTATAGAAATCTATGAATTGGCTAAGAATGGGCTAGAATACCTCCTGCCTCTGTGGTCCTGCTCAGTGGGGTTACCATCAGTGATAGCCAGTTCGCAGTGTTCGCCAGCGAACACATGCGGGCTGCCATCTTTAGTAAGGTTAGACTCACCCATCCGGCGATGAACAGGTAAGCCCTTACCTGTGCCTGTGCCGCGAGCCGGTCTGAAATCAAATGCAGTCACTGGGAGCAGGCAGTTCTGAGAACAGCCCGATGAAGGCCCCCGGCGGCTGTTCTCAGAACTGCCTGCTCCCGGTGACCACATCTGATTTCAGACCGGCTCGCGGCACAGGCACAGGTAAGGGCTTACTTGTGCATCGCCGGACGGGTGAGTCTACCTTACTAAAGATGGCAGCCCGCATGTGTTCGTTGGTGAACACTGCGAACTGGCCATCACTGGTTACCATGCCTTTAAAGTGAACAGTGTTGTGTCCTTGCTTTCCTGCTATCTGCAGCAGCCATGTTTTCTTAGGCTACATACAGTGCTCATATCTTATACTGTTCAACGAACGCGCTGTAAAACGCCCTGCGCCCCAAGAAGTACAGGAGCTTCTTTGGGGCGTATTGTTGCGCGTTCCCGCACATAGACTTCCGGGAACGCGTGACAGTGGACATTTGCTTGTTTCCGGAGCTGCGTATGTAAACGCCCAATAAAATCGCGCATACAGAGTGAACCTAGCGTAAAGGAGACCAAACACTTCCACCCAACATTTACTCAGCTGTGCCTGAAACATCAGATCTACACTTCAGGTTGGATTCACCCACCAAACCTACACAGCAAGTATGTCTCCTACAACACCACTATGTTTTTATATTTAACATATTCTTAAAGAATTTTTGGTGATTTTTAATTTTCCATGTCAATATAAAAAACCATAAAATGCTGCGGTTTTCACACTGGCCGCTAAGCCTAATAATAGGCCCCACTTCTTGGTCTGTACAGATCACTTTACTGCAGTTACCTGCTTATCTATAGACGAGGTGATATCATTACAGGATTAGAATGATAGATAAGACATGATCCACCATTTACAATAGGTGATGGTCAAATCTTATCTAGTCTTTTCTTGTACGATGACCTCTGCACAGGTCACAGAGCATGCCCAGAAAGCACTCCTGTTGAGGTCAATGAGGTCCTCTCCTGATCATAGTGTCTATGACCATGGGGCTGCCGTAAAGCAATTTTCTTAATGATTTCTAAATGCTCTTGTGAACTACTCAGGCAAGATGGCCGCCCCCATAATCATGTTCAGAAAGTAGAATAACTAAATCTGCAGTCAGAAAATAGCAACATATTAGAAAAAAGGAGATGTGTCGTCACTAGGGATGAGCGAACTCGAACTGTATAGTTCGGGTTCGTACCGAATTTTGGGGTGTCCGTGACACGGACCCGAACCCGGACATTTTCGTAAAAGTCCGGGTTCGGGTTCGGTGTTCGTCGCTTTCTTGGCGCTTTTGTGACGCTTTCTTGGCGCTTTTTGAAAGGCTGCAAAGCAGCCAATCAACAAGCGTCATACTACTTGCCCCAAGAGGCCGTCACAGCCATGCCTACTATTGGCATGGCTGTGATTGGCCAGAGCACCATGTGACCCAGCCTCTATTTAAGCTGGAGTCACATAGCGCCGCCCGTCACTCTGCTCTGATTAGCGTAGGGAGAGGTTGCGGATGCGACAGTAGGGCGAGATTAGGCAGATTAACTCCTCCAAAGGACTTCACTTGATTAATCGATCGATCTGCAGCTGTGCATCATTGAGCTGCTGAAATTCAAATGCTCACTCACTGTTTTTAGGCTGCCCAGACCGTTTGTCAGTCACTTTTTTCTGGGGTGATCGGCGGCCATTTTGTGTCTTGTGCGGTGCTGCGACCAAGTGCATCCAAGCTGCGACCAAGTGCATTTAACCCTCAATGGTGTGGTTGTTTTTTGGCTAAAGCCTACATCAGGGTGAAGCTGTCACACCAAGTGCATTTAACCAGCAATAGTCTGTTCATTTTTTTGGCCATATACTAAATCAAGGGCAAGCTGCGCCTGTCACCAAGTGCATTTAACCCTCAATGGTGTGGTTGTTTTTTGGCTAAAGCCTACATCAGGGTGAAGCTGTCACACCAAGTGCATTTAACCAGCAATAGTCTGTTCATTTTTTGGCCATATACTACATCAGGGGCAAGCTGCGCCCGTCACCAAGTGCATTTAACCCTCAGTAGTGTGGTGCGTCAAGCTGTGACACCAAGTGCATTTAACCAGCAATAGTCTGTTCATTTTTTGGCCATATACTAAATCAGGGGCAAGCTGCGCCCGTCACCAAGTGCATTTAACCAGCAATAGTGTGGTTATTTTTTGGCCATATCCCAGTCTAATTCTGTCACTAAATCCATACCGGTCACCCAGCGCCTAAATACTAGGCCTCAAATTTATATCCCGCTAAATCTCTCGTTACCGCTGTCCTGTTGTGGCTGGGAAAGTTATTTAGTGTCCGTCAAAGCACATTTTTTGTTCTGGGTTGAAGTACAATTCCCAATTTAGCAATTTCATAATTTAGTGGTTCCTGCTATATCAGAGCTATTTGAAATCTATCCCTAAAAGGGTATATAATATTCAAGGTGCACATTGGGTCATTCAGAATAACTTCACACACACCCGCTACTGTGTATTTCCAAGTCTAATTCTGTCACTAAACCCATACCTGTCACCCAGCGCCTAAATACTAGGCCTCAAATTTATATTCTGCTAAATCTCTCGTTACCGCTGTCCTGTTGTGGCTGGGAAAGTTATTTAGTGTCCGTCAAAGCACATTTTTTGTTCTGGGTTGAAATACAATTCCCAATTTAGCAATTTCATAATTTAGTGGTTTCTGCTATATCAGAGCTATTTGAAATCTATCCCTAAAAGGGTATATAATATTCAAGGTGCACATTGGGTCATTCAGAATAACTTCACACACACCCGCTACTGTGTATTTCTAAGTCTAATTCTGTCACTAAACCCATACCTGTCACCCAGCGCCTAAATACTAGGCCTCAAATTTATATCCTGCTAAATCTCTCGTTAACGCTGTCCTGTTGTGGCTGGGAAAGTTATTTAGTGTCCGTCAAAGCACATTTTTTGTTCTGGGTTTAAATACAATTCCCAATTTAACAATTTCATAATTTAGTGGTTTCTGCTATATCAGAGCTATTTGAAATCTATCCCTAAAAGGGTATATAATATTCAAGGTGCACATTGGGTCATTCAGAATAACTTCACACACACCCGCTACTGTGTATTTCCAAGTCTAAGGCCTCTTTCACACTACAGTATGTTGCATTCAGTGTTTTGCGTTCCGTTTTTCACGGATCCGTTGTTCCGTTTTTTGCTTCCGTTGTGGTTCCGTTTCCGTTCCGTTGTTCCGTTCCGTTTTTCCGTATGGCAAATACAGTATACAGTAATTTCATATTAAAAATTGGGCTGGGCATAACATTTTCAATTGATGGTTCCGCAAAAAACGGAACGGATACGGAAGACATACGGATGCATTTCCGTATGTGTTCCGTTTTTTTTGCGGCCCCATTGACTTGAATGGAGCCACGGACTGTGATTCTCGGCCAAATATAGGACATGTTCTATCTTTTCAACGGAACGGAAAAACGGAAATACGGAAACGGAATGCATACGGAACACATTCCGTTTTTTTGCGGAACCATTGAAATGAATGGTTCCGTATACGGACCGTATACGGAACGCAAAAAACGGACCGTATACGGAACGCAAAAAACTGTAGTGTGAAAGAGGCCTAATTCTGTCACTAAACCCATACCTATCACCCAGCGCCTAAATACTAGGCCTCAAATGTATATCCTGCTAAATCTCTCGTTAACGCTGTCCTGTTGTGGCTGGGAAAGTTATTTAGTGTCCGTCAAAGCACATTTTTTGTTCTGGGTTGAAATACAATTCCCAATTTAGCAATTTCATAATTTAGTGGTTTCTGCTATATCAGAGCTATTTGAAATCTATCCCTAAAAGGGTATATAATATTCAAGGTGCACATTGGGTCATTCAGAATAACTTCACACACACCCGCTACTGTGTATTTCCAAGTCTAATTCTGTCACTAAACCCATACCTGTCACCCAGCGCCTAAATACTAGGCCTCAAATTTATATCCTGCTAAATCTCTTGTTAACGCTGTCCTGTTGTGGCTGGGAAAGTTATTTAGTGTCCGTCAAAGCACATTTTTTGTTCTGGGTTTAAATACAATTCCCAATTTAACAATTTCATAATTTAGTGGTTTCTGCTATATCAGAGCTATTTCAAATCTATCCCTAAAAGGGTATATAATATTCAAGGTGCACATTGGGTCATTCAGAATAACTTCACACACACCCGCTACTGTGTATTTCCAAGTCTAATTCTGTCACTAAACCCATACCTGTCACCCAGCGCCTAAATACTAGGCCTCAAATTTATATCCTGCTAAATCTCTCGTTACCGCTGTCCTGTTGTGGCTGGGAAAGTTATTTAGTGTCCGTCAAAGCACATTTTTTGTTCTGGGTTGAAATACAATTCCCAATTTAGCAATTTCATAATTTAGTGGTTTCTGCTATATCAGAGCTATTTGAAATCTATCCCTAAAAGGGTATATAATATTCAAGGTGCACATTGGGTCATTCAGAATAACTTCACACACACCCGCTACTGTGTATTTCTAAGTCTAATTCTGTCACTAAACCCATACCTGTCACCCAGCGCCTAAATACTAGGCCTCAAATTTATATCCTGCTAAATCTCTCGTTAACGCTGTCCTGTTGTGGCTGGGAAAGTTATTTAGTGTCCGTCAAAGCACATTTTTTGTTCTGGGTTTAAATACAATTCCCAATTTAACAATTTCATAATTTAGTGGTTTCTGCTATATCAGAGCTATTTGAAATCTATCCCTAAAAGGGTATATAATATTCAAGGTGCACATTGGGTCATTCAGAATAACTTCACACACACCCGCTACTGTGTATTTCCAAGTCTAATTCTGTCACTAAACCCATACCTGTCACCCAGCGCCTAAATGCTAGGCCTCAAATTTATATCCTGCTAAATCTCTCGTTAACGCTGTCCTGTTGTGGCTGGGAAAGTTATTTAGTGTCCGTCAAAGCACATTTTTTGTTCTGGGTTGAAATACAATTCCCAATTTAGCAATTTCATAATTTAGTGGTTTCTGCTAAAATCAGAGCTATTTGAAATCTATCCCTAAAAGGGTATATAATATTCAAGGTGCACATTGGGTCATTCAGAATAACTTCACACACACCCGCTACTGTGTATTTCCAAGTCTAATTCTGTCACTAAACCCATACCTGTCACCCAGCGCCTAAATACTAGGCCTCAAATTTATATCCTGCTAAATCTCTCGTTAACGCTGTCCTGTTGTGGCTGGGAAAGTTATTTAGTGTCCGTCAAAGCACATTTTTTGTTCTGGGTTTAAATACAATTCCCAATTTAACAATTTCATAATTTAGTGGTTTCTGCTATATCAGAGCTATTTGAAATCTATCCCTAAAAGGGTATATAATATTCAAGGTGCACATTGGGTCATTCAGAATAACTTCACACACACCCGCTACTGTGTATTTCCAAGTCTAATTCTGTCACTAAACCCATACCTGTCACCCAGCGCCTAAATACTAGGCCTCAAATTTATATCCTGCTAAATCTCTCGTTAACGCTGTCCTGTTGTGGCTGGGAAAGTTATTTAGTGTCCGTCAAAGCACATTTTTTGTTCTGGGTTGAAATACAATTCCCAATTTAGCAATTTCATAATTTAGTGGTTTCTGCTATATCAGAGCTATTTGAAATCTATCCCTAAAAGGGTATATAATATTCAAGGTGCACATTGGGTCATTCAGAATAACTTCACACACACCCGCTACTGTGTATTTCTAAGTCTAATTCTGTCACTAAACCCATACCTGTCACCCAGCGCCTAAATACTAGGCCTCAAATTTATATCCTGCTAAATCTCTCGTTAACGCTGTCCTGTTGTGGCTGGGAAAGTTATTTAGTGTCCGTCAAAGCACATTTTTTGTTCTGGGTTTAAATACAATTCCCAATTTAACAATTTCATAATTTAGTGGTTTCTGCTATATCAGAGCTATTTGAAATCTATCCCTAAAAGGGTATATAATATTCAAGGTGCACATTGGGTCATTCAGAATAACTTCACACACACCCGCTACTGTGTATTTCCAAGTCTAATTCTGTCACTAAACCCATACCTGTCACCCAGCGCCTAAATACTAGGCCTCAAATTTATATCCTGCTAAATCTCTCGTTAACGCTGTCCTGTTGTGGCTGGGAAAGTTATTTAGTGTCCGTCAAAGCACATTTTTTGTTCTGGGTTTAAATACAATTCCCAATTTAACAATTTCATAATTTAGTGGTTTCTGCTATATCAGAGCTATTTGAAATCTATCCCTAAAAGGGTATATAATATTCAAGGTGCACATTGGGTCATTCAGAATAACTTCACACACACACGCTTCTGTGCATTTCCAAGTCTAATTCTGTCACTAAATCCATACCGGTCACCCAGCGCCTAAATACTAGGCCTCAAATTTATATCCCGCTGAATTTGAATACAATACATTGGGCCAAATAATATATTTGTTGTTGTGGTGAACCATAACAATGAGAAAAACATCTAGTAAGGGACGCGGACGTGGACATGGTCGTGGTGGTGTTAGTGGACCCTCTGGTGCTGGGAGAGGACGTGGCCGTTCTGCCACATCCACACGTCCTAGTGTACCAACTACCTCAGGTCCCAGTAGCCGCCAGAATTTACAGCGATATATGGTGGGGCCCAATGCCGTTCTAAGGATGGTAAGGCCTGAGCAGGTACAGGCATTAGTCAATTGGGTGGCCGACAGTGGATCCAGCACGTTCACATTATCTCCCACCCAGTCTTCTGCAGAAAGCGCACAGATGGCGCCTGAAAACCAACCCCATCAGTCTGTCACATCACCCCCATGCATACCAGGGAAACTGTCTCAGCCTCAAGTTATGCAGCAGTCTCTTATGCTGTTTGAAGACTCCGCTGGCAGGGTTTCCCAAGGGCATCCACCTAGCCCTTCCCCAGCGGTGAAAGACATAGAATGCACTGACGCACAACCACTTATGTTTCCTGATGATGAGGACATGGGAATACCACCTCAGCATGTCTCTGATGATGACGAAACACAGGTGCCAACTGCTGCGTCTTTCTGCAGTGTGCAGACTGAACAGGAGGTCAGGGATCAAGACTGGGTGGAAGACGATGCAGGGGACGATGAGGTCCTAGACCCCACATGGAATGAAGGTCGTGCCACTGACTTTCACAGTTCGGAGGAAGAGGCAGTGGTGAGACCGAGCCAACAGCGTAGCAAAAGAGGGAGCAGTGGGCAAAAGCAGAACACCCGCCGCCAAGAGACTCCGCCTGCTACTGACCGCCGCCATCTGGGACCGAGCACCCCAAAGGCAGCTTCAAGGAGTTCCCTGGCATGGCACTTCTTCAAACAATGTGCTGACGACAAGACCCGAGTGGTTTGCACGCTGTGCCATCAGAGCCTGAAGCGAGGCATTAACGTTCTGAACCTGAGCACAACCTGCATGACCAGGCACCTGCATGCAAAGCATGAACTGCAGTGGAGTAAACACCTTAAAACCAAGGAAGTCACTCAGGCTCCCCCTGCTACCTCTTCTGCTGCTGCCGCCTCGGCCTATTCTGCTGCTGCCGCCTCGGCCTCTTCCTCCGCCTCTGGAGGAACGTTGGCACCTGCCGCCCAGCAAACAGGGGATGTACCACCAACACCACCACCACCACCTCCGTCACCAAGCGTCTCAACCATGTCACACGCCAGCGTTCAGCTCTCCATCTCACAAACATTTGATAGAAAGCGTAAATTCCCACCTAGCCACCCTCGATCCCTGGCCCTGAATGCCAGCATTTCTAAACTACTGGCCTATGAAATGCTGTCATTTAGGCTGGTGGACACAGACAGCTTCAAACAGCTCATGTCGCTTGCTGTCCCACAGTATGTTGTTCCCAGCCGGCACTACTTCTCCAAGAGAGCCGTGCCTTCCCTGCACAACCAAGTATCCGATAAAATCAAGTGTGCACTGCGCAACGCCCTCTGTAGCAAGGTCCACCTAACCACAGATACGTGGACCAGTAAGCACGGCCAGGGACGCTATATCTCCCTAACTGCACACTGGGTAAATGTAGTGGCAGCTGGGCCCCAGGCGGAGAGCTGTTTGGCGCACGTCCTTCCGCCGCCAAGGATCGCAGGGCAACATTCTTTGCCTCCTGTTGCCACCTCCTCCTTCTCGGCTTCCTCCTCCTCTTCTTCCACCTGCTCATCCAGTCAGCCACACACCTTCACCACCAACTTCAGCACAGCCCGGGGTAAACGTCAGCAGGCCATTCTGAAACTCATATGTTTGGGGGACAGGCCCCACACCGCACAGGAGTTGTGGCGGGGTATTGAACAACAGACCGACGAGTGGTTGCTGCCGGTGAGCCTCAAGCCCGGCCTGGTGGTGTGTGATAATGGGCGAAATCTCGTTGCAGCTCTGGGACTAGCCAATTTGACGCACATCCCTTGCTTGGCGCATGTGCTGAATTTGGTGGTGCAGAAGTTCATTCACAACTACCCCGACATGTCAGAGCTGCTGCATAAAGTGCGGGCCGTCTGTTCGCGCTTCCGGCGTTCACATCCTGCTGCTGCTCGCCTGTCTGCGCTACAGCGTAACTTCGGCCTTCCCGCTCACCGCCTCATATGCGACGTGCCCACCAGGTGGAACTCCACCTTGCACATGCTGGACAGACTGTGCGAGCAGCAGCAGGCCATAGTGGAGTTTCAGCTGCAGCACGCACGGGTCAGTCGCACTACAGAACAGCACCACTTCACCACCAATGACTGGGCCTCCATGCGAGACCTGTGTGCCCTGTTGCGCTGTTTCGAGTACTCCACCAACATGGCCAGTGGCGATGACACCGTTATCAGCGTTACAATACCACTTCTATGTCTCCTTGAGAAAACACTTAGGGCGATGATGAAAGAGGAGGTGGCCCAGGAGGAGGAGGAGGAGGAGGAGGAAGAGGGGTCATTTTTAGCACTTTCAGGCCAGTCTCTTCGAAGTGACTCAGAGGGAGGTTTTTGGCAACAGCAGAGGCCAGGTACAAATGTGGCCAGCCAGGGCCCACTACTGGAGGACGAGGAGGACGAGGATGAGGAGGAGGTGGAGGAGGATGAGGATGAAGCATGGTCACAGCGGGGTGGCACCCAACGCAGCTCGGGTCCATCACTGGTGCGTGGCTGGGGGGAAAGGCAGGACGATGACGATACGCCTCCCACAGAGGACAGCTTGTCCTTACCCCTGGGCAGCCTGGCACACATGAGCGACTACATGCTGCAGTGCCTGCGCAACGACAGCAGAGTTGCCCACATTTTAACCTGTGCGGACTACTGGGTTGCCACCCTGCTGGATCCACGCTACAAAGACAATGTGCCCACCTTACTTCCTGCACTGGAGCGTGATAGGAAGATGCGCGAGTACAAGCGCACGTTGGTAGACGCGCTACTGAGAGCATTCCCAAATGTCACAGGGGAACAAGTGGAAGCCCAAGGCCAAGGCAGAGGAGGAGCAAGAGGTCGCCAAGGCAGCTGTGTCACGGCCAGCTCCTCTGAGGGCAGGGTTAGCATGGCAGAGATGTGGAAAACTTTTGTCAACACGCCACAGCTAACTGCACCACCACCTGATACGCAACGTGTTAGCAGGAGGCAACATTTCACTAACATGGTGGAACAGTACGTGTGCACACCCCTCCACGTACTGACTGATGGTTCGGCCCCATTCAACTTCTGGGTCTCTAAATTGTCCACGTGGCCAGAGCTAGCCTTTTATGCCTTGGAGGTGCTGGCCTGCCCGGCAGCCAGCGTTTTGTCTGAACGTGTATTCAGCACGGCAGGGGGCGTCATTACAGACAAACGCAGCCGCCTGTCTACAGCCAATGTGGACAAGCTGACGTTCATAAAAATGAACCAGGCATGGATCCCACAGGACCTGTCCGTCCCTTGTCCAGATTAGACATTAACTACCTCCCCATAACCATATATTATTGGACTCCAGGGCACTTCCTCATTCAATCCTATTTTTATTTTCATTTTACCATTATATTGCGAGGCTACCCAAAGTTGAATGAACCTCTCCTCTGCCTGTGTGCTAGGCCTAAATATATGCCAATGGACTGTTGCAGTGGTGGCTGACATGAAGCCTGATTCTCTGCTATGACATGCAGACTAATTCTCTGCTGACATGAAGCCAGATTGTCTGTTACGGGACCTCTCTCCTCTGCCTGGGTGCTGGGCCTAAATTTATGACAATGGACTGTTGCAGTGGTGGCTGACGTGAAGCCTGATTCTCTGCTATGACATGCAGACTGATTCTCTGCTGACATGAAGCCAGATTGTCTGTTACGGGACCTCTCTGCTCTGCCTGTGTGCTAGGCCTAAATATATGCCAATGGACTGTTGCAGTGGTGGGTGACGTGAAGCCTCATTCTCTGCTATGACATGCAGACTGATTCTCTGCTGACATGAAGCCAGATTGTCTGTTACGGGACCTCTCTGCTCTGCCTGTGTGCTAGGCCTAAATATATGCCAATGGACTGTTGCAGTGGTGGGTGACGTGAAGCCTCATTCTCTGCTATGACATGCAGACTGATTCTCTGCTGTCATGAAGCCAGATTGTCTGTTACGGGACCTCTCTGCTCTGCCTGTGTGCTAGGCCTAAATATATGCCAATGGACTGTTGCAGTGGTGGGTGACGTGAAGCCTCATTCTCTGCTATGACATGCAGACTGATTCTCTGCTGACATGAAGCCAGATCGTCTGTTACGGGACCTCTCTGCTCTGCCTGTGTGCTAGGCCTAAATATATGCCAATGGACTGTTGCAGTGGTGGGTGACGTGAAGCCTCATTCTCTGCTATGACATGCAGACTGATTCTCTGCTGACATGAAGCCAGATTGTCTGTTACGGGACCTCTCTGCTCTGCCTGTGTGCTAGGCCTAAATATATGCCAATGGACTGTTGCAGTGGTGGGTGACGTGAAGCCTCATTCTCTGCTATGACATGCAGACTGATTCTCTGCTGTCATGAAGCCAGATTGTCTGTTACGGGACCTCTCTGCTCTGCCTGTGTGCTAGGCCTAAATATATGCCAATGGACTGTTGCAGTGGTGGGTGACGTGAAGCCTCATTCTCTGCTATGACATGCAGACTGATTCTCTGCTGACATGAAGCCAGATTGTCTGTTACGGGACCTCTCTGCTCTGCCTGTGTGCTAGGCCTAAATATATGCCAATGGACTGTTGCAGTGGTGGGTGACGTGAAGCCTCATTCTCTGCTATGACATGCAGACTGATTCTCTGCTGACATGAAGCCAGATTGTCTGTTACGGGACCTCTCTCCTCTGCCTGTGTGTGTGCTGGGCCTAAATATATGCCAATGGACTGTTGCAGTGGTGGCTGACGTGAAGCCTCATTCTCTGCTATGACATGCAGACTGATTCTCTGCTGACATGAAGCCAGATTCTCTGTTACAGGACCTCTCTCCTCTGCCTGGGTGCTGGGCCTAAATTTATGACAATGGACTGTTGCAGTGGTGGCTGACGTGAAGCCTCATTCTCTGCTATGACATGCAGACTAATTCTCTGCTGACATGAAGCCAGATTGTCTGTTACGGGACCTCTCTCCTCTGCCTGGGTGCTGGGCCTAAATATATGCCAATGGACTGTTGCAGTGGTGGCTGACGTGAAGCCTCATTCTCTGCTATGACATGCAGACTGATTCTCTGCTGACATGAAGACAGATTCTCTGTTACGGGACCTCCCTCCTCTGCCTGGGTGCTGGGCCTAAATATATGCCAATGGACTGTTGCAGTGGTGGCTGATGTGAAGCCTTATTCTCTGCTATGACATGCAGACTGATTCTCTGCTGACATGAAGCCAGATTCTCTGTTACGGGACCTCCCTCCTCTGCCTGGGTGCTGGGCCTAAATATATGCCAATGGACTGTTGCAGTGGTGGCTGACGTGAAGCCTTATTCTCTGCTATGACATGCAGACTGATTCTCTGCTGACATGAAGCCAGATTCTCTGTTACGGGACCTCCCTCCTCTGCCTGGGTGCTGGGCCTAAATATATGCCAATGGACTGTTGCAGTGGTGGCTGACGTGAAGCCTCATTCTCTGCTATGACATGCAGACTAATTCTCTGCTGACATGAAGCCAGATTCTCTGTTACGGGACCTCTCTCCTCTGCCTGGGTGCTGGGGCTAAATTTATGAAAATGGACTCTTACAGTGGTGGGTGACGTGAAGCCAGATTCTCTGCTATGGGACCTCTCTCCAATTGATTTTGGTTAATTTTTATTTATTTAATTTTTATTTTAATTCATTTCCCTATCCACATTTGTTTGCAGGGGATTTACCTACATGTTGCTGCCTTTTGCAGCCCTCTAGCTCTTTCCTGGGCTGTTTTACAGCCTTTTTAGTGCCGAAAAGTTCGGGTCCCCATTGACTTCAATGGGGTTCGGGTTCGGGACGAAGTTCGGATCGGGTTCGGATCCCGAACCCGAACATTTCCGGGATGTTCGGCCGAACTTCTCGAACCCGAACATCCAGGTGTTCGCTCAACTCTAGTCGTCACTATCTGGTTTTAGCTGGCAGAAAAAAATGTAGTGACACATTTCCTTTAAGGCCATAATTGTACAGTAGAACCTGAATGTAATATGGGTGCTCCACCCAATTACAATGGATCAAGCAGATTTGTGTATATTTTCTAATAATATGTGATTCAATATTTGATCAATCCTCCTCTTCTGGGACAAGCTGACATTTGCCAACAATCGAATCTACTGTAGGTGAATATTTGGACCTTTGGGTCAGTGCAGTCACACCTGGGACGTTAGTTCTCCCACAGAACACCATAACCAGGGGTGCACCGCCACTGAGGCGATTGTAGCACCAGGTAGGGACAAGGGGGGGGGGGGGGTCAGTGGAAAGGCCTTGGGCAGCGAGTGCTTTCATTATGGAAGTGTTGATCTCTGCATATTCAACTGTATCTGTTCTCAGGACAGTGATAAGGTTGAATGCTTTGATGGGGCATGGGAGCATTGTCTCCCTGCCTTACCGTTCACTCTAATAGGATTTAGTCCTAATGCCTGTAACTTATTAGAGGCCGTGTCATCATCATCGCGTTGCCAGACCAGAAGAGGTCTGTGTCCTGCACCACATTTCTGACAGCAGAATGGAGGTAAGTATTTGAGTTATTTTTTATGGAAGCATGCTGTTGGGCCAGAACAACCTGCCGGATCTCACAAAGCTAGTGGGAAACTTGCCTAATGCTTGCTGTTCCTGCTGGTCAGCTAAAATAGCAGCCTTTCCGGTTTTTGTACCATCCCCCCAGTCTATGCCGTCACACACCATGTCCCTTCATGCCACTGCTGCTGCTGCCTTATTGCCAACCAGACCTTTCACCACCCTTGATGTTGCCTCACTGCCCAACAAGGATCTCTCCATCCTCCATATGTTTCCTTGCCTACCAGACAGCTCGCTGCTAGCCCTGACCGTGGCCGCAGTCATTGGCTGCAGTGGAGCATGTGCGACGCACGGCACCGGCAAGGGGTGCAGTGAAG
Source organism: Bufo gargarizans (assembly GCF_014858855.1). Taxonomy (NCBI): domain Eukaryota; kingdom Metazoa; phylum Chordata; class Amphibia; order Anura; family Bufonidae; genus Bufo; species Bufo gargarizans. The sequence goes on from NC_058084.1 coordinate 78,949,686, forward strand.
CAACAAGGGCACAGGGCCCCTTTTTAGTGATACAGTGGATGGAACCCAGGTGTAGGAATGCCAGAGTGGTGTATGGTGGCCTAAATGTCCCTTAATGTTGGTGCACGTGTCACAGTGCTCCTACATGGATACACTGGACCCCAGGCGTTGTCGTCCGAAGCAGAGAAAAGGGGGTAGGTGATGATGAGGATGATGAAATAAATTGAGTCCAGACCTTCTGATGAAGTTGATAACAGCTTTACTTTGTTAAACATTTCTCCAAACAGACTCAGGCTTTGTCTTGGTTCCAGCAGGCTTTGGCATTAACTGTGGCAGACAAACTCCTCTCTGCTACGTCTGTTGCTCTCTGGCTCTGCTGTGCTAACAGGATAGCTGTATAACTTAGCTTTAGCTGAAGGCTACAACTTCCTTCTGTAGTCTGTCTCTAAACTGGCCCAGGGAACTTTACTCCTGGCTTCAGAGGCTTCCAGCTTCTGCCTCCATATCCAGCTGAGCTGAAGGTGCTCCAGCTGGCCTGGGCAAGGCACGTCCAACAGAGACGTGCACCTGTTGCACACCCTTCCTTGACAGGGGGTAAACTAGACCCTTCCCCTAGCAGAGGGTAACTGCAACTGACTCTAAGGCTCCATTCACACGTCCGCAAATGGGTCCGCATTCGTTCTGCAATTTTGCGGAACGGGTGCGAACCAATTCATTCTCTATGGGGACAGAATGGATGCGGAGAGCACACTATGTGCTCTCCGCATCCGCATTTCCGGAGCGCGCCTCTGATCCTCCGGACAAGAATAGGCATTTCCATGGGGGTGCCGGGCGGGTGTATTGCAGATGCACAAATTGCGGATCCGCAGTACACTATGGACGTGTGAATGGACCCTAAACTAAACTCCTCCCTCCCTGCAGCAAGTGGGGAAAATGCCCACTACACCACAGAGGGGGGTGTTAAAATGGAAGGGAAGGTTCCATTCTCTGTCCCTGTAGCTCTGCCATTTAGGCTGCCACCTGCTGGTGAACCAGGCAGATTACAATTGAACATAACAGTTGCATGGAAAGAGATATGCACATTATATAGGCTCTGGAAATAAACGCACAGATGACATTAGGTGAACCAATAAAGACAGTAGTGGGGTGCAGAAGTGATAATGCCACTCTGGTGCGTTACACATGTGACCATGCCCTTGCTGCACCGGATGTCCACATGGAGTCACCGGAGGTGCTAATCTACTGGTCAGGGAGGCAGACTGCAGGCACTTGAGAAAATCTCATTATTCCCGGAGCATGGGACCTACCAAAGATTAGGCCAGATGTTTTCATGTCATGGCTGATCAGTCTACATGCAGTAATAAAGGCTCAGGTTTGCGCCTCTTGTACGCGCTCGGTCTTGCAGGGTGGCACTTATAAATAGATCTAATACCAGAGCGATCATTTCACGGCTCATTAGTTTTCATAAGCTTTAATCTTCAGTATCATCTTTAGACCGGTTGTGACAACTTATCTGCAGCAACTACGAAAAACTCTGACTGCAGAAAGATTACCTAAGGCTCCGTTCACACCATGTTTTCTCCTCACACTGAAAGGTACCGTTTCTTAAAATCAAGATGCAACAAGTATGTCACTGACTTCTAACATAGTAACATAGTACATAAGGCCGAAAAAAGACATTTGTCCATCCAGTTCAGCCTGTCATCCTGCAAGTTGATCCAGAGGAAGGCAAAAAAAAAACCCTGTGAAGTAGAAGCCAATTTTCCTCACTTTAGGGGAATAAAAAATTCCTTCCCGACTCCAATCAGGCAATCAGAATAACTCCCTGGATCAACGACCCCTCTCTAGTAGCTATAGCCTGTAATATTATTACACTCCAGAAATACATCCAGGCCCCTCTTGAATTCCTTTATTGTACTCACCATCACCACCTCCTCAGGCAGAGAGCTCCATAGTCTCACTGCTCTTACCGTAAAGAATCCTCTTCTATGTTTGTGTACAAACCTTCTTTCCTCCAGACGCAGAGGATGTCCCCTCGTCACAGTCACAGTCCTGGGGATAAATAGATGATGGGAGAGATCTCTGTACTGACCCCTGATATATTTATACATAGTAATTAGATCTCCCCTCAGTCGTCTTTTTTCTATAATGAATAACCCTAATGCTGATAATCTTTCAGGGTACTGTAGTTGCCCCATTCCAGTTATTACTTTAGTTGCCCTCCTGACTGACTTCTATCGTACAAAAACAGGATCCACCTGGAACCTGCTCTTCAACAGGAACCCGCATCATTCTGACTCCTGACAAACATCTGCCTGCAGGGTTTTAGCCCTTCTGTAACCCCCCAGAGTGGCATTACCACTTCTGCACCTCACTACTATCTCCTATGGTTAACCTATTGTCATTCTGTGTATTTATTGCAGGACTGTCACACTTTGCATTTCTATTTATTGTAACTGTTTATGTTATCATGTAATGTGCCTGATTCAACAGTAGGTGGCAGCAAATATGGCAGAGCTGCAGGTACAGAGAATGGAGCTTTCCTTCCATTCTAACACCCCCCTCTGTGGTGTGTTGGGCGTGTCCCACTTCCTGCAGGTAGGGTGCCTTGCCCAAGCCAGCTGGAGCACCCTCAGCTGGATATGGAGGCAGAAGCTAGAAGCCTCTGAAGCCAGGAGTAAAGTTCCCTGGACCAGTTGAGAGACAGACTACAGAAAGAAGTTGCAGCCTACAGCTAAAGCTAAATGATACAGCTATCCTGTCAGCACTGCAGAGCCAGAGAGCAACAGACGTAGAAAAGAGGAGTCTGCCTGCCACAGTTAATGCTAAAGCCTGCTGGGAACCAAGACAAAGCCTGAGTCTGTATCCAGGTAGGAGCACCGTGACATGTGCACCAACATTAAGGGGACATTTAGGCCACCCTACACCACTCTGGCATTCCTACACCTGGGTACCATCCACAGTATCACTAATAGGGGCCCTGTGCCCCTGTTGCTTCACTGCAACTGGTGTCACGAAAACAAGTACTTTTTTCCCTTCTTAACAGGCCCTGGGGGGGGGGCCCACTACATTTTCCCCTACAAAATACACGGCTAAATCTGTGTGTTTTAGTAGGCATGGGTTTTCGTAGAGGTATGTACTATTTGCAGATTTTGACATGGATTTGTCCCATAATTTCCCCATTGTGTGCATGTGGCCTTAAGGTACGGCTACACATGCAGATTTTTCTTATGCAGTTTTCGAGGCCCAAATCAGCAGTGGATTAAAAATAAAAAATAAAAATCTGTATCTGTCCTTTATACTTTCTCTCCTTTTATGATCCACTCCTGATTTTGGTTTCAAAAACTGCATGAAAAGACTGGACATGTGGCCGTATTCTAAGAGCAAATTAGCTGCTAGTAACACCTACTGTTAATTGGGACACCATGATATGGAGCTGAGAGATCATGAACTTAAAGGGGCTGTCTCACTTCAGCAAATGGCATTTATCATGTAGAGAAAGTTAAAGGGGTTCTGCCGTTTTTTAAAACTGATGATCTATCCCCTGCATAGATCATCAGTTTCTGATAGGCGGGGGTCCGACACCCGGGAACCCCGCCGATCAGCTGTTTGAGAAGGCAGTGGCGCTGGCAGTAGTGCCGCGGCCTTCTCGCTGTTTACCGCAGACCCAGTGACTAATATCAATGGCCTTGGCGGGGCTAAGCTCCATTCAAGTGAACAGAACCCCTTTAATACAAGGCTCTTACTAATGTATTGTGATTGTCCATATTGCCTCCTTTTCTGTTTTGATTTATTTTTCTATCACATTACACGCGCAGATATGAGGCGGCCAGAACGGGAGCTACTGCACATGCGTGCCTGTGCACACTCCCATGGTCCTGGCCAATAACAATACATTAGTAAGTGACTTGCATTAACTTTGTCTACATGATAAATGCCACCTGCTGAAGTCAGACAACCCCTTTAAAGGGTTTATCCCATGACTTATGTAATGAAAATTAAAATCTGACATCATATAGGACATGACAACCTCTTACTAACAAAGCTAGAACCAGCCCAGTACCTCACATGGGTCCAGAGTTTTCCCCATTCATTGCTCTGCTAGATATCAAGCTGGCAGCTCCAGGGGAGTGTCTATTCTGCCTTAGCTCAGGGGGCGTGTCCTTTCTGCTGCAGCTTTCTACCTATCACAGCTCAGGAGGCAGTTGAAGGATGAAACTGAGCATGTGCGGTGAGTCGGACAAAGAATTAAGAATAAAAACAAACTGCAGGTGGCGCTATACAGATACATTTTATTGAATCACTCAGTGCCCATGCCATATTTTAATTGTAACATGCAATTACAAAAGTATTCAGATCCAGGTGCTGAAAACTGTACAATATCATTTGTGGGATAACCCCTTTAAGGTTATATTGATAAGTCTTTGGCTCCAACACCAGACAGCCACTTTAACCCCTTCCCAACAAGCGCTGTACATGTACGGCGCTGGCTTAGACTTTAAAGATGGTGCCCGCTCGCAAGCACAGCAGGCACATACAGCAGACACTCGCGGCTAATGTCCACTACCGGCAGTAATACCAGTCGCGGACGTTCAACCTTTCAGATGCCGTGGTCAAACGTGACCGCATCATCTGGATGCGCTAAAACCCTGAAGTACGCGCTTCCGGGTGTGCTTTGGCTTTCCCCAGCAGATATCGGGGGAGCCGGATGCATCATGCAGCAGCTTCAGTCCTCTGGAAGGAACTGAGGCTGCCTAACATTGGTTCCTCATACAGCTATGTGAACGGAAAAATAAAAAAAGTTATGGCCCCAGAAAGGCAGGGAGGGAAAAACATAAACGCAAAAATGAAAAACCCTCCAGAGGTGAAAGGGTTAAAGACAAACTTGACCACCTTGACAAAGATACCTACCAGGGTTGCCAACCTGATTTTTGTCTTTTTCTTCCTGGACATCTTATCGAAAAATAACAAAACAGCCCCATTTTATACAGACAAATTGAAAAACTACAACAAATCATGATCCAAAGTGATCATCCGTCCGCAATGCACGAGCACCGACCCTGGGCCAGCCGCATGTTGATCGCGACCCCGTTCACTTGAATGGGGTCCGCGATCCATCTGTTTTGCAAAAAGATAGGACAAGTGCTATCTTTTTGCGGAATGGAAGCACTCCGTAGTGCTTCCGTGGGGTTCCGTTCCGTGCTTCCTTTCTGCACCGTTCCGCATCTTCGGATTTGCAGACCCATTCAAGTCAATGGGTCCGCATCCGTGATGCGGAATGCACATGGAACGGTGCCCGTGTATTGCGGAACCGCATATGCGGTCCACAATGCGGCAACGGAGCCCTTACGTTCGTCTGCAAGAGGCCTAAGTGAAACAGTCCTTTATTAGTGGTGGGCCTGATACCCCTGCTGTGACACATATGGGGCTTTGTGGGGGAGGGAGGACACCAAACAGAATCCCTTCCCTTGGTAACAGGAAGCCTGCTCACCCGTTATAGTAATGTATAGCATTGTCACGGTTTTGGATTTGTAGCTCTGTCATTAGCGCCGGAACTTAGGACTGCTCACACTGACGCATGCACCTATACCCCCGAGTATTCATCTCTAGCGTTGGCTTTGAGCTACAGTAATTAACAGATATCCCTCGGGTCGATCTTGTGGCGTAATGATACATGCCAGGCCGTGGTGCGCCAACACTGATGTCAGCTTACTCCTAACGTGCCACTTCCACCTTCTAATTATCTCTCCTACGGTAATTAGGGCAGAGACAAGTTATTATCGGAAGCCATTCTCAGGGTGGACTCTACATGCAGTATATATGATTGTTTGCGGTCGCCAAATAGAGGTAGTTTTTGTATATATGTTAATTCATAGACTATCCGCTCAGCTAAATCCTGGCATAGCGCGTCCTTACAGGGCACAGTGTGCCCATGTGCTGTGCCAGAATCTAGCCAAGCTTGTGGGAAGCACAGGTAGGAGCAGCGATGTGTGCTTCCAGCCTGCGCAGCGTTCCCTGCGGCCCATTGTGATTTCCGTACACCAGTACAGTGCGGACATGTCAGCGCTCTACTAGAATAATGATTTTATGGCGCGTTAGCACCCAGGACTTTGGTTGCCTATTTGAGCAGGAAAACTGTATTTGTGATTAATATAGTATAGTAAAAAAAAAAACATGTTTAGGCTATTTAGAACATTTTAAAGGAAGGTTGTAGAAAAGTTGAGTTACTCTTTAATATTCAGGAGTCCACCACCAGGAGGACACGGAACAACAATGGTGTGCATGGCAGGATTGCAAGGAGAAAGCTGCTGCCTCTAAAAATAACATTACCGCCAGTCTGCAGTTTGCCAAAGATCACCTGGACAAGCCAGAAGGCTATTGGACCAATGATTTGTGGACGGAGACCAAAATACAACTGCCATGAGTTCCCCGACTTGTACGGAGAAAGTCTGGGGAACCAAGAGCGCGGCCCGGCCGTCTCTAATATCGGTGCCTTGGACCAATGTCAGAGCGCACTGGGGCTCCTGAACATCAAGGCGCACGGGACATCGGCATGAGCGTTCCCCTGCTTAGTGTAAATGCCGGCATCTGCAGTGATCAGATCCTGGTGAATTTCTGTTCCTCTGGCTCCCCCTGCTGTTCCTTGGTGGTATTGTGTTTACTTTGGCTGTGACTTCTAAATCTGGTATTGTGACTACTTTGTCTGGCTTCTGACAATTTGGTCTTGTGTTGCTCTCCTGGTTTTTGACTTCTGGCGTGTCTGGCCTTCTCGTTTGCTTCTGGCCTTCTTAGCACTTTGTTGACCAACTGGTTTTAGACCCTGGTACTGTATGACTGTTGTTATTGTTTCTGTTTGTTTGTTCCTTGTTTGTGTATCGCTCCCTCATATGAAGTATAGGGACCATCAAGGGGCGGATTGGCCATAGACCCTACAGGGAAATTTCTGGGTGGGCCGATGCCCCATGGGGTCACCCAAGTCCTCCTCTCTGCCGCTGACTGAGTACATAATGAGCTCTCAACAGTAATTCATGCTGTGATAATCAGGTACTCATGTACTCGGCCAGCGACCGCACATGTCCTCCTGAATTCATCTGCTGTGGCCCGCACCTCACCTCCTAAGCCTCCTGCTCTAGAGACAACTGGAGGAGGAGGACAGATAGGAGGCTCTCTCATTGGCTCTCCTGCTGAAAGCACCATTAACTGCTCAGTAACTACTTGCATTCCCCATGCTATAGCCATTCCGGTGCTTTATTTCACTTATAACTCTATGTTCTGCTATTCCTCTGTTATTACTACTAGAAGTTTTTTTTTAAACAGAAGTACAACTGGAGGTATACCACTGCCCCGTTTGCTATTGACAATATCACACAGTGCAGGGATGCACCCTCAACTGGTAACACCCAGTTGTACCTTTATTCACAAGCTTCTAGCAGGAATAATAACGGGATAGCACAACACATATAAGAATTACTGCTCCACAACTGTCATCTCATGTGGATTGGTGACAGGTCCTCAGTAAAATCACATGTTATCTACAGACTACAGTTGGGACCCTATGGTAAGGTATACAATGTGTAACAGAGCAAAAACTATTCCTTACACAACCATGGCAGAAATAGCAGCAACGGACATTGTCTCCCTCTGCTGGTGAGGACATGAAATACATCTTCACTCTTGTCGCCACTCCTGCCTCCAGTTAAATTCCATTAAATGCTTTATTTGACATCCATATATTTAACCTTGGCATTTTCATTAACCCTTTCATCTCCGGAGGTATTTTTTTTGTTTTTTCGCCTTTGCATTTTTGTTTTTCACTCTCTGCCTTTTTTTGTTTTTCCATTCACATAGCGGTATGAGGGCTTGTCTTTTTCCAAAACAAGTTATACTTTCTAATGGCACCATTTAAAGAGAGCCTGTCATGTTGAACATGGTATTTAAGCTAGCAGATTGATATATAGTTTTGTAAGAAAAGATTCAGTAAAACTTGTAATTTGTCCAGTTATATTTCTCCTCATTCTGGGTTTTGAAGTCCAGGAGGCGGTCCTATCAGTGATTGACAGCCTTCCTCTATGAATGTGTATACAGATAGCTATCAATCACTGATAGGACCGCCTCCATGCCATGAATCACTGATTGGACAGCCTCCATGACATAACTCACTGATAGGACCACCTCCATGACATAAATCACTGATAGGACCGCCTCCATGACATTACTCACTGATAGGACCGCCTCCATGACATAACTCACTGATAGGACCGCCTCCATGACATAAATCACTGATAGGACCGCCTCCATGACATAACTCACTGATAGGACCACCTCCATGACATAAATCACTGATAGGACCGCCTCCATGACATTACTCACTGATAGGACCGCCTCCATGACATAACTCACTGATAGGACCGCCTCCATGACATAAATCACTGATAGGACCGCCTCCATGACATAAATCACTGATAGGACCACCTCCTCGACTTCAAAGCTAAGAATGAGCAGGAATTTAACTGAATAAATTACAAGATTTATGAATCTTTTCAATTAGAATTGGAGTCTATGAGACTTTCACTATGGGGGAGATTTATCAAACTGTTGTGAATTAGAACTGGCTTAGTTGCCCATAGCAACCTATCAGATTCCACCTTTAATTTTCCAAAGGAGCTGTCAAAAATGAAAGGTGGAATCTGATTGGTTGCTATGGGCAACTAAGCCAGTTCTACTTCACACCAGTTTGATAAATGACCCCCTATGTTCCTATGAAACCCTGCCACAGGAAGAATTTCTATCGGAACCTATGTGCGGCAGCCTCTGGTCATTAAAGAAGACCGAGGCTTCCGCACAGACCTTCTGGCTTCTCCGATCTCTGCTAGGGGTATTTGCGCTCCCAGATGCCGTTTTCACATTTGACCACAGCATCTGAGGGGTTAAATGTATACGATCGACGTTAGCTCTGGGTGTCTGCTGTTTAAAACAGTAGGCGCATGGCGGCTATGGTGCCTGCTGCGCTTGCGAGCAGGTGCCATTTTAAAGACCCGTCCTGCGCTGTACATGTATGGTGCTGAGCAGGAAGGGGTTAAGGAGAATAAACTATTAAAATGAATACAGTTACCATTGTATTGTACAGTTACTGTGGTAAGAACTTTGTTTCCATGCTTGTGGTTAGCATCTCTAGTGTCACACATTAACCTGCTTGCCTTGTGCACTTGTGTGTTCAGTTAGTTATAATGTGACCTTCTCTGATCCAGATCCAGCTTGTTTATTTAAGATTCTTTGCTAAGTTAAGAGTCGTAACTGGAACAAAATCTTGTGGTGAATGACAAGAGTGATCTGCGGCCAAGAATGTGATGTCACAGAGTATATATATATATATATATATATATATGTATAAGGGGTCATTTACAAAGCTGAAATACGCCAATATTAGGTGGATTTCAGGCACAGATTGTGGCGCAACGGCGTGGCGTGGAAGGGGACGGGCCGTCAGGCAAAGAAAAAGGTCTAAATGTAAGACCACTTGGAAAGCTGTCTTACATTAGGAACTGGCGGAACCACCGCCAGCTTCGGGGTTTATTAGGACCGGCGTCTAAAACACTGATCATGATAAATGTGCCCCATAACTGTATATATCAAATTTATTTGGACTTGAATTCGGCTGAATAGGACCAGAATCAAATTTTAAGAAATTCATTTATCTTAAATGATACTCATCTGGTTACAGAGATGCATCTAGCTTGATATATTAGGGTGGAAGATTCTGTCCTGCCGTAGCCTACAGTTCACATCCCTTCTTAAACATCGGAGACCACCGCGACTGTCTCTTTGGCCTAAGGCCCCTTTCACACGAGCGAGTTTTCCAGGCGGGTGCAATGCGTGACGTGAACGCATTGCACCTGCACTGAATCCTGACCCATTCATTTCAATGCGTCTGTGTAAATGAGCGTTGTTTTTCACGCATCAGTTCTGCGTTGCGTGAGAATTGCAGCATCTTCTATATTCTGCGTTTTTTACGCAGCCCTGGCCTCATAGAAGTGAATGGGGCTGCGTGAAAAACGCATTGCATCCGCAAGAAAGTGCGGGTGCGATGCGTTTTTCACTGATGGTTGCTAAGAGATGTTGTTTGTAAATGCATCAAAACGCATTGCACCCGCGCGGAAAAACGGAACAACTAAACGCAATCGCAGACAAAACTGACTGAACTTGCTTGCAAAATAGTGCGAGTTTCACTGAATGCACCCTGAACGCATCCGGACCTAATCCGTCACACTCGTGTGTAAGAGGCCTAAGTGTGGTAGCAACCATGTTTAGTCACCAGCCTCAGAAATCGCAGGTTAACAGCAGCTCAGATTAGAGACCAGGTCAATGCCACACAGAGTTCTAGCAGCAGACACATCTCTAGAACAACTGTTAAGAGGAGACTGTGTGAATCAGGCCTTCATGGTAGAATACCTGGTAGGAAACCACTGCTCAGGACAGGCAACAAGCAGAAGAGACTTGTTTGGGCTAAAGAACACAAGGAATGTACATTAGACCAGTGGAAATCTGTGCTTTGGTCTGATGAGTCCAAATTTGAGATCTTTGGTTCCAACCACTGTGTCTTTGTGCGACGCAGAAAAGGTGAACGGATGGACTCTACATGCCTGGTTCCCACCGTGAAGCATGGAGGAGGAGGTGTGATGGTGTGGGGGTGCTTTGCTGGTGACACTGTTGGGGATTTATTCAAAATTGAAGGCATACTGAACCAGCATGGCTACCACAGCATCTTGCAGCGGCATGCTATTCCATTCGGTTTGCGTTTAGTTGGACCATCATTTATTTTTCAACAGGACAATGACCCCAAACACACCTCCAGGCTGTGTAAGGGCTATTTGACCATGAAGGAGAGTGATGGGGTGCTGCGCCAGATGACCTGGCCTCCACAGTCACCGGACCTGAACCCAATCGAGATGGTTTGGGGTGAGCTGGACCGCAGTGTGAAGGCAAAAGGGCCAACAAGTGCTAAGCATCTCTGGGAACACCTTCAAGACTGTTGGAAGACCATTTCAGGTGACTACCTCTTGAAGCTCATCAAGAGAATGCCAAGAGTGTGCAAAGCAGTAATCAAAGCAAAAGGTGGCTACTTTGAAGAACCTAGAATATGACATGTTTCCCGTTGTTTCACACTTTTTTGTTATGTATATAATTCCACATGTGTTAATTCATAGTTTTGATGCCTTCAGTGTGAATCTACAATTTTTATAGTCATGAAAATAAAGAAAACTCTTTGAATGAGAAGGTGTGTCCAAACTTTTGGTCTGTACTGTATGTCCCCTTGGTACGGGGAGGCATAGATCTCTAATACCTAGGCAATTGATGACATGAAAGTACTCTGCCTCTCTGGAGGTACCCGACGCAACAATGGCGCCACCCCCCTCATCATAATTTCCTCCTGCACGTCATCCCTCCTCCGGGCTAGGTAGTCAATGAATTGTGAATCAATAATTTCACGAGTAGCTAGCCCAGAAGAAGGCAATGTGGATGGCTTGCTGGTTCAGGGCTCCGTTCCTGTGGCCTAGAAGTTTCCCTTGGCTGTTGTTCGGGATCTTCAGCCGGGGTCTGTGTGGGAGTAGACACTGGGGAGAACACAGCTGGAGTTTCTGCACCTCCACATCAGAAAGCTGGGATTCATCCAGCTCCGGATCATCCAGACTGTCCACAGTACTGTAGGGCAAATCAGATAAAAAAAAACATGCATACTGCATTATTCAAAAATGACATTCTAAATACAATGCAATTATGGCAAACATAGTAGTGCATGTCCACAATATACGGTGAGCCTGCACACATCAAGCAAGGTTTACAAATGTTCGCCCTAAACATTTGTTGCCACATTATATAATAGAAAAGCGTGACTGTTGCTTTAAATATTGTTCACATAGAAACACACTATTTTGTGGGTTGCTGGGTGTTTAGAGGTGTCCGACTCTAAAACATGTTATGTAGACACATTCAGGAGCTAACCAACTGCTGAAATTCTGTCAGTCTGTAAAAGGGAGAGGGAGAATGGCATTTCTTGCCATAGTTGGCAAACTGCTATTTGTGGAATTTTGGCACAGGGGGCCTTGAAGCCAACCGTTAAGAAATAACTAGCAAGCATCAAATAGAAGTCAACACAGACCAAAAAAGTGATTCCTCTTTAAAAAACGAGAGAATCTGATGGATAGGCCACTGCTATCAGATATTCCCGACAAAACCCCAAAGAAAGGTCTGCAAATATTCTCCTAGTGCCCACTGACGTACAGTTAAATACTTTATTTGATGCAAAAACTTACGGCCTCAAATCCATCACTGGTCCAAGGAACCGTATCTGCTGGGTGTATAGGTACGGCCTTTTTCGTGCTTTTTCAACATCTTGTAGCAGGAATTACTATGGTCGCCACTTACACTGTCACATCACCCGGCTGAAATCCACAGCATCAACAATGTCCTGTCCAACATGGCAGGGCACGTCTGGTAATCAGCAGCGTTTCAAAAAGTACATGAGCTTCAATGCTCCAGAAAATACACAGCAGGACAATGTCGGACAGTACATTGTGGTACTGATGTTAAGCACTGGATACTAATGTGAGAGAATTTAGATGAAAGAGGTGAATATTTGGCGTAGGCCTTTAAAACAATAATATTTATGGGAAGGGGAAAAATGTCACCATGTCAATTAGAACAGGGCCACATATGTCCGAAACTGTAAAGTGCGCACGCTGTGTACACATTACTGCTGTGTGCTAGTGCAAAGGTCTGGACATGCATTAAACATGTTGGTCTTCACACATTTATAAATGACAACATGAATGACAAACATGCGCAGGCCAGACCAGAATTATACCCTGTCCACAAATGTAATACAAATATGACCTCATGGGACTACTTGCAAAATAATTTGGGCAAACACAGGGCCAGGACACAAAGGACAGCACACAAAACGACATTGCTTGCACTAACCTAAATTAGCAGGACCTCTGCTGTCTGCTTTGTCTCATTCCAAAGGCTTTATACGGCGAACCACTTCCTCCCAGGACCCATGTTTTTTATGCGGTCATGGTAAACATTGGCCCTGGTGTCCCAGAGCTCTGGGCGTTCCTGGATAAGTGTTATTAGCTTGTCTACATCCCAACTCAGGCCTCACAAGCACTCTTCTCTAATGTCCAAACTCTGGCAAAACTGAGTTTCATCTTCCTGTAAAAGTTCACAGGCCTTGAAAAACGGTTTCCTGGCAACCGATCCACAAAAAGAACGGACAGACGGATGACATACGGATGCCTTTCCGTTTGGCATCTGCATTTTTTGCGGACCTATTGACTTGAATGAGGCCACGGACTGTTTATTGCGGACAAGGATAGGACATGCTTTACTTTTTTTGCGGATAGGAACCATGGACGCCGGACGCGGAAAAGAAACGGTTGACTATCCGCATTTTCAATGGCTCCATAGAAATTAATGGGTTTGCATCAGAACCACTAAATATGCGGAACAGATGCGAAAAAAAAAACGTTTGTGTGCATGTAGGCTTAGGGTTCATTCATACGTACGTAGAATGGGTCCGCACGGGGACAAAAAGGATGCGGACAGCACACATTGTGCTGGCCGCATCCGCATTTCCGGGCAGCGGCTCCGTACTTCCGGTCCGCGGCTCCCGGAAAAAATAGAACATGTTCTATTCTTGTACGGAATAGCGGACAAGAATAGGCATTTCTATAGGGGTGCCGGCCCAGTGTATTGCGGATCTGCAATTTGAGGATCCGCAATACAATACAGACGTGTGAATGGACCCCTATTCAGATGTTTTTTTAGCACAAGTCATCACACAGTCGCTTTGTCTGCCGCTTGCTCTATGGCCGGTAGGGGGTGTCAGGTGGGCACTACTAGTGAATTTTTACACTAAGACTTAATTCACTCTGTGTCAAAAGCTCTCCAGACAAAACGGCACAACGCGATGCACTATTTTCCCTGGTAAAATTTGAGGCTCCCTGACAGAAATCCAACAGGCCACATTATTTCCAATATGCAGTGGCTGGGTTTGGGGTGACCCTAATGCTATTATGGGTCCACCGGACACCATGTTACCATGTGTTGCTGCTCTCTGAAAGGGATGGTAAGACGTTGTGCATTTTAATAGGAAATAAGTCTAGAGAGTCAGGATCTGCAGTAAAACAATGTGTTTTTTTACTGGAGAATCTCAAGTGCAAAACAGTACAGGCAATGCACTGAGCTGTCTTCTCCTGTCTCCTCCCAGGCAGAAGTGTCATGGAACCATGAACCAGACGTACAACAAGAGATAAGTGGAAATAAGAAGGCTTTATTGAAAATCAAGCTGTAAGGCAAAAGTCCAAACAGATGGCTAAACCGAAGCAGGGTCTTGCGAAGCCAGAGGTCAGGAACCAGAAGGGTAGTCAGACGAAGCCTGGATCAGGAACCAGCAGGGTAGTCAGACGAAGCTTGGATCAGGAACCAGCAGGGTAGTCAGACGAAGCCAGGATCAGGAACCAGAAGCAGCAGCAGTCTTAGAAGCATGTGTACACAGGAGGACCAAGCAAGGAACTGAAGCCACAGACCTCCTATATATATGAGCTAGGCATCCAGCTCCTCCCAGTGGGAAGGAGAAGCCGCAGGGTGGGAGGCTACAAGAAACCCAGAAACCAAGATGGCCGCCAGCACATGTCAAACGAAGGAGAACAGCAAGAAGGTAAGACCATGACAGTACCTCCCCCTCAAGGGCCCCTCCTCCGCGGAGTGAAGAACGGTTTCTGAGGGAAGCGTGCGTGGAAGGCTCGGAGCAAGGCAGGAGCATGGACATCTGCGGAGGGAACCCAGGAACGCTCCTCTGGACCATAATCACGCCAATGGACCAAAAACTGCACCCGACCGCGGACCAGGCGTGAGTCCAGGATATTGCTCACCTCATACTCCTCACGATTGCCCACTTGGACCGGACGAGGCCGAGGAACCGAGGAAGTGAAACGATTACACACCAGTGGCTTCAACAGGGAGACATGAAACACGTTGGAGATCCGCATGCCAGGAGGAAGCGCAAGGGCATAGGCTACCGGGTTTACCCTGCGAAGCACTCGGAAGGGACCAACAAAGCGAGGCGCCAGCTTGGGAGTGGGCACTCGAAGGTTGAGGTTGCGGGTGGACAACCATACGCGGTCTCCGACCTGGTAGGAAGGAGCGGGCGCTCGTCTGCGATCAGCCTGGAGTCTCTGGCGCTGCGCAGAGACCTCAAGGGACCTCTGGATCTGTACCCAAGAAGCACGTAGGACGGAAAGGTGATCCTCCACAGCCGGAATATCCTGGGGAGAGAATACCTCCGGTAACACGGCAGGTTGGAACCCATAATTGGCCATGAAGGGAGACGTCCCAGAGGAAGAGTTCACCGCCGTGTTCCTGGCAAACTCAGCCCAAGGCAGGAGGTCAACCCAATTGTCTTGGTGATCGGAGACATAGCAACGAAGGAATTGCTCCAAGGCCTGATTGGATCGTTCTGCGGCCCCATTGGACTGAGGGTGGTAGGCCGAGGAGAAAGAGAGATGAATCCCCAACTGGGAGCAAAAGGAGCGCCAGAACCTGGACACAAACTGACTCCCCCGATCCGACACAATCTCCTTGGGCAAACCGTACAACCGGAAGACCTCCCTGGCAAAAATCGTGGCCAACTCTTGTGCAGAGGGTAACTTCTTGAGAGGAACACAGTGGCACATTTTGGAAAACCGATCCACAATCATGAGAATGACCATATGGCCTCGGGATGCAGGGAGGTCCAACCGAGTTCGCAACTCCTCAGGCACAAAACATCTGCCGTTGGGTCTCCCAGAGGGAGCACCAGATTGAGCGGCCAAAATCTGCTCACCCAGGGGAGAGGTCAGGCTGGTGCGAATGGCGGCCAGGATCTGATTCGGAGGTATGACCGAAGTCGGAATCGACTCCTCCCCGGACAGCTCGGAGTACTGCCGTGATAAGGCATCCGCTCTGATGTTCTTGGAACCGGGTAGGTAGGAGACCACGTAATTAAAACGTGACAAGAACAGAGCCCATCTGGCCTGACGTGGTGTCAATCTCTTGGCCTCAGAGAGGTAGGTCAGATTCTTGTGGTCCGTCAGGATGAGAACCGGAACCACCGAGCCCTCGAGCAAGTGCCTCCATTCTTTAAGGGCCTGCACGATGGCCAATAACTCCCTGTCACCAATCTGATAGTTGCACTCCGCGGAAGACAGTTTCCGGGAGTAAAACCCACAAGGAAGCAGAGGACCCTCTGGTGTTCTACGCTGAGACAGAAGGGCGCCTACTCCCGTCTCAGACGCGTCCACCTCGAGGACAAAAGGCAACCCAGGGTTGGGATGCGACAGAATCGGAGCCGACACAAAGGCGGACTTTAGAGCCTCAAAAGCTCGGATGGCCTCGAGCGGCCAGACCTGGGGATTACTGCCCTTCCTGGTCAGATCCGTGAGAGGCTTGGCTAGCATGGAAAAGTCCCTGATGAACTTCCGATAATAATTGGCGAAGCCCAAAAAGCGCTGCAGGGCACGAAGACCACTGGGCTGGGGCCACTGTAAGACAGCCGAAACCTTCTCAGGATCCATGGAGAACCCCTCAGCGGAAATGATGTAACCTAAGAAGGTTACCCGGGATCGGTGAAATTCGCATTTCTCAAGCTTACCGAACAGCTTGTTCTCTCGTAACCGTTGCAACACTCGTCTGACATCCAGAATGTGGGCCTCCATGGATTCAGAATATACCAAGATGTCATCCAAATAGACCACCACACACTGCTGTAACAGGTCACGGAAAACATCGTTGATGAATTCCTGGAAGACTGCGGGCGCATTGCACAACCCAAAGGGCATAACCAAGGATTCATAATGACCGGTCCTGGTGTTAAACGCGGTCTTCCACTCATCGCCCGCCTTGATCCTTACCAGGTTATATGCCGCCCTCAGGTCGAGTTTGGTAAAGACCGTGGCCCCTTTGAGGCGATCGAACAGCTCGGAAATCAAGGGTATCGGGTAAGCGTTCTTGATCGTGATGCGATTGAGACCCCTGTAATCGATGCAAGGCCTCAACTCACCGCCCTTCTTTTTCACAAAGAAAAATCCAGCCCCTGCCGGGGACGAGGATTTGCGAATGTGTCCGCGTGAAAGCGCCTCCCTCACGTACTCCTCCATGGCCTCATTCTCCGCTACCGACAGTGGATAGACTTTTCCACGAGGAGGGACGGCACCAGATTGTAACTCTATGGCACAATCGTATGGGCGGTGCGGAGGTAGGGCAACCGCACACACCTTATCGAATACATCCCGGTACTCCTCGTATTCAGGAGGCAACAGAGAGTCCGAGGAAGTACACAGCAACTTGACAGACCCATGGATGCAACTAGCCCCACACTGCGGTGACCACGAGAGGATCTCGGCCGATCTCCAATCAAAAGTCGGATTATGCTTCTGGAGCCAGGGGTACCCCAGGACCACCGAGTAGTGTGGAGACGAAATAACCTGGAAACAGACCGACTCTCTGTGAACGGCACCAATGGCCATCCCCACTGGAAGGGTCTCATGAGTCACGTGTGGCGGCAGAAGGGGTCTGCCGTCTATCGCCTCAAGAGCCAGTGGGGAACCTCGAGGCTGCAGAGGAATGGAATTGGCGGCAGCGAACACACTATCAATGAACAAACCACCAGCACCAGAGTCCACCAACGCCTGGGTCGTCACCGAGCCCCCGACCCAGGAGAGGACAACAGTAATCAGTGGTTTGTCAACACGGGAAACCGGGGACGAGGAGACTCCACCCAAGATCTGCCCCCAACAGGATCTCAGGTGCGAGCGTTTCCCGGACGGTTCGGGCATGCCAACCGAAAATGCCCACCGAGACCACAGTACATGCATCGGCCCTCGCGTCTCCGGAGTGCCTTCTCCCCCTCGGACAGGCGAGCAAACCCCAGCTGCATGGGTTCACCCCCAGACAAGTCATCCCCAGGAGGCGTGGGAGGAGAGGGAGGCACGGGTGGGACAGCAAACGTAGGCGCCAATCTGTTAGAAGGCCTCCGCAGGCTCTCCTTAAAGGAAGGTCTCTCCCTGAGTCTGGTGTCAATCAAAATCAGGAAAGAAATAAGAGACTCGAGCTCCACTGGTAGGTCCTTAGCTGCAACCTCATCCTTCAAGGCATCCGAGAGACCATGAGAGAAAGCAGCGACCAGAGCCTCATTATTCCAGCCCACCTCTGCTGCTAGGGTACGAAACTCAATGGCGTATTCAGCTACGGATCGTGAACCCTGTCTGATGGACATAAGGAGCTTCGCAGCAGAGGCAGCACGAGCCGGCACATCGAATACCTTCCGAAGAGAAGCAACAAAACCGGAAAACTCGGCAACCACCGGATTGTTGTTCTCCCATAAAGGGCTGGCCCAGGCCAAGGCCTTGTCCGAGAGCAGCGAGATCAAGAAGCCCACCTTTGATCTCTCAGTAGGAAAGGCATGTGGCAGCAACTCGAAATAAATGCCCACCTGGTTAAGGAAACCTCGGCACTGAGTTGGCTCTCCCCCAAAGCGCTGTGGAAGGGGGGCAGAACCGGTCATACCCCGAAACACCGCAGGCGCAGCAATAGGTGTCGGGGTAGACTCTGGCGCAACAACCGGAGCGGCAGTAGGAGCGGGCCCAGGAGCGACAACCGACCCATCGGCAACGGAAGCTAAATGAGCCGTGCGTTCAAGCAGGGTTTGCAACGCCACAGCGAACCGACCCAACAGGTGATCCTGCTGATCAAGTCTGGCAACCAGCGTAGGTAGCGCGGATGGCCCTGTACCGTCAGAATTCATGGCTTGGTCCTAATGTCATGGAACCATGAACCAGACGTACAACAAGAGATAAGTGGAAATAAGAAGGCTTTATTGAAAATCAAGCTGTAAGGCAAAAGTCCAAACGGATGGCTAAACCGAAGCAGGGTCTTGCGAAGCCAGAGGTCAGGAACCAGAAGGGTAGTCAGACGAAGCCTGGATCAGGAACCAGCAGGGTAGTCAGACGAAGCTTGGATCAGGAACCAGCAGGGTAGTCAGACGAAGCCAGGATCAGGAACCAGAAGCAGCAGCAGTCTTAGAAGCATGTGTACACAGGAGGACCAAGCAAGGAACTGAAGCCACAGACCTCCTATATATATGAGCTAGGCATCCAGCTCCTCCCAGTGGGAAGGAGAAGCCGCAGGGTGGGAGGCTACAAGAAACCCAGAAACCAAGATGGCCGCCAGCACATGTCAAACAAAGGAGAACAGCAAGAAGGTAAGACCATGACAAGAAGGTTCTGTGCTGAGGAAGCTAGCTGTCCCTCTCTCTCTCAGCAGGCTGGTTCCCAGGACAAAGGCTGGTGATGCAGGGTCTGTGGCTCAGTCATCCGCCTGGTTCCCTGGTCAATGGGCTGGTAACGCAATGTATGTGGCTCAGCATCTCCATCTCAGCATCTTCTTCTGGTCACTTGTGCTATCTGGCAGAGTCTCTCCTACTAAGCACTGGTCTCTATCTGCAGACAATTAAGGGCTCTAACTGCTCTCCTTATATGCAGTGTCTAGCTGAACTAGAACCTTCTAGTGGGAGGGGTGGTGTGGAGAAGCACAGCCTAAACAGAAACAATGTTACAATTTTAGTCTGTTATAGACTTGTATAGAGCTTCAGTGCAAGTCTGTGGGAAAGAAAAAGCAGTTTTCCCCAGACTATGAACAAGTCTTCAGACATAAACAACATAGCTAAACCAGATTGTCAGAAGGTCATTGTGTCTGGAACTTTCCCTCCAAAACTTAGCTTAGGTTGAAAGTCATAAAGTCTTAGCTAGTATTAGCTGGCTGTGCGTTAACCCTTCACACAGTGCATTTCAGCTATAGTGTAATAACAGTGCAAAAAAAACCTGAATATATTACAATGAACATGTAAATGCAGTTCAAGGATATAAAACAGTAAAGTGCACACAACAGCATAAATCACAGTGCAAGTTAACCCTTCAAAGTGCAAGAAAGCAGGGAGTTGATGGCTTTGCATAGTAGTAATAGGGGCAAATGTCCTCAAATGTCCATAGTTCAAAGTACCCTTGCTGTAGGGCACTACAGTTTCATTTAGATGTGTAACATGAATCTAAAATTCAGAAATTTGATGTAAATTTTAAAAAAGTTCTGATTCTAACAAAGCAGTAAAATCAAAGAGAGGGTGAGAAAGAGAGAGAGATAGTTTTCTAGGCAATCAGAGCACTTTTGGTTCAGGTTGAATTTTCTTCTGACTTGAACAGCAATCAGTACCAGAGATGTGAACAAAGCCTACGTTGTCATGTGTTTTCTTGAGTAATGACAGTGTTTCTGACCACAATGTCACCTCTAACATATATTTTCAGCAGTGTTCATCATCATCAGATTTGATTTCTAATTGAAATTGGGCTCAGCGTCACAGGGAGTCAGCATTACTTGCTATGATGTCCTCACAAACTTAAGATGGTAGGCCCACGAAAAACATTTAGCACTTATCCACACATCATGAGAACGGTTGTCCCTGAATCCCCTGTGTGAATGAAGCAACGGTGCACATGTGTGACCATACCACAGGAATTCCAAGTACAGAATATGACAATCTCGTCAATCTCATTAAATTGAATGGAGCCATGGTCATGCATGTGCACCACCCCTCAAATCACACAGAGGACTTGAGGACCCTGATTCTCATGAACGGTGGTGGGGACACCCACCTTACTACCTATCTTGTGGAAATATTATTTATAGACCAAACCCCTTAAGAGCAGTGTCCTCCAACCCACAGTTTTGTAGCTACTTCTAATGAACTAGCTGAGGATACCGCTCAATGTCCTTGGAGTCCAGTGTCCATGTTCTTCCAGCCTAAATAAGACTGGAGCTGACAGTTAAAGGCACACGGGACCACTTTCTGTGTGGTGAATGGAAATATGTTTGTGTGGTTGCGCATTATGGACGAATAGGGTACATATCACATTTTCAGCATACAAATGCATGCCAGGAACACTTTGATAGGAGAGCAGGCAGGGCCATGTATGTAATAAAGACCCTCATTGCCTCTATTACACACTGTCAAATAACACTCACACTGTCCACCTTACACACTTCTCTGGATTGGTGTATTAATTACATATATGGCCCTGTATTCTACCAGAAGCAATCAAAATTTACTGCAAGTTAATCATAATGCCAAACTGCATCATAATCCTCCTTTCTCCAGACCAGTAGGCTGTATCAGGGTACACTGGTATAAAGACAAAATGAGCCTGGGGGAATTTTAATGACCACTTCCTACTTTCGATGTTGGCAGCACGTAGCTCATGACGAAAGCCACGTGTGCTGAGCTGGCTTGGTGGGTATATGAGGTGTTTGTCTGCACACATATTCCTCGTTGCTGTTATGAGTAAAGGAAAGAAGGAAAAAAGAAAAAGTTCATGGGTTTCAGTTCGGTGGTTATGTAGTATGTACTGGGACAGTGATCCATGAGCAGCTTGCAGCTGCTGGGGAAAGTACAGTCCTGTCTTTGGGACACTGCCAAAAAGTATTTCATATGGAGATAGTTTCTTCTTTCCTCTAGGGGTGACTCAGACGGAATACAGAGCAGTAGGTAGACACTTCACCCAGAGCAACTGTGTCTCCTCCATACACTTCAAACTTTTTAATTTCAGGGTGCTCTTTGTGTTCCACCCTGCCACTACTTTATGGGTGCTAGGGCACAAAGCCTATTCTATCCCTAGGGTTGCCATGATGTCTTTCATGGGTACAACTGTGAAATTTATTCTCGCATCACTTGCTATGGTCTACAGATCAATTAACTTATACACTTTTTGACTGTGGTTTTAGTAGTTGCCTTGGCTATTGGCAAGGCTGGAGGCTATCCCGAGAACAAGTCTACACAGACCAGACATACTCGTAAGTACCCACGTTAAGAAGCTGTATGTAGTCTACCTGCAATCTCTAGAATGGGTAATCTGGTCTAGGGGTGCACTTTGTGGGTACTCAGGTAGGCTTACCAGGGTTATGCCTAAGGCATCCCTGTACAAATTTGCAGCTGCATTCTGAAACCCTAGGGCAAAGTAGTTCTGTAAAACTGTGGCCTTTGAAGTTATGGACAGGATGGTCATCATGAAAAATAAACAACAGGGAAGGCAGACCTTAGTGTGTACATGCCACGACTCTGCTTCTTCTTGCATGGCACTTCCCTCCATCCATACCTTTTTCTTGTGAGCAGATGTCTGGTTCTAGAGGAATGGTAGCAGTTCTACGTCTCCTGCAGGCATGGCTGATGGGGCAGCTGCCATCAAAGGGAGTAATGCTGCCTTTTTGGTTGGGACCGCACTTTGATGTGTGCTGACACTTTCACCACGGCTGCTCTTTTATGTAATATCAGTGAGTCCAATAGCCTTCTTACAGTCTCTGCATTCTTTGTAGGATTACCTACAGAGCTCAAGAAATTGCAGCACCGCTAAGTGGCTCCACAGTAATGTGCTACACCAAACGCATACCTCGAGTCTGCATGGATGTTCACCTCTTTTCCCTTACCCAGATTACACATTGATTGTCTTCATTTACACATCTTGTGCCAAGCAACTAGAAAGGAGTGGTTTCTGTATCATTGCCATTTTTTACTATGGCATATCCCATGAAAAATCTTCTGTGGTTTTTGTCCCATGATCTCAAGCAGTGTACAAAATACTCAGTAATATTTGCCAACTTACAGGTGAAACTCGAAAAATTAGAATATCGTGCAAAAGTCCATTTATTTCAGAAATGCAAATTAAAAGGAATTGCATTAATGCAGCTTAAAATTAGAATTTTGTGAAAAGGTTCAATGTTCTAGGCTCAAAGTCTCACACTCTAGTCAGCTAATTAGTCCGTACCCCCTGAGCAAAGGGGACCTCAACATTGTGACTTTAGGGTGTCATAAGCTGTAAGCCATAATCATCCAAATTATAACAAATAAAGGCTTGGAATATCTCGCTTTGCATGTAATGAGTCTCATATTTAGTTTCACCTTTTAAGTTGCATTACTGAAATAAATGAACTTTGCACAATATTCTAATTTTTTGAGTTTCACCTGTATTTGCTTCCACATTTGTGTGCCATTTTAAATTGACATTCCTCACTGACTAATTAAATAGTTAGGGGATGGCTTTCACTTTATTCCCTGCTTTCCCCAAGCCCCCCCCCCCCCCTTTCTGAATCTACCAGCAGAAAGGAGGCTGGATTCAGAACATTGCAATTCAGAGATGAGCGAATCGAAGTTGACTGTGGAATTTGATTCGAATTTCAGGAAAAATTCGATTCACTTTGAATCAGAATTTCCTCATACTTCGTGGTAACGAATCGCATTTTTTCCTCAAATGACTGCTGCACGTGTGAGGACATGGAGCAAAGAACTCAGGGAAGGCGGGATCACCCATAGTGCCATGTATGCAGCCAATCAGCAGCCATCCCTGTGATGTCACAGCCCTTTAAATAGCTTCAGCCATCTTGGATTCTGCCATTTTCCAGTGTACTTAGTGCAGGGAGAGACATCAGCAGGCGCTAGAGACAGTGCTATAAAAACTTCATTGTACTAAAAAATTATTAACAAGTGCAGGGAAAGATTATTTAAGCTGTAGGGAAAGGATAGGGAGGAATTATTCCACAGCATTTATTTTGAACAGGGTTCAGTAGGGGAGGCTACAGCCTGGGTAATAGGAACAATCCTAGTACACCTTGCTGCACTGACTGGGGACTCAAATTGCCATTATACAGCTCTGTAATTCCAGCAAACCGTTCTTGTTATTGGGGTGCAAGTGCTGTTTGACACAGCCATTAACAGGGTTTATTATAAGGAAATATTTCTATGTCTTATTTGCCCTTGTGCAGTGCAGTTATATGTTCTAAGCATTTTTTGGTGTACATTAGTGGCAAAAGTAACATATTTGCTGTTCAGCAGTGCAGTTATATGTTCTAAAGCCCTTTCTGTCATGTATTAGTGGCAAAATTAAAATATACCTAATTTTTCGCTTTATAAGACGCACTTCCCCCCCCAAAAAGTGGGGGGGAAATGGCCGTGCGTCTTATAAAGCGAATACTTCGCTGGCCGCTATGCTGCACAGTGCGGCCAGCGAAGTATCAGTGTGGAGGGAGGAGGCGGGGACACTCATGGCGGGGCCCAGTGCAGTGACTCTACTCTAATACACAGGGCCCCGCAACTGTTAAACATTCAATCTTTTCTATTTGTATATGCTCTGTACGGTACTTACTGTAGTACCGTAAGTAAAGCATTAAGAAGGCGCAGACCGGCATCTCCCCCGGACATGCGCCGCCTGCCGCAGCTCCCTCCTCATGCGCCGCCTGCCCCAGCTCCCTCTGTCATGCGCCGCCTGCCCCAGCTCCCTCTGTCATGCACCGCCTGCCTGTTCATTCATAAAGTGAGATAAGCAGGCAGGCAGCGCATGACAGAGGGAGCTGGGGCAGGCGGCACATGACCGAGGGAGATGCCGGTCTGCGCCGTCTTAATGCTTTACTTACGGTACTACAGTAAGTACCGTACAGAGCATATACAAATAGATAAGATTGAATGTTTAACAGTTGCGGGGCCCAGTGTATTAGAGTAGAGTCACTGCACTGGGCCCCGCCATGAGTGTCCCCGCCTCCTCCCTCCACACTGATGCATCTGATGGGGATCTGTAGATGACACTTATGGGGATCTGTGGATGACATAAGTGTCATCCACAGAACCCCATAAGTGTCATCCACAGATCCCCCCTCAGTGTAATGCACAGAACCCCCCTCAGTGTAATGCACAGAACCCCCCTCAGTGTAATGCACAGATACCCCCTCAGTGTCATCCACAGATCCCCCATCAGTGTAATGCACAGATCCCCCATCAGTGTAATGCACAGATCCCCCATCAGTGTAATGCACAGATCCCCCCTCAGTGTCATTCACAGATCCCCCCTCAGTGTCATTCACAGATCCCCCATCAGTGTCATTCACAAATCCCCCCTCAGTGTCATCCACAGATCTCCCATCAGTGTGTCATCCACAGATCCCCCATAACAGTGCGTCATCCACAGATCCCCCATAACAGTGCAGTTATATGTTCTAAAGCCCTTTTTGTTGCGTATTAGTGGCAAAAGAAAAATATATTTGCCGTTCAGCAGTGCAGTTATATGTTCTAAAGTCTTTTGTGGCGTGTATAAGTGGAAAAAAATAAGGGCCTATTTGCGGTTCAGCGGTGCAGTCATATGTTTTAAAGCCCTTTTTGGCGTGTATTAGTGGCAAAAGTAAAATATATTTGCCGTTCAGCGGTGTAGTTATATGTTCTAAAGCCCTTTTTATTGCCCCTATAGATTATTCACTTGGTATCCTGCAACTTAGGAGACAAGTGAGATAGATTTTTCTTTGCTTTATTCATTTTTTTTTGTTTATTTATTTATTTGTTATATCAAAAGGGTCTAAAATTTTAATCATGAATATTAAAAGTGAAGTTTTAGAATTAATGGTTATTCTGTGATACCCCTAAAGCCCTTTTTGTCATGTATTAGTAGCAAAAGTAAAATATATTTGCCGTTCAGTGGTGCAGTTATATGTTCTAAAGCACTTTTTGGCGTATATTAGTGGCAAAAGTAAAATATATTTGCCTTCAGTGGTGCAGTTATATGTTCTAAAGCCCTTTTTGCCGTGTATTAGTGGTACAAGTAAAATACATTTGCCATTTAGCGTTGCAATTATATATTCTAAAGCATTCTGTGGCGTGTATAAGTGGAAAAGAATAAGGGCCTATTTGCCGTTCAGCGGTGCAGTTATATGTTCTAAAGACCTTTTTGTCATGTATTAGTGGCAAAAGAAAAATATATTAGCCGTTCAGTGGTGCAGTTATATGTCCTAAAACCTTTTGTGGTGTGTATAAGTGGAAAAAAATAAGGGCCTAGTTGCTGTTCAGCGGTGCAGTTATATGTTCTAAAGCCCTTTTTTGTGTGTATTAGTGGGAAAAAAGGGCTTATTAGCCATTGTGTGATGAAGTGAGAAAATTACAGACTTTTTTGGGGTGTTTTAATTTCCTTTTTATTTATTTTCTTTATTTGATCTAACAGTATGTCAGATGGAGAAGTGCCAGGCGTTGCACAGGGGAGTGCTAGAGGCCTAAATGTTTCTGGCGCAGGCACAGGTCACAGCAGAGTAAGGGGCCGAGGCAGCAGGGGTCACTTCGAGAGGCCTGAGCTCCCAGTGTCAGCTAGCGGTCTTGTCTTAACTAGCAACCCTGCGGTTTTTAAATGAATGATGCCACACATCTGATGCCAAGTGCTCCTTCTTTCACCCACCATCCTCAGCTGGTACTGGTATTGCCACCTACCTCTCCACTTTGTCACCGGATCACTCTGTGGTCTCCTCATGCTGCTGCCACCTCCACACTATGTCACCTTGCCACTCTGTGGTCTCCTCATGCTGCTGCCACCTCCATACTATGTCACCTTTCCACTCTGTTGTCTCCTCATGCTGCTGCCACCTCAACACTATGACACCTTGCCACTGTGTGGTCTTCTGATGCTGCTGCCACCTCCACACTATGTCACCTTGCCACTCTGTGGTCTCCTCATGCTGCTGCCACCTCCACACTATGTCACCTTGCCACTCTGTGGTCTCCTCATGCTGCTGCCATCTCCACACTATGTCACCTTGCCACTCTGTGGTCTACTCATGCTGCTGTCACCTCCACATTATGTCACCTTGCCACTCTGTGGCCTCCTGATTCTGACACCACCTCCACACTGACATTGGTCCACTCTGTGGTCTCCTCATGCTGCTTCCACCTCACAACTATGTCATAGGGCCACTCTGTGGACTTAACATGCTGTTCCCACCCTCCCCACTTCATGACTGGGCCACTATTTTGCCTTTCAGCCTGGCTGACATCATCATTTATTTGACCCTTCTACTGATCTGCCAGAAGGAAGGAAAAATGAGATGCACAACGGATCCTGTCAGTGTAGCAGCTGTAAAGCCTGTATGGTCCCATCAGAATTGGCTTGTGATTTGGTAGCCAAAAGCAGGAGTGGGTACAAAAGCAGGAGTGTTTTTTTGGGCATTAGCAATACTGATGGATTACTGACCAAATGCTGACCGAGTGAAGGCAGATGCTCAACAGACAGGATCAGTTTTTTGGGGGTTATTGTTCTGACGGATCAGAGGAAGGGCAAAATAAGCAGTGATGTCAACACAAACTTACTGCTGACACCCTCTCCACTCTGTCGGGGAGGGGCTCTACTTGTATAAGCGTTTAATAGAACAGGTTCTGTAGACATCTATCTGGAATCAGCTAATGACTGTGTAAAAGGAGTGCGCTTCTTCTTGGCGCTCACATCGACCTGTAAGGCTGAGTTCATACTTGAGTTATTTCGTCAATTTTGGCCCGGTGACTGCCCAAATAAGTGAAGTGTGCAGTGATTCTAAGAGCGACGCCTGTCAACTGCATGTCATACTGACTCACAGTATTATTTCACTACCACAGCAAACTCCCTATGCGTGTTACTGCAAGGCACAGTGTTCTACACCACTAGAAAGGTTCTCTGCAGCCAGGAAATAGCCGTTTTTTAACGCGATTCGCCGCGAATAAATTCGGATCAAAACTAATTTTTTCTAAAAATTCGGCAATCCAGCTGAATCGAATTTTTTTTTAATTTGCTCATCTCTAATTGCAATATATAATACCTAGACTGTAAGTCTAGCCGTAGACAGGTGTGTGATTTGAGCTTGCTGTAAAATTTTAGACATTGCATGGGGCACCTCAGCTGCAGCTGCAACTGCTCATACACAAAAGGGGGATCTTATGATTACAGGGTCCAGAACTATTGGGTATTACCCCAACAGTCTCTGTCTGCCTTCATGGTCCTCAGTGAGGACTGAACTAGCTTGACCTGCTTACTCATAGTAACATAATACAAAAGTTTTGGATTCAGGGATGCCTAGTGGAAGGGGAAGTGGTCAATGCACATTTCAGGGTATAAAAGACATCTATTTCCTCTGGAAATGGCCCAACTTCTGACATGCAAACAATGGGGCCATTGTACTGGAAGATTATAGATAAGACAGCACTACTCACTGCATCATTCCAGTTTTTCCATTTCGTTGCGGTGCCCACAGCATTGAATTCTGGCCTCCCGAACTCCTATGCTAGTGCACGAGGGTGGTTGAGGTATATAGATGATGTATTTTTGATTTGGAGGGGATCAATAGCAGACCTGCATACGTTTCATGAACAGATTAATCAGATTCATACACAGCTGAAATTCACTAAAGGGTTCTCTAGAGAATCCCTGCAGTTTTTAGATACAATGGTGTATGTCAATAAGGGACAACTGGAAACAGATCTATTTATAAAATCAACAGATCGCAATAACTTATTGCAATTTGAGAGTGCTCATCCAAGAGGGGTGATAGTCTTTGCCCTATAGCCAATTCTTGCGAACTAAACGGATAGTATCAGATACGGAAAAGGTTGATAATCGATTGGAGATCATGGGAAAAAAAGTTTAGAGATAGAAGATACCCTCAGAAACTAATAGATCAACATCTAATAAGAGCAAAACAGTGGGAACGAGAACAATTATTAGTGTCAACAAAGGAATATTGAGACGGAATTGGAGAATTCTGTACTAATCTTTCCTACAGATAGAAGAATTTCAGTTGCCCCCCTGATGTCATACAAAAGGGCTAAAAACTTGGGAGATGATTTGGTGAGAGCAGATATGAGGGAGAAAGAAAAACAAGAGGAAAAGAAGGGATGTTACCCATGCTTGGGCTGCTGCAATTGCGGCAACCTAATCAGGGGAGACCCCTTCAGTCACCCGAGAACAGGAAAGAGATATGATACTAAAGATAATTATACCTGTAATTCACAATATGTTATCTATGTCTTGCAGTGCCCATGTGGCCTCCTCTATGTGGGGGAGACCATGCTGGCCTGCAAGAATAGAATGAATCAACATAGATACACAATTCACAAATTATTGACAAAAAGGCAAGAACAAGAAGAAAGGGAGAAGATCCAATTACCAGTGCCAGAACATTTTGTGAAGTATAAACATAATATTTCACAGCTGAGATTCAGGATTATAGACGGAGTTCCGCTATTAAGGAGAGGAGGAGATAGAGAGAAAATGTTGAAGAGGAAGGAGCTAAGATGGATATTTGAATTAGACTCACTGGAACCAAAAGGTTTGAATAGAGATTTTAAAGTGAGTTCCCTCTTTTAATCCTATGGAGGGTTTTGTGTATTAATGAAATTTATGTGCCTGGAAATTGCCCTGTTAATTTTTTATATATACTTATATATTTAGTTCTTTATCCACAGAGCAGGAAACCCTGTGAACAGGCTTTTGGTATCAATATCCACAGAGGATAGTGTGCCTCATACTGGACATAATATGAAGATATGGACAGAAGGAGATATTTAAGATGAGTAACATTGTAGTAGAGCTGGTGCTGGGTGCCCCAAGATTGGGTGGTTGAGCAAGCACGTCTCGTGCCTTCGATGGGGAGTTATTTTGAGACCTATGTTATACCCAGGGATGCATAATAAAATGATTATTGTAGAGATAAGCTAGGGGATGGGCATGATATTTGAAGCCTAATGAGAGAGACAAATGTGGATAGTAGTATGGGCAGTGAATTTATATAACTGGAAAGTGACCTAACCCTAATAGGGAAAATGGAATATAATGGCACTCCTTGAGAAAGGAGGAAGAGGTCACTTAGGTTATATAGACCGAATGTACAGAAAGGTGGAAGACTATGACCGGTGGATACTTACTGGCATAGGGCATCCAGCCCAAATATATTATGAATAAAGAGCCCATAGTGAATTAATGGGATGTTGTCTCAATAAAGAGCCCCGTAAGCTAATAGAATGGTGGCGTCCGTATATGCGCCTGTGCCTACTGTATACTCAGGGGGGATTGAGTATGAGGAGGGTTTCCGCCCCTAGATATATGCAGATGTGCATGGGATGCAATAATAAATATAGATGACTGATAGGTTTAGAAGAGACTAAGTACCTGGGGTATGTCATTGGGCGCTGAGTCTTAAAACCCCAAGTGAACAAAATAGAGGCGATACGGAATTGGCCGCGACCTGTCACCACTAGGCAAATAAAGTCATTCCTGGGAATGTTGGGCTATTACATGAGGTTTGTTTCCCACTTTGCTACTCTAGCCACGCCCTTGACAGGACTCTTGAAGGGACACAAGTCAATGATGTTTTGCTGGGATGATCGGGCAGAAGAGGCTTTCTCCGCTTCGAAGTTGGCCCTGTGCGGGTCCCCGGTTTTGGTGACGCCCGACTTCAAAAGGGAGTTTATAGTACAGACTGATGCCTCTGAAGTAGGCCTTGGTGCTGTACTGTCTCAGGTGTTCAATAAGTTTTTATTGAGTTATAACAAATGAGGACAGCACAGTTTACAAAGGCGCGAATAGCGCATTCACAGTATTACAAATAATAACAACATAGTGCAGAGGAAAAGAAAAGAAAAGAAAAGGCGTACATGGTAAAACAAGTGCAGCACATTCTGAGTCCATATATATGAAGCAGCATAGCCGGTGAGGACTACAGTGACAATGCAACTCTATCAGAGTATAGAAAACGGCAGAGGAGTGGCATAACGGCTGGATAGCCACGTGACCCACTGATTATGTATACGTATTCTGGTACGTACATTCTCTGCAAAAACCATTTCACAATGCATGTGCTCATTAACAGATTGCACTACCGCAGCTACCTCTGGAGACTGCGCCAACTTCCATTGGCGGGCTATAACATTCCTAGAGGCGCTGAGTACATGTGCCACAATCTCCCTTATCTTGGGAGGGGAGTTTTCCAATCCTATACCTAGGATTGACAGTTCAGGAGAGAGAATTATTTGTGTGGCAGTAACTTCTCTAAGGAGAGATCCAACACTTGACCAAAAAGGGGTAACTGAGGGACATGACCACCACATGTGCAAGGGAGTACCTACCATCCCGCAACCTCTCCAGCAAAGGGGGGAGTAACCCGGGACGTGCTGTACTGTCTCAGGAAGTCAATGGGGAAGAGCATCCCGTTGTCTTCCTAAGCCGCAAGCTCACCCCAGCCGAAACCAGGTACAGTATAGTGTAGAGAGAGTGCCTGGCTATCAAGTGGGCACTTGAGTCTCTCCGCTACTATTTGTTGGGGAGAAAGTTCTGCCTGACCACTTAAACTCAGGTCCAGTATTTGACCTCACCTGGCTGGAAACCAGCCCAGCCGCACATGCTGGGAGGAAAATACCTGCCTTGCCAGACACAACCCCTCACTGTGTCACATATCCCCCCTTTGTTCAACCCTGAGTGGGTGGACACATGCCAGACAATGCACCTGGGACAGAGCATCCGCATTTCCTTGCAAACGGCCTGCTCTGTCTTCTACCGCTCTGTCTTCTACCGAGAAAAAAAACTGAGACAAAAACCATCTGGTGACCCAGTCATTCCTGTCTTTGGCCTGGCTCATCCACTTGAGAGGGGAGTGGTCAGTCACCAGGCAGAACTTTCTCCCCAACAAATAGTAGCGGAGAGACTCAAGTGCCCACTTGATAGCCAGGCACTCTCTCTACACTATACTGTACCTGGTTTCGGCTGGGGTGAACTTGCGGCTTAGGAAGACAACAGGATGCTCTTCCCCGTTGACTTCCTGAGACAGTACAGCACCGAGGCCTACTTCAGAGGCATCAGTCTGTACTATAAACTCCCTTTTGAAGTCGGGCGTCACCAAAACCGGGGACCCGCACAGGGCCAACTTCGAAGCAGAGAAAGCCTCTTTTGCCCGACCATCCCAGCAAAACATCATTGACTTGTGTCAAGGGCATGGCTAGAGTAGCAAAGTGGGAAACAAACCTCATGTAATAGCCCACCATTCCCAGGAATGACTTTATTTGCCTAGTGATGACAGGTCGCGGCCAATTCCGTATTGCCTCTATTTTGTTCACTTGGGGTTTGATGACTCAGTGTCCAATGACATACCTCAGATACTTAGTCTCTTCTAACCCTATCGCACATTTTTGGGGGTTAGCGGTTAGGCCAGCTTTTCAAAGGGAGTCCACTACAGCCTGCACTTTGGGTAGGTGACTTTTACAGTCGGTACTGTGGATGACAATATTGTCCAGGTAAGCCGAAGCGTACCAACCATGTGGACGAAGCACAATGTCCATTAGTCGCTGAAAAGTGGCGGGGGCGCCATGCAGACCAAAGGGTAAGACCTTATATTGATACAGCCCCTCAAGTGATGAAGGCAGTTTTCTCTTTGGCAGCCTCCATTAAGGGCACCTGCCAGTACCCTTTTGTTAGTTCCAAAATAGAAAGTTAAGTTTTCAAAAGTCATTACAAAATCGCAACGTCCCATCCGGCTTGGGTATCAATACTATAGGACTGACCCACTCACTTTTTGACTCCTCAATGACATCTAGCTGCAATATTAGCTACACCTCCTCCGATATGGCTTGTCGCTGAGCCTTGGGTACCTGGGAAGGTTTTAATCTGACTTTTCCTTGAGGCTCAGTGACAATGTCATGCTGGATTATGCATCCAGGGAGGTCCGAGAACCCTTATTCCGACTAACGCGCTCCCTGGCCTCCTGAGTCTATTTAGAGGAGAGGCTGTCAGCAATTTTTACTGTGGCAGCCGCCTCTCTTGAATCTGACAGAGGGGCCGGTACATCTTCTCCTAGAAAACCCGGCCGCGGGCTGTCTTCTGTACAGGTTTCTCTATCTCTCCACGGTTTGAGTAAATTCACATGGTAAACCTGCTCCGGCTTTCGCCTCCCTGGCTGGTGTACCTTGTAGTTTACATCTTCAATTTTCTCAAAAACCTCGTAGGGCCCCTGCCACCTAGCCAGCAACTTACTGTCCATGGTCAGCACCAGAACCAAAACCCGATCACCCGGGTTAAAGATCCGGACCTGAGCCTGCCGATTATAGACCCGACTCTGGGTTCGCTGAGCTGCCTCCATATGCTCCCTAACAAGAGGCAACATCTTGCATCTGCGTAACATACTCAATGACACTTTTATGTGGAGTGGGTTGTTTTTTTCCCACGCCTCTTTGGCCACGTCCAAGAGACCGCGAGGGTGTCTTCCATATAGCAGTTCGAAGGGCGAGAACCCAGTAGAGGCCTGGGGTACCTCTCGCACTGCGAACATGAGATAGGGCAGAAGGAGGTCCCTGTCCGTTCTATCTTTAGACACCACCTTTTTTAACATATTTTTTTTAATGTTTTGTTAAACCGTTCTACCAGACCGTCTGTTTGCGGATGGTAAACGGATCTCCCTAGTTGATTTTTGTGCAGCAACTTACAGAGTTCCCTCATCACCTTGGACATAAAAGGGGTCCCTTGGTCAGACAGAACCTCTTTAGGTAGTCCTACTCGGGAAAACATCTCCATTAACTCCCTAGCTATGAGTTTGGCCGAGGTATGTTGCAGTAGCACCGCCTCAGGGTACCGAGTGGCGTAGTCTAGAATGACAAAGATGTGTTGATGCCCTCTGGCGGACTTCGGTACTGGGCCTATGTGGTCCATAGCTATTCGGTCAAACGGTACTTCGAAAATCAGAAGAGGTACTAGGAGACTACGAAAATGTGGCTGGGGGCTAGTTATCTGGCAGGTCGGGCAAGAGTTACAAAACTCTTCCACTACTTTAAATATGCTGGGCCAGTAAAACCGCTGTAGAATACGATCCTGAGTTTTCTGCAGCCACAGGTGACCCCCGAGAACGTGTTGGTGGGCTAGATCTAACACAAGCTCGTGATAAGCCTTGGGGACCACCAACTGTTCAATAGGCTCACCCCGTAGTTGGTTTACCCAATACAACATATCCTGATGAACCACAAAATGGGGAAACACTGACTCTGCCCCAGGTTGTTGTGGTTCACCATCTACTATTAACACATTTTCCCAGACGCGGGATAGGGTTGGGTCCTGATGTTGGGCGGTACCAAAATTATCCCAGGAGACATTGAGGTCTGCCAATTCAGAACCCAGCGGCAAGTCCTCCACGTCTCCCACCATCACACTTAGCTGGGTTGCCTCCCCCTCTTCCACCGAAAAAGCGGTCACCCCTACCACTGCCATTCAGTCTCAGGTTCCCAGGGTTCTGGCCTCCCCCCTGAGCCGGGCCACTCTGCTAGGGTTACCCCTGTCTCATGGGTATCAGTCACTCTCATAGCAGGCCACAGTGCCGGGAAGCCCGGGAAGTCTCTCTTCCTATTATAAGTTCATAGTGTAAATTTGGGGCAACTGCCACTTCGTGAGTCCATATTCAAGCCCCTGTGGTTATAGACACCAGGGCGGTGGGATAGTCTTTAAGTCTTCATGGATGCACATGACCCTGACTTTCCAGCCAGTATACTCCGCTGACCGTACCAGGGGAGCCCTTACTAGAGACACCAGACTCCCTGAGTCCAGCAGAGCCTCCGCTGGGGTGTCTCCTACCTCCACCTGGCATAGGTGGTTTCGAGTTTTTGGGGTACCTGCTGCACAAAGCTTCCTGACATATAGCGACTGACGCTAGCCATAGTTAGTATCCCTCTGATGGGGACAGTCAGCTCTTACATGGCCAGGCTCCTGACACTGCCGGCAGACTATCTGAGCCAGGTCCGTAGAGGGTACATCCCGGGTGGCTTTGGATGGTACAAGTCACCGGGTCTGGGATGGAGATTTACCAGGTTTGACTGCCCCCTCCCAAAAGAACCCTGTGTAACAGTCTTAGTAGCCTTGTAACGCTCCACCAGGTACAGCATTTCTATGGAGTTGCCAGGAGACACCTGGCCGATCCAGTGCAGGAGAGGGGGTGGCAGAGCCCTCCAGAACATATCAGCCAATAGTCTATCCAGCATAACCGTGGGACATCAGGCTGTAGCCACTTTTGCAAGAGGCAGAGTAAGTCATAATATTGGGTCCTCGCAGGCTCAGTCGGCTTAAACCGCCACTGATGTACCCGCTGGACCCGGTCAAACACATTCACCCCCAGTGTTGCCAAAATCTCACCCTTTACTTTTTGATAGTCGGCCGCTTGATCGTCCAGCAAATCGAAATACACCCGCTGGGAATCGGATGCCAGGAATGAAGCGACGACCTCAGCCCTCATGTCCACTTTCTCGTACATCGCCGGGTAGGTTTCGATGTTGTCTGCGGTGGTCATCTTGGGAATCACGGCACGGACTGCTTTCCGGGCATCGTGGACGCTTGGGGTTGCTCCTGCTGTCTGCAAAGCCATCACATGTTGTAGCAGCAACTGGTTAGTCTCCTGCTGCTTTTCAGCCTCGCATTGATGCAGGTTTGTCTCTCGCTGCTGAAGATTAGCCTCCATGATGGCCTCTACAACAGCCTCAATTTTGTTGTAGAGCACTGGTTGTAATACAGTTGGTTTATTGTACGACATACAACCGTGCCTGAAAAATGCAGAAACCAAAAATATCGCCATTCATGCTAGCCTCACTGCTCTGGCCTGCATCCTCCACCAATTGTGGGGTTTCGCTCTGCGGGCACAGTACAGAGGCAAAATACAAGTTCTTAACTCAAAACGTCAGTGTTTATTCACACTTGAAGCAATTGCACAAAACAGCATGTAACTTTGCAGTCTTGGTGTTAATTCACACACAATGGAAAGTTCATATAACACAAGTCACCTTGCTGGCAGATCTGCCTTCAGTAGTCCACAGCAGGCTTTAGGGGGCCTGTTTCCCCAGCATGCTGCTCTCAGCCCTCCAGCACGGCACAAAGCCTCAGATCCCAAAAACAGAGAGACATCTCTGCTGAGCCCAGCTGCCTATTTAAGGACAGCCAGGTGCTGCCAAAACCTAGACCGGCACTTAAACTCCAGTCCGGTATTTGACCTCACCTGGCTGGAAACCAGCCCAGCGGCACATGCTGTGAGGAAAATACCTGCCTTGCTAGACACAACCCCTCACTATGTAACAATATATATAGTATATACAGAAGTGTACCGATATGTTAGGCATGAGGTAGAATAGATGCAGTGTGTACAGAAATATATATAGCAGTGTACAGATATGTGAGGTACAAGGTATAATACATGCAGTGTTCACAGATATATTGTATATCCAGTAATGTACTGATATGTGAGGTAGAAAGTATAATAGGAGCAGAGTGTACAGATATATAGTATATACAGCAGTGTACTGGTATGTGAGGTATAAGGTATAATAGATGCAGTGTGTACAGGTATATAGTATATAAAGCAGTATAGTAATATGTGAGGTACGAGATATAATAGATGTAGTGTGTACAGTTATATAGTATATACAGCAGAGTACTGATATGTTAAGTACGAGGTAAAATAGATGCAGTGTGTACAGGTATATGGTATATACAGCAGTGTACTAATATGTGAGGTATGAGGTATAATAGATGCAGTGTGTTTAGGTATATAGTATATACAGCAGTGTACTGACATGTGAACTACGAGGTATAAATTAGAGCTAGTACCTCACATATTAGTACACTGCTATATATACTATATACCTGTACACACTGTATCTATTATACCTCATACCTCACATATTAGTACACTGCTGTATATACTATATACCTGTACACACTGCATCTGTTATACCTCTTTTGTGTGTCAGGGCTGTTTTGTAATCCCAGTCCGGCCCTGATGGCACACAGTATAACACACAGCAGCAAACACAGTTCATGGAGCAAAGGGAGAGGACAGGAATGAGTATTGGGATGTGCTATAGATGGGGCATGGGGCCCAATTTAGATTCTTGCTATGGGCCCAGTTATTTCTATGTACGCCCCTGACCTGCCGTGTGCCCAAACAGCAAATTACGACTACATATGGGGTGTTGCTGTGTTCAGTGTTAAAAATTAGCTTCTAAAAATCTAAGACTTCTAACTTCCTAAAAAAATAAAATGACATTCACAAAATGATGCCAACATAAAGTAGACATGTGGAGAATGTTAATTAATACCTACTTTATGAGGTATCACTATCCGTCTTAAAAGGGGAGAAATTAAAAAAATAGCGAATTCTACAAAATTTTCCATAAATTGGTAATTTTTTTAATAAATAAAAGTAAAACATATCGACTCAAATTTACCTTTAACAAAAAGTACATTGTGTTACAAGAAAACAGCAAATTTTTCAAAATTTTCTGTAAATTTTAGATTTTTTTTTTATAAACAAAGGTAAAACATATTGACTCAAATTTACCTTTAACATGAAGTACATTGTGTCACAAGAAAACAGTCTCAGAATGGCTGGGATAAGTAAAAGCATTCCAAACCTATTGCCAAATTAGGCTACTTTCACACCTGCGTTCGATCGGATCCGTTCTGAACGGATCCGCTCATATTAATGCAGACGGTGGCTCCGTTCAGAACGGATCCGTCTGCATTATAACTTAGAAAAATTTTCTAAGTGTGAAAGTAGCCTGAGCGGATCCGTTTCAGACTTTACATTGAAAGTCAATGGGGGACGGATCCGCTTGAAGATTGAGCCATATGGTGTCATCTTCAAGCGGATCCGTCCCCATTGACTTCCATGAATGAGCTATCTTTAGCAGTAAACAAAGGGGGACCTGAACTACACAAAGTCCTTACAGTCATCCTCATCCAACTCAGTGATGTCCCCCTGCCAGCAAATCGCCCTATCCCTTAGAGAAGAAAGATGCAGAATTGCATAGCCCTGAAAAAAGCAGAACGTGGCTTCACCAACTGCACCTTTAGTTGGATTTGTACTGTGGAGTGACAGCTGTAGTGCACAAGATTTGGGGGGGTGAGAAGTTGGACAAGTCCTATAATGGAACTAGATTTGCACTCTGTTTTAACTGTTTTCTCTCTGGGCTTCCTTTTACTGGTCATGTTGGCAATCCCACAAAAGGGAGCAGAGGACCAATATAAGAGGGTAAGACAAATACAGTTCTTATCAAAAGTTTAAGACCACGTGAAAAATTGCAAAAAATCTTATTTTACATTGTTGGATCTTAACAAGGTTCCAAGTAGAGCTTCAACATGCAACAAGAAGAAATGGGAGTGAGACAAAACATTCTTTGAGCATTCAATTAATTGAAAATAACAATTAAAGGCTAAATCTATGCAAAGATGTGGATTCATTGTAATTTTCTGTCAGGTAGTCACACGTTGTGATGGCAAAGGCAAAAAAACTCTCCCTTTTTGAACGTGGTCGGGTTGTTGAACTGCATAAGCAGGGTCTCTCACAGCGCGCCATCGCTGCTGAGGTGGGACGCAGTAAGACAGTCATTTGGAATTTCTTAAATGATCCTGAGGGTTATGGAACAAAAAAGTCAAGTGGAAGACCCAAAGAAATTTCATCAGCACTGAGCGGGAGGATCCAATTGGCTGTCCGTCAAGACACTGGACGATCCTCGACCCGAATTAAGGCCCTTACTGCTGCTGACTGCAGCCCCATAACCATTAGATGGCATCTGAGACTGAAGGGCTTCAAAAACAAAAAACGTCTTCAAAGACCTCGTCTCCTTGAACGCCACAGAACTGCTTGTTTGGACTTTGCAAGACAGCACCAAACATGGGACATTCAAAGGTGGAACAAAGTTTTATTCTCTGATGAGATTTTTTTTTACCTTGATGGTCCTGATGGTTTCCAACGTTACTGGCATGACAAGCAGATCCCACCTGAGATGTTCTCTACGCGCCACAGTGGAGGGGGCGCCATAATGGTCTGGGGTGCTTTTTCCTTCAGTGGAACAATGGAGCTTCAGGAAGTGCAGGGCCGTCAAACGGCCGCTGGCAATGTCCAGATGTTGCAGAGAGCATTCCTCATGACTGAGGGCCCTCGTCTGTGTGGTAACGACTGGGTTTTTCGACAGGACAACACTACAGTACACAATGCCCGCAGGACAAGGGACTTCTTCCAGGAGAATAACATCACTCTTTTGGCCCATCCGGTGTGTTCTCCTGATCTAAATCCAATTGAGAACCTTTGGGGATGAATGGCAAGGGAAGTTTACAAAAATGGACAACAGTTCCAGACAGTAGATGGCCTTTGTGCGGCCGTCTTCCCCACTTGGAGAAATGTTTCCACTCACCTCATGGAAACGCTTGCATCAAGCATGCCGAAACGAATTTTTGAAGTGATAAACAATAACGGCAGAGCTACTCATTACTGAGTTCATGTTTGGAAGTTGGATTTCTGTTTTGGGGGGTTTTAGTTTTTTTTTTGGAGGTGTGGTCCTAAACTTTTGATCAGCTAAAAAACAGCCTGTTTCAGTTTATTTGTTGTTTTCATTAAATTGAATGCTCAAAAAATGTTTTGTCTCACTCCCGTTTCTTCTTGTTCCATGTTGAAGCTCCACTTGGAACCTTGTTAAGATCGAGCCATGCTAAATATGATTTTTTTTTTAAGTGGTCTTAAACTTTTGATCAGGACTGTATATGCACGCTGCAGAAATTTCATGTTTTAAAAACGATTCCATTTTCTGACCACTAGAGGGCGCACACACTCTACACAACCTCAGTGATTTTTTTTTTAGCTCTATTGACTTGTTTGCTGTTTGCAAATAATTGAAACAGTTGTAATAATTTATTATTCACTGATATGATCCAGATTTGTTATAATCCATGTATATCGTAATAACAGAAGGAGGCTGATATACACTATAGGATATGGTGAGGCGGTATTACAGTAGTCACAGTAGAGTAGGGGGCTGTACAGTGTTCTGATTAGGAGGATGAGCACACTTGGGAGGGATTGTAAGAAACTGAAGGAGGATCAGCACACAGCAGATTGCTATTAGCTGTGAGCATCTCTGACTCACAATCCTGAGCTCCATAGGCAAGGGGTTCACCTGGTATCCAGGCACCTGCCTCAGTGTCACTGCATTGATTACAGAATGGATGCTCAGGAGATCTCCTCTGCTTCCAGGACTGACTCTTCAGAAGAGATCAGCTCATCCCTGCACATGACTAAAGGCATGTCCATCTTCCTGGATGTAAGTATGAATGGAGAACTGATTTGTGGTCATCATTTATCTCTGCAGATAGCAAGAGGCAAGTCATTGTCCATTGCATGCTGATTATAAAACTTCAGAAGAGATCAACTCATCCCTGCACATGACTAAAGAAGCTGCCATCCATCATCTCATGTAGTGAAGTCCTCACTCATAGAAAGCACTATTGGATCAGATCAGGATAGATCGATAGAGAAGATAGATAGATAGATAGATAGATAGATAGATAGATAGAGTAGATAGATAGATCGATAGAATACATATGAGATATACCGTAAGATACATATGAGATAGTTAGCTATGTAAATAGCTATAGAAAAGGATAGATAGATAGATATACACAGATAGATAGATAGAATACATATGAGATATACCGCAAGATAGATAGATATATGAAAGGATGGATGGATAGAGATAGATACAGTAGATAGATTACAGTCATCTATAATAAAACTCCAGTCCAAATACCTAGATCCAAGAGATGTCTTTTTCTTGTCATTAGTTATGTGCTATTTATTTGATTAATACAAATGCTAATAATTTTGGCAGAAACTAACACTGATTATTTAATATAAATGAGAGATAACATTATAAAACTCAAAAATGGCACATTAAAAATAAGTGACCTGGCTGGAATCACAATCTATAGGGTTATATTCCATTCCATACCATATTCCCCATGTATACCATATTCTCTATCCTATCTTATGGAATATCATGGGTGCGCTAGCCTTTGAAATCCCAGCCTTCAGCTTCTATATTGATTCCTTCTAAATGAAGAACACAATAAAGATGGGATAAAATAATGACACCTCTGGAGAAGACCCTTTTATTAAATGATCTATCCTATGTCTATTGGCCTCTTGTTTCCAAGAACCACTCCTCTTCCAGAGCCTTTTTCAATTCAATTTTAGGGGATCAAGAGGTTTCACTGTAGATTGTACGTGATATATTAGACAGAGTGATTGATTGATAGATGACAGTAACTGCCAGGGGAGCAGGCACAGCAGCTGCTATGGTGTCCCACTAAGAGGCAATCTCCACTCACACATGTATGCAGTTAGTGATGGACAGTATATGGACAATGGAAGAGCTTGTAACTTTTTTTATTTTTATTTCTGTGCTGCGACAGCACTGATTCATTTCTGTATATCACCATTGGTATTATCATATTATTGTCATACCACTGTGAGCGTTATTGTTGTGCTGTGACAAAACTGTGCACAATATCCAACCATTGTGACATCACTGTGTGCATTATTCCTCCACTGTGATATCACTGTGTGCATTATTCCTCCACTGTGATATCATTGTGTGCATTATTCCACCATTGTGATATCACTGTGTGCATTATCCAACCATTGTGACATCACTGTGCACATTATCCAACCATTGTGACATCACTGTGTTCATTATTCCACCATTGTGATATCACTGTGTGCATTATCCAACCATTGTGACATCACTGTGCACATTATCCAACCATTGTGACATCACTGTGTTCATTATTCCACCATTGTGATATCACTGTGTGCATTATCCAACCATTGTGACATCACTGTGCACATTATCCAACCATTGCAACATCACTGTGTTCATTATTCCACCATTGTGATATCACTGTGTGCATTATCCAACCATTGTGACATCACTGTGCACATTATCCAACCATTGTGACATCACTGTGCACATTATCCAACCATTGTGACATCACTGTGCACATTATCCAACCATTGCAACATCACTGTGTGCATTATTCCACCATAGTGATATCACTGTGTGCATTATTCCATCATTGTGACATCACTATGCACATTATCCAGCCATTGTGACATCACTGTGTGCATTATCCCTGTGCATTAGGAAAACCAACATAATCATAAGCTGGTCATATTCATTCTACCGGAGGTGGTCATGGTGGTGTGGGGCCTCCACTATTAGTTTTCCTATGGGGCACCATGTGTCCTTGTTACATAGATAGATAGATAGATATGAGAGAGATAGATAGAACTTGATGTTTTAAAATGGTTAAAGAGGTGGTCCCATGAAAAATATTCTACAGTTTTCAAATGAGCACCTGGATCTGAATACTTTTATAATTGCATATAATTAAAAATTTTGTATAGTAACATAGTACATAAGGCCGAAAAAAGACATTTGTCCATCCAGTTCGGCCTGTCATCCTGCAAGTTGATCCAGAGGAAGGCAAAAAAAAAAACTGAGGTAGAAGCCAATTTTCCCCACTTTAGGGGAATAAAAAATTCCTTCCCGACTCCAATCAGGCAATCAGAATAACTCCCTGGATCAACGACCCCTCTCTAGTAGCTATAGCCTGTAATATTATTACACTCCAGAAATACATCCAGGCCCCTCTTGAATTCCTTTATTGTACTCACCATCACCACCTCCTCAGGCAGAGAGTTCCATATTCTCACTGCTCTTACTGTAAAGAATCCTCTTCTATGTTTGTGTACAAACCTTCTTTCCTCCAGACGCAGAGGATGTCCCCTCGTCACTGTCCTGGGGATAAATAGATGATGGGAGAGATCTCTGTACTGACCCCTGATATATTTATACATAGTAATTAGATCTCCCCTCAGTCGTCTTTTTTCTAAAGTGAATAACCCTAATTTTGATAATCTTTCAGGGTACTGTAGTTGCCCCTCTCAGTTATTACTTTAGTTGCCCTCCTCTGGACCCTCTCCAGCTCTGCTATGTCTGCCTTGTTCACAGGAGCCCAGAACTGTACACAGTACTCCATGTGTGGTCTGACTAGCGATTTGTAAAGTGGCAGGACTATGTTCTCATCACGGGCATCTATGCCCCTTCTGATGCAACCCATTATCTTATTGGTCTTGGCAGCAGCTGCCTGACACTGGTTTTTGCAGCTTAGTTTGCTGTGTATTAAAATTCCTAGATCCTTTTCCATGTCAGTGTTACCCAGTGTTTTACCATTTAGTATGTACTGGTGACTTGCATTTTTCCTTCCCATGTGCATAACTTTACATTTGTCAGTGTTAAACCTCATCTGCCACTTATCTGCCCAAGCCTCCAATCTATCCAGATCGCTCTGTAGTAGTATACTGTCCTCATCAGTGTAAATTACTTTACACAGTTTAGTGTCA
This sequence comes from Bufo gargarizans, assembly GCF_014858855.1. Taxonomy (NCBI): domain Eukaryota; kingdom Metazoa; phylum Chordata; class Amphibia; order Anura; family Bufonidae; genus Bufo; species Bufo gargarizans. Next base: position 78,992,826 of record NC_058084.1, read on the forward strand.
TCTGCGAAAATTGATACTTTACTATACAAGCCTTCTACAAGATCATTAATAAATATATTGAAGAGAATAGGACCCAATACTGACCCCTGTGGTACCCCACTAGTGACAGTGACCCAATCTGAGTATTTACCATTAATAACCACCCTCTGTTTTCTATCATTGAGCTAGTTACTTACCCACTTACAGACGTTTTCTCCCAGTCCGAGCATTCTCATTTTATATACTAACCTTTTATGTGGTACAGTGTCAAATGCTTTGGAGAAGTCCAGATATATGACATCCATTGATTCGCCGCTGTCAAGTCTAGAACTTACCTCCTCATAGAAACTGATTAAATTAGTTTGTTATGACCGATCCCTCACGAAGCCATGCTGATATGGCGTTATTTGCTTATTTCTGTTGAGATGCTCTAAGATAGCATCTCTCAGAAAACCTTCAAACAGTTTACCCACAACAGATGTTAAACTTACCGGTCTATAGTTTCCAGGCTCTGTTTTTGGACCCTTTTTGAATATTGGCACCACATTTGCCATGCGCTAATCCTGTGGGACATTCCCTGTCAGCATAGAGTCTGCAAATATCAGAAATAAGGGTCTGGCTATGACATTACCTAATTCCCTTAGGATACGGGGGTGTATGCCATCCGGTCCTGGTGATTTGTCTATTTTAATCTTTTTAAGTCGCTGTTGTATTTCTTCCTGGGTCAGACAGGACACTTTTAATGGGGAATTTATTTTTGCATTCTGCATGTCATCTGACAGTTTATTTTCCTCAGTGAATACATTGGAGAAATAAATATTTAACAGCTTTGCTTTCTCCTCGTCGCTCTCTGCGACTCCCCCCTCATTACTCTTTAAAGGGCCGACACCTTCAGATTTATACTTTTTAACATTTATATAATTGAAGAACATTTTAGGGTTAGTTTTACTCTCTTTGGCAATTAATCTCTTGGTCTCTAGTTTGGCTGCTTTTATTTGTTTTTTACATGTTCTATTTTTTTCCTTATGGTTTTTCAGTGCTTCCGTGCTCCCCTCCTGTTTTAGTGATTTATATGCTTTCTTTTTGTCATTTATTGCTTTCTTTACAGTTCTATTTATCCACATCGGTTTCTTTTTGTTCCTTAACCTTTTATTCCCATACGGTATGTACCTCTCACAATGAGATTTTAGGATGCTTTTAAAGATATCCAATTTTTGGGCTGTATTTTTATTTTTGAGGACTTTGTCCTAGTTAGTTAGGCCTATGGCCTCTCTTAGTTGGCTAAATTAAGTATTTTTGTTCCTCCCTGTAGAAACGCTCTTTTGAATGATAATTGGAAGGGTATTACTTTATGGTCGCTATTTCCCAGGTGTCCCCCAACCTGCACTGAGATGTTCAATAAAATGTATCTGTAAAGCGCCACCTGCTGTTTTTTTTCTTATTTCTTGTCCTGCGCAATGAAAAGGTCGCACATGCTCAGTTTCATCCTTTAACTGCCTCCTAAGCTGTTATAGGGAGAGCTGAGACACACCTCCTTAGATGCAGCAGAAAGGACACTCTCCTTGAGCTGCCAGCTTGATATAAATCTAAGAGAGAAAAAAACGGGGAGATCTCTGGATCCATGTGAAGCACAGGGTTGGTTCTTGGTTTGTTAGAAACAGATTGTCATGTACTATATGATGTCTGATTTTCATTTTTCACATTAGTCATCGGATAACCCCTTTAAGTAGTCATTATATCCCATAACAAGTAGAAGATCTGGTCAGGCTTGTGGTGTTGCACGTTCCCGGTCTTTTTAAAAAACTGTTAATCCCGGCACTCGCTTTCTTTAAAATATTCTTTTATTATCACAACATCAGTTGTTACATAGGACGCGTTTCAGCCCATCCAGAGCTTTTTTCAACTATACTGTGAAGAGGCCTGAGGGTGCTGCCACACGTCGCGGCTGTGCTGCTTTTTGGATGCGGCAAAGAAATGCATAAAAAAAACGCATTTGAAAACACACAGCAGACGTCAATTACATTAATGTAACTTTATTTGGTAATTAATGTAATTTAGTTTGCTGTGTGTTTTGTCTTTGCTGCAAATAAACACACCATAAATGCAGATATGTTGAGAGGTGTATCCTCCGGTGTATGGAGCCTATGAATGGAGGTCTCCTCCAGGGTATGCGCATTAGAGCAGGAACGGGTAGGCTGACGCCACTTATGCAGTGGGTCAGGATATGGGTGGTTAATAGGCTATAGTTTGTTTGTGACGCCAATTGCAGCTTGCACAGGGTACTATGACAGGGTCCTCCCAAGGTGTTATAACTCACGCCCCAGGTTAGGAATGCCAGAGTGGTGTAATTGCCTATAATGTCTCTGTATGGTAGTGGTAGTGGTGTCAAAGGTGTCTCCTACCTGGGTATGGCTGGACTCTTGGCTCACTTTCAATAAATTTGAGTGTAGTGATAGTAGGAGTAATAGAGGAATATTGCAGCATAAATGATGTCCAGACCTTTAGATGCAGTTCAAACTTTTCTTTACAGAAGATAACTTTCATCCAAGCAGAATACAGCTTTGGTCTCTGGTCCAGCAGGTTTTGTCAATGGTTGACAGGAATAAATCTTCTGCAGTATAAATCTGGAGCTTGCAGGAAAAGACGTCTGCTTAGTAGCTCTGTAACTGTGGCAGGAATTTATCTTCTTCACTTCTCTTTACTTCTGCTTTGTGGGGACTGACTAGCTGAGGAGGAATATGGCTTCTCCTAGATCTCTGGACTTTACTCACAGATAGGCTCTCAGGGAATACTTTCGTCCTGGAACTCTGCTTTCTTCTCATCCAGCTGAGGCTGCAGGGCTCAGTCTGGGTATTTGATCAATGTCTCAGTCGAGACAAGATCCTGGCTTTCTTTCCTATGCAGGGGATCTCCTACACACATACACTACCCCTAGCAAGGGGTGGGCTACACTGACTTTAACTTCCTTCTCCTCCCATACTGCAGGATGTGGTAACAGTCCACACCTCCACAGAGGGGGAATTAAGCTGGAATTATCCATTCCAGCCTAGATATACTAAACTGAAACTAATACCTTACCAACACATTACTGCCACCTGCTAGCAAACCTGGAAAGTTACAAGGAAATTTACATTTAACATAATTTTAAATGCACAGTTGTGAACACATGAGCAAAATCATCTCAGATGACAAGGTAAAGGCTCTTAGAAGACAGTAGCGGGATAGAGGCGTTTAGTAACACAACTCTGGGGTGTTACATATGGGGCCTATTTCGAAGGTCTCCTCCTGTGTATGGAGCCTATGTCAGGAGGTCTCTGCCGGTGTATGGATCCTATGTATTGAAGTCTCCTCCGGTGTATGGAGCCTATGTATGGGGGTCTCCTCCGGTGTATGGAGCCTATATATGGAGGTCTCCTGCGGTGTATGGAGCCTATGTCTGGAGGTCTCCTCCGGTGTATGAAGCCTATGTCTGGAGGTCTCCATCGATGTATGGAGCCTATGTTAGGAGGTCTCCTCCAGTGTATGGAGCTTATATCTGGAGGTGTCCTCCGGCATATGGAGCCTATGTACGGAGGTCTCCTGCGGTGTATGAAGCCTGTGTACAGAGGTCTCCTTCGGTGTATGGAGCCTGTGTACGGCAGTCTCCTTCGGTGTATGGAGCCTGTGTACGGCAGTCTCCTTCGGTGTATGGAGCCTGTGTACGGAGGTTTCCTCTGGTGTATGGAGCCTATGTATGGAGGTCTCTGTGGCAGGAGCAGCACTATAAAGTGCCTTTTGCGTTGTGGCATTAGAAGAATTTTGATATCTCTGACTTTTAGTCTGACCAGACTGTCTGTTACTCTGTAATTCCTCTAGCGCTGTTCTATGGAAACAGGTTGAAGAGCACACCAAATGCTTGAAATAACTTCTTTATTAACTTCCACTTTTCTTCAAATATAACACTGCTGCCTCCGCAGCAGATAGTCCATGTACAAAACACGTGTTGCATAAAGATTCATGAAATGGCGGTATGCATAAGATGGTGGTTCAACTGTTCAATCTTGTCATTCAACATAAAATGGTGGATATATTTCTCTCTTGAGTATCTGTACTCTCACTTTAAGTTATTTAATCACTTTATGATCTCTCTGAGAGGTATATCTGAGGTTAACCAATAGTTTACTTGCTCTACTTGGTTTACAGTTTGCTCTATACAATTGCTTATGATCTGGTATGAGCAGTTCGCATTTGTATGCAATTTGTTTGGATCGTATGATTGTATAGCTCAGTAGTTCTTTGGATGTGAACTTTGTAGTTTGTAGTTTCTGGTTCAGTATACAGTTCTAATCACTATTTTAACAGTAAGAACATTATATAACTGTTTTAAATACCTATTTTGACCTCTCTGCTTCCATAAAACACAGCTCTTGGTGGAGTAAATGTCTGTTCTGCTTCTCTCTCTGGTGATTAATAATTTCTAGCAGCTCCTGCTAGGGAATTTCCCACACAGGCTGTGTGTGAGGCTGGCTGTGATTGGCCAAGACTCCTGCTGTGTGTGAGGCTTGCTGTGATTGGTCTAGACTCCTGCTCAGCAACAACAGTTTAACTCTATGCTTTTTGTTTCATTGAGTGCTGTGTCATTGAGCTTACCTCACATCCATAAAATGAATCTTAAAGGCATATTATCTTTCCTGCTTCTGTGAACACAATATATATAACAGTTATATGACATCCAAACATGAAGTCACTGTAAATAACTCTGCCCCTGTCTTCAACACACAAACATAGGAACTGTATTAAGGTTATTTTCAGGTCTAGCTGTATAAACACACAAGCTATATTAGCAACCTAGGACAGGTCTTAGCTGGCCAGCTAATCTCCCATCAAAATTACCTATAATTCTATGTTCTTAGTGGTAGGACCTAAACATGAATTTGAGGAATTTTCCATCAGGTTCTCAACTTCCAAGTGTTTTTTATCACTCTCAATTAGAACAACTAACTTCTGTATAGGACATTCCAATTTGAGTAGAGTAGTGAGACGTTTTCCCTTTTCAAGTTTGAGTCTCCTATTTGTAACAACACTCTTCTTACTAGTTTGTCTTCATCCTTTTGAACTTCTAGAACTTCTTTCACTAAAACTATATCACCAACTTGGACATTTCTACTGGGTGTTTGCCATTTACTTTTTAGCATCAGATAGGCTAAGTACTCTTTTCTCCATCTATTCCAAAACTGTTCTGATAGATAATGAACTGTTCGCTATCTCTTTTTGGCATTTGAATCCTTTTTGGTGAACTTGCCAGGTGGGGACTGTATGTAATCAGACTTTAAGGGATTTTGTCACCAAGTTTTGGGCTATAGAGCTGCAGACATGCACGGCTAGATCGCCGCTAGCATGTCTGCAATATATCTGTCCTATAGGGCTGTGTGGTTTTAATTTCTTTAAAAAATGATTTTTATAGATATGTAAATTAGTCTTGTATGTGTCCAAGGGGCTGTACTAACCTTCCTGGAGCCCAGCCATGCCCAGCCACGCCCGCCTGTGAAGGAGCCCAGCACCGCCTATGTCCTCCGAATCTCCTCCTTTCATCAACTATAGATTGCCATAATCTCGTGATGCGTGAGCTCGCGCCTGTGCAGTTCTTTCCCTGAGGCTGAGATGGTTGGGAGTTGAAGGGTCCAAACTTGTTGGATCATTGATGTTATTAACTGTAAGTAGACGACTGTTAACAAAAGACATTACTTCATAGAATAGGGTCCTAAGTGAAGCATCATCTGTTCTTCCGGCGTTCTTTTTCAACACTGAAAACATTTCTTACAGTTCTGATTTGTCTTTCCCAAACTCCTCCTGTATGGCTTGCATGTGGAGCATTCATGTGAAAATCACACTGTTTCTCTAAAAAAATACTCAGTTACTTTTTCTGTATCAATCTCTTTTAGAACTTTTTTCAATTCATTCTTTGCTCCGAAAAATTAGATCCTTGGTCAGATCTAAGCTCTCTGACAGTACCTCTAATGGCTATGAAACATCTCAAGGCGTTGATGAATGCGTCAGTTGACATATCCTCTAACATTTCCAGGTGAATTGCCCTGGAGCTTAGACATGTAAATATTAGTCCCTATCTCTTGTACTCCTTACGGTTTTGCTTGGTGATAAATGGGCCAAAACAATCCATTCCGCTATAAAGCAATGGTGGTGATGGGTTTACACGATCTGCCAGTAAATCTGCCATTCTTTGTTCTTCTGTACGTCTACGTGCCTTTCTGCAGACTACGCATTTACTTATATACTTTGCTATAACTTTGCTTCCTTTCACTATCCAGTACCCACTGATGCAAGGATATGTTGTGGTAGTGATCAATAATCAATCTTGTCAAGGTAGAGTTTTTGGGTAGAATTGCTGGATGCTTCACTCTGCTAGGTAACGATTAGTGTTGAGCGCGAATATTCGAATATCGAATTTTTTTAGCGAATATCGGCACTTTGCTAATTCGCAAATATTTTGAATATAGTGCTATAAATTCGCTATTTCGAATATTCTTTTTTTATTTATTTTTTATTGTTATCTTTTTTTCTTTCCCACTTCCCAAAAGTAGTTCTTACCTGTCCTTAGGATTCCTGGCTTCCTGGCTGCTCCAGTCAGTGCCCGTTGCCACTTCTGCCGGCTTCCGTGCTCATGGAGCGTCCCCATCACCATGGGAACGTCTCCATACTAGAATGTACTGTCGGATTTGAGAATGACGTTGAAATCGCAATGCGATTACTATAACTTGAATTAATCGTATTGCGATTTCAACTTAGCACTGCTATATTCCATATTCGTTAACTTCGTTAATTCTAGCAAGCTGACCATTAGAAACACAGCTCTAAGTTGAAATCGCAATTCGATTAATATAACTTGAATTAATCGCATTGCGATTTCAACTTAGACCTGGTTTACTATGGTTGCTTGGTAGAATTAGCGAAGATGACGAATATGATGAATGTATTAGTCATATTCCTCAAAGCGAAGATAACGAAGTATTCTCCATCTTCGTTTTAGCTCCATATCCGTCAACTTCGCTAATTCTAGCAATCAAATAGGAAAGTTGACTATAGAGACAGCTGTGTTTAATTCGTTATGCGATTATATATATATATATATATATTTTTTTTATAAATAGAATAATTATAATAATTATCAAGTATTATAATTATTCTATTTATTAAAAAAAAAAAAAGCTAAGTAATATAATCCCATAGCGAATTAAACTTAGCTGTCTCTATAGTCAACTTTCCTATTTGATTGCTAGAATTAGCGAAGTTGACAAATAGGTAGCTAAAACGAAGATGGAGAATACTTCGTTATCTTCGTTTTGACGAATATGACGAATACATTCGTCATATTCGTCATCTTCGCAAATTCTACCAAGGCAACCATAGTAAACCAGGTCCAAGTTGAAATCGCAATGCGATTTAGGTGTTCCACAAGAATTAATGGAAAATAGAGATACAATTTCAAAATTTCACTTTTTTGGCAGATTTTCCATTTTAATATTTTTTTTTTCCAGTTACAAAGCAAGGGTTAACAGCCAAACAAAACTCAATATTTATGGCCCTGATTCTGTAGTTTACCCCATATGTGGTCGTAAACTGCTGTATGAGCAAACGGCAGGGCGCAGAAGGAAAGGAATGCCATATGTTTTTAAAAGGCAGATTTTGCTAGACAGTTTTTTTTTTCGACACCATGTCCCATTTGAAGCCCCCCTGATGCACCCCTAGAGTAGAAACTCCATAAAAGTGACCCCATCTAAGAAACTACACCCCCCAAGGTATTCAAAACTGATTTTACAAACGTTGTTAACCCTTTAGGTGTTCCACAATAATTTATGGAAAATAAAGATACAATTTAAAAATTTCACTTTTTTGGCAGATTTTCCATTTTAATATTTTTTTCCAGTTACAAAGCAAGGGTTAACAGCCAAACCAAACTCAATATTTATGGCTCTGATTCTGTAGTTTACAGAAACACCCCATATGTGGTCATAAACTGCTGTATGGGCACACGGCAGGGCGCAGAAGGAAAGGAATGCCATATGGTTTTTGGAAGGCAGATTTTGCTGGACTGTTTTTTTTGATACCATGTCCCATTTGAAGCCCCCTGATGCACCCCTAGAGTAGAAACTCCAAAAAAGTGACCCCATTTTAGAAACTACAGGATAGGGTGGAAGTTTTGTTGGTACTAGTTTAGGGTACATATAATTTTTGGTTGCTCTATATTACACTTTAAGTGAGGCAAGGTAACAAGAAATAGCGGTTTTGGTACCGTTTTCTTTTGTTATTTACAACATTCATCTGACAGGTTAGATCATGTGGTATTTTTAGAGCAGGTTGTCACGGACGCGGCGATACCTAATATGTATACAATTTTTTTATTTATGTAAGTTTTACACAATGATTTCATTTTTGAAACAAAAAAAAACATGTTTTAGTGTCTCCATAGTCTGAGAGCCATAGTTTTTTTTGAGTTTTTGGGCGATTATCTTAGGTAGGGTCTCATTTTTTGCGAGATGAGATGATTTTTTGATAGCTTGCTATTACACTTTTTGTGATATAAGATGACAAAAAATTGCTTTTTTTACACCGTTTTTATTTTTATTTTTTTATGTGTTCATCTGAGGGGTTAGCTCATGTGATATTTTTATAGAGTAACTTATTACGGACGTCGGGATACCTAATATGTATACTTTTTATTTATTTATTTATTTATGTAAGTTTTACACAATGATTTCATTTTTGAAACAAAAAAATCATGTTTTAGTGTTTCCATAGTCTGAGATCCATAGTTTTTTCAGTTTTTGTGCTATTATCTTGGGTAGGGTAGGATTTTTGCGGGATGAGATGACGGTTTGATTGGCACTATTTTGGGGTGCATATGACTTTTTGATCGCTTGCTATTACACTTTTTGTGATCTAAGGTGACAAAAACTGGTTTATTTAGCACAGTTTTTATTTTTTATTTTTACGGTTTTCATCTGAGGGGTTAGGTCATGTGATATTTTTATAGAGCCGGTCGATACGGATGCGGCGATACCAAATATGTATACTTTTTATTTATTTATGTAAGTTTTACAAAATAACAGCTTTTTAAAACAAAAGAAATGATGTTTTAGTTTCTGCATTTTCTGAGCCATAGTTTTTTTTATTTTTTGGGCGATTGTCTCAGGTATGGGCTAATTTGTTGCGGGATGAGGTGACGGTTAGATAGGTACTATTTGAGTGGGCGTATGCCTTTTTGATCGCTTGCTGTTGTACTTTTTGTGATGTAAGGTGACAAAAAAATGGTTTATTTAGCACAGTTTTTATTTTGTATTTGTTACGGTGTTCATCTGAGGTGTTAGGTCATGTTATATGTTTAAAGAGCCGGTCGATACGCACACGGCGATACCTAATATGTCTATTTTTTTTCCCCTATTTATTTACCAATTTTTTTTTACTTTATTTGGGGAAAATGAAGTTTTTGTTTTTTTTTACTTGAAACTTTAAATTTTTGGGGGGGAAAACGTTATTTTTTCAACTTTTTTTTTTACTTTATTTTTTGTCCCACTTTGGGACTTGAACTTTTGGGGGTCTGATCCTTTACAATGCATTCCAATACTTCTGTATTGGAATGCATTGGCTGTATGAGTAATACTGTGTGTATTACTCATACAGCTTCCGGCCTGTGAGATCCAGGGGGCTGGATCTCACAGGCTCGTCAGCGGAAGGCAGCGCAGATGCCTCAGGAAGGCATCGCGCTGCCTTCCATGCCATCGGGTCCCCACAGCCCCACGGGGACCCGATAGCACCGCCGATCACCACCGCCATATAAGGTAAAAGCCTCAAACCGCAGGTCTGAATTGACCTGCGGTTTGCGGCGATCCTCTGGTGTATGGAGCCTGTGTACAGAGGTCTCCTCCGGTGTATGTAGCCTGTGTATGGAGGTCTCCTCCGGTGTATGGAGCCTATTATGTAGGTCTCCTCCGGTGTATGGAGCCTATGTCTGGGGGTCTCCTCCGGTGCATGGAGCCTATGTACGGAGGTCTCCTCCGGTGTATGAAGCCTATATCTGGAGGTCTCTATTTTTGCGTATGGAGCTTATATCTTTAGGTCTCCTCTGGTGTATGGAGCCTGTGTGCGGAGGTCTCCTCCGGTGTATGGAGCCTGTGTACGAAGGTCTCCTCCGGTGTATGGAGCCTGTGTACGGAGGTTTCCTCCGGTGTATGTAGCCTATGTATGGGGGTCTCCCCTGGTGTATGAAGCCTATGTCTGGATGTCTCCTTTGGTATACGGAGCATATGTTAGGAGGTCTCCTCCGGTGTATGGAACTTGTATCTGGAGGTCTCCTCTGGTGTATGGAGCCTATGTATGGAGGTCTCCTCCGGGGTATGAAGCCTATGTATGGGGGTCTCCTCTGGTGTATAGAGCCTATATATGGAGGTCTCCTACGGTGTATGGAGCCTATGTATGGAGGTCTCCTCTGGTGTATTGAACCTATGTACGGAGGTCAACTCCTGTGTATGGAGCCTATGTACGGAGGTCTCCTCCAGTGTATGGAGCCTATACAGGTCCTTCTCAAAAAATTAGCATATTGTGATAAAGTTCATTATGTACTGATAAACATTAGACTTTCATATATTTTAGATTCATTACACACCAACTGAATTAGTTCAAGCCTTTTATTGTTTTAATATTGATGATTTTGGCATACAGCTCATGAAAACCCAAATTTCCTATCTAAAAAAATTTGCATATTTCATCCGACCAATAAAAGAAAAGTGTTTTTAATACAAAAAAAGTCAACCTTCAAATAATTATGTTCAGTTATGCACTCAATACTTGGTCGGGAATCCTTTTGCAGAAATGACTGCTTCAATGCGGCGTGGCATGGAGGCAATCAGCCTGTGGCACTGCTGAGGTGTTATGGAGGTCCAGGATGCTTCGATAGCGGCCTTAAGCTCATCCAGAGTGTTGGGTCTTGCGTCTCTCAACTTTCTCTTCCCAATATCCCACAGATTCTCTATGGGGTTCAGGTCAGGAGAGTTGGCAGGCCAATTGAGCACAGTAATACCATGGTCAGTAAACCATTTACCAGTGGTTTTGGCACTGTGAGCAGGTGCCAGGTCGTGCTGAAAAATGAAATCGTCATCTCCATAAAGCTTTTCAGCAGATGGAAGCATGAAGTGCTCCAAAATCTCCTGATAGCTAGCTGCATTGACCCTGCCCTTGATAAAACACAGTGGACCAACACCAGCAGCTGACATGGCACCCCAGACCATCACTGACTGTGGGTACTTGACACTGGACTTCAGGCATTTTGGCATTTCCCTCTCCCCAGTCTTCCTCCAGACTCTGGCACCTTGATTTCCGAATGACATGCAAAATATGCTTTCATCCGAAAAAAGTACTTTGGACCACTGAGCAACAGTCCAGTGCTGCTTCTCTGTAGCCCAGGTCAGGCGCTTCTGCCGCTGTTTCTGGTTCAAAAGTGGCTTGACCTGGGGAATGCGGCACCTGTAGCCCATTTCCTGCACACGCCTGTACACAGTGGCTCTGGATGTTTCTACTCCAGACTCAGTCCACTGCTTCCGCAGGTCCCCCAAGGTCTGGAATCGGTCCTTCTCCACAATCTTCCTCAGGGTCCTGTCACCTCTTCTCGTTGTGCAGCGTTTTCTGCCACACTTTTTCCTTCCCACAGACTTCCCACTGAGGTGCCTTGATACAGCACTCTGGGAACAGCCTATTCCTTCAGAAATTTCTTTCTGTGTCTTACCCTCTTGCTTGAGGGTGTCAATGATGGCCTTCTGGACAGCAGTCAGGTCGGCAGTCTTACCCATGATTGCGGTTTTGAGTAATGAACCAGGCTGGGAGTTTTTAAAAGCCTCAGGAATCTTTTGCAGGTGTTTAGAGTTAATTAGTTGATTCAGATGATTAGGTTAATAGCTCGTTTAGAGAACCTTTTCATGATATGCTAATTTTTTTAGATAGGAATTTTGGGTTTTCATGAGCTGTATGCCAAAATCATCAATATTAAAACAATAAAAGGCTTGAACTACTTCAGTTGGTGTGTAATGAATCTAAAATATATGAAAGTCTAATGTTTATCAGTACATTACAGGAAATAATGAACTTTATCACAATATGCTAATTTTTTGAGAAGGACCTGTATATGGAGGCCTCCTCAGGTGTATCGAGCCTATATCTGGAGCCTATATATGGAGCCTATGTACGGAGGTCTTCTCCGGTGTATGGAGCCTATTTTGGAGGTCTCCTCCGGTGTATGTAGCCTATGTACGGAGGTCAACTCCGGTTTATGAAGCCTATGTATGAGGTCTCCCCCGGTGTATGGAGCCTGTGTACGGAGGTTTCCTCCGGTGTATTGAGCCTAGGTATGAAGGTCTTCTCCTGTTCATGGAGCCTATGTATGGAGGTTTTCTCCTGTTCATGGAGCCTATGTACGGAGGTATCCTCTGGTGTATGAAGCCTGTGTATGAAGGTTTCCTCCGGTTTATGGAGCCTTTGTCTGGATGTCTCCTCCGGTGTATGGAGCCTATGTCTTGAGGTCTCTTCTGGTGTATGGAGCCTATGTACAGAGTTCAACTCCGGTGTATGGAGCTTATATCTGGAGGTTTCCTCTGGTGTATGGAGCCTATGTATGGAGGTCTCCTCAGGTTTATGGAGCCTGTGTACGGAGGTTTCCTCCGGTGTATTGAGCCTAGGTACGGAGATCTTCTCCTGTTCATGGAGCCTATGTATGGAGGTCTTCTCCTGTTCATGGAGCCTATGTATGGAGGTCTCCTCTGGTGTATGGAGCCTATGTATGGTGGTCTCCTCCGGTGTATGGAGCCTACATTTGGAGGTCTCCTCCGATGTATGGAGCCTGTGTATTGAGGTCTCCTCCAGTGTATGGAGCACTTTGGTGCTCTGTGCTCTCTCTGTTATATCATCTTTATGTAATTTTTCTTGCTGTATATAAAGGACCCAGAGAGGAATATTTCATGCTTATTGCCTTGGAACTAATTAAAATGAATAATTGTTAAATGAACTATTAAAAGAACAGATTTTATGTTGTGTCTTTGACAATTAGCACAGAAATAGTAATAAAAGGGCTGCATTCAGGAGAGACATTGCAGTACTAGGCTAAGATCACACGTAGCAGGGTATGTGCAGATGGAGGATTTTGGGAACAAGTTTCAGCACAGATTTGGTGCTGAAAACCGGGCCAAATCTTTACTGAAACCGCCTCCCATTGTTTTCAATAGGAGGCTGAGCCGCAGTTTATGTGGCCAAGGATTTTTGCCTTACGTTTTTCAAGAACGCACCAAGAATGTGTAGGTCTATTGTTGATGCAAATACTGCATGTTTTTCTTTTTTTTTTTGCATATTTTCTCATGGAGCATGCTCAACTGATCTCCACAAGGAGAGCTAGGAGTCCCCAGTTTTGTAGCCCGCATCCAATCCACAAAAAATGCAGATTGGATGCAGACTAATGATGAGCGAAGCGAGCTTCGGATGCTACATCTGAAGTCGCTTCATTCAAAACTTCTAATTAATACTGTACAGAGATCCATCATGTAGCATCCGAAGCTCGCTTCGCTCATCACTAATGCAGACCAAACATACGGCCGTGTGCATAAGCCCTTAGAGGGTAACTGAATAAACCTGTGACTAATCTGCAAGATAAGGGCTCATGTACATGACCGTATGTATTTTGCGGTCTGCAAAACACAGATCCACAAAAATTACGGATGACACCTGTGTTCATTCCATATTTTGCGGAAAAGGAACAGCTAGCTTCTAATAGAACAGTCTTTTCCTTGTCTATAATACGGATAATAATAGGACATGTTCTATTTTTTTGCGAAATGGACATACAGACATACAAAAACAGAATGCACACGGAGTAACTTCTGTATTTTTTGCGGACCCATTGAAATGAAAAGTTCTGCATACGGTCCGCAAAAGAAACAGAATGGACATGGAAAGAAAATACATTCATGGGCATGCTGTAGATTTGAAAGTCCGACCTGCATGAAAAAATGGTCATCTAAAAAATATAAAGCCTATAGATGGGGACTGAAACAACCTATAGGTTTGTATTGTATTGTTAGTTGCTGCAAATTTGATTTGTGGAATCCGCACTTGAAAATCCACGTGAAATTCAAAACATGCGATTTTACCCTAAGGAAATGATCACACGTAGCGGATCCACCTTGGATTTTCTGTTGCAGAATTGTTTATCTGCAGCATTTTACGGTACTAGCAAAGTGAATGAGATTTTGGTTGATCTCATCCCAGCGTTCAGGGGTGCATTTAGCCTTTCTGCTGTCTGAGGCGAAAAATTATTCCCCCCTCCATGGCAATTTCTTAACCTTACCCCTTTGCCACAATGAAAGCGTTGATTCCCCATGGCCCTGCCGCTGCCCCCCTCTTGCCTCTACCTGGTGCTGCCTGAGGCGATTGCCTCACCTGGCCTCATTGGTGGTGCACCCAGTGGCGTACATACAGGGGTCGCAGTTGCGACCGGGCCCGGCACTCCAGGGGGCTTGGCCGCCTGTGGACCCCCCTTGGCCCTGCAGTCAGTGTTCCCTGTAACTAAGCTGCGCTGGTGGGCGGCCGCGCAGCAATTATTGTGGCCCCGTTCAGCCATATCGCGTCGCTCAAGGCTGCTGGCAAAATGCCAGCGTCCAGCAGTCAGGGCAGTGAGTGTCAGAAACATCTCCGTCATGCGCCTCCTGCCCCGTCTGCATGCTCCTCCCACTTTATGAATGAAGCAGGCAGGCGGGGCAGGAGGCGCATGACGGAGGGAGCTCAGGGAGAGATGTTGAGCTCAAGCTGCCGACTCGTGGACCCCCCGCAGTGCATGGCCCATGTGCCCGCCCCGCTGCCCTGACAGCCGCTCACTCCACAGCCGCTGCCCCGTGCACTGGATCGCAGCAGCAGAAGTGCGGGGAGGAGCTGGGCCATGACTGTGGAGCAAAATGTTGTGCAGCAGAACTCCCCGCTGTGTGCGCAGAGCCGGGCACTGCACCAGCCCCGCCGCCAGTGTCCCCGCCTTTTCCCTTCCCACTGATACATTACTAGAAGGCAAAAGGGGGTCAGTCAGCACATCCCAAAGAGCAGGAGCACGTTGCTATGGCTGAGAACAAGACTGTTAAACAAGACATACAATGCAACAGCTCACTGCATACCAAATAAAGTACAAAATTGCGTCACAGTTGCAAATGCTATACTAATAAGTTAGAGATGCTTGGCAAAATCATTTTGTACAAAATTATTTGAGCCTGTCTGCCGCACGTCAAGGCGATCTCTAGTTAGACGGGTTCCTAACACTAAATTCTATCTGTTATGTCCCATAACGGCTATCATATAACTCAGCAAGTGTAGGTTCCACATGCATGCTGGGCCCGCTTTAAGTTCTGTCATTTTTTGGTGCCAAAATGGCCTCCATTATATCCTAGGAAAGCAGGGGCCAACATGCATGCCAGGCCCACTCCACACCACTCCCGGCGCCAAATGGCCACCAAGGACTGCAATGAGAGTCCACACACTATCTCTCTCCTGGTTCCATATGGCTTCTGTGAGTGAGGGGGAGCAGGCCTAGCTATATACTCACACTAGTTGAAAACAGCCTATGAGGCAGACAAGCTGATAAGAAGTGCACGGCTGGGGAGGCAGCCACACCTCCAGCACAAACTGCAAAGGGAAAAGGGGGTCAGTCAGCACATCCCAAAGTGCAGGAGCACGCTGCTATGGCTGAGAACAAGACTGTTAAACAAGACATACAATGCAACAGCTCACTGCAAACCATTACTAGAAGGCACTTCCACAGATATCCCCATAACAGTGTCATCCACAGATCCCCCCATAAGTGCCCTCCACAGATCCCCCCATAAGTGCCCTCCACAGATCCCCCATAAGTGCCCTCCACAGATCCCCCATAAGTGCCCTCCACAGATCCCCCATAAGTGCCCTCCACAGATCCCCCATAAGTGCCCTCCACAGATCCCCCATAAGTGCCCTCCACAGATCCCCCATAAGTGCCCTCCACAGATCCCCCATAAGTGCCCTCCACAGATCCCCCATAAGTGCCCTCCACAGATCCCCCATAAGTGCCCTCCACAGATCCCCCATAAGTGCCCTCCACAGATCCCCCATAAGTGCCCTCCTCAGATCCCCCATAACAGTGTTATCCACAGATCCCCCCATAACAGTGTCAGATCCCCCATAACAGTGTCATCCACAGATCCCCCCATAACAGTGTCATCCACAGATCCCCCCATAACAGTGTCATCCACAGATCCCCCCATAAGTGTCATCCACAATTCCCCCCATAACAGTGTCATCCACAGATCCCCCCATAACAGTGTCATCCACAGATCCCCCCATAACAGTGTCATCCACAGATCCCCCCATAACAGTGTCATCCATAAATCCCCCCTGTAACAGTGTCATCCACAGATCCCCCTATAACAGTGTCATCCACAGATCCCCCTATAACAGTGTCATCCACAGATCCCCCCCATAACAGTGTCATCCACAGATGGCAGTACAGCAGGATTGCCATCCAAAACCAGCCTGTCCCACACAATTATCACACACTATCTCTGCTGTACTGTATAGTCATATACTTCGGTATCCTCTCTAGGAATACTATCTCCTGACAGGTGGCCTTCCTGTCTTTGGTTATGGTGGGCAGCTGGTAGCTTGCAATCTCTCCACCAAATGCAGAGGAGGCTAGAGCCTGATAAAAGACAATTACCTTCCTTTGCCAATATTCTCACTCCCTTTCTGGGTTGAGTGGATCTTATGCAATCTTTCCCTTCTATGGGCTGGTACATGGAGTTTGGAGTTTAGAGACTTCATGGGAACTCAGGCACAAGCACATTTTCATGAAGCACAATCACAATATTAAGCAGTGTGTTTCAGGACACTGCATAGATATGCGCTATAAAGTATGCCAGTTTCTGGTGTAAATTCTAGTAAGTCTGTCGGCTGTGGGAGTCACACCCCCTTGCATTACGCACTACCTACAATTTAAACAGTTTGGGGCTTATCTGTCTGGCAGTCCCCTAACGATGAATGGAGTGGCAGCAGACATGCTCGACTGTATTAATATGGGGAGAGGGGAAGACAGGAACCCCATTGTTGTGATTGGTGGGGGTCCCATAGATCAGGCAAACAAAGGGGCACAACCCATTTAATGGGGTTTTCCAGTATCTGATCGGTTAGGGTCTAACACCCGGGAATCCCGACAATCAGCTGTTTGAGAAGGCACCGCAGTCTTCTTTTTGCTGTACATTGTGGCTGTGCTTGGTATCACGCTCAGTCCCATTCACTTCAGTGGGACTAAGCTACTTCTTGGCCATGTGATCGATGAATGTGTGAGAAGGCTGTGGTGTTACTGCCAACACCAGTGTCTTCTCAAACAGCTGATCAGTGAGGGTCCCAGGTGTCGGACCCCCAGTGATCAGATACTAATAACCTATCCAGAGATAACCTATACATTCGAGTGGAGTTTTGATTGGAGGGTATGCTGCAAATGTTGTGGATTTACAGTGGATTTCTCTGTGGACGTCACACTTTGTGCACAGAGTCCTAAAAAAAGATTCTCCAGAATTGCAGTTTTACAGGGAACACAAGTAATTACACAGAGACGTCAAGAGTGCTGACAGGTCCTCCAAAAGGGCATACATACTGGGTTGCAGAAATCCCTGCTGCAGCAGTCTATGTACGGTAGGGCTACATCCACACATGGCATTTTTGTTGCAGAAATTTCAGTCTGAACAGGGGCTCATGCACATGAACGTATTTTTTGTCCGCCCATTCCTTTTTTTGGGCGGCCCATATGCAGAACCATTCACTTTAATGGGGCCAAAACTCAGCATACTGGAGCTCTTGGTGTGTTTTTTTTTAGGCATCTTGACATCACCTTTTCTATAGTGGAAAAACAGCATGAAGAAAACACATGGTGTGCAAAAAACACACAAAAAAACACAGCAAAAAATGCATGAGGCAAAAAAAAAATGCATTGTGTGCAAGAAACACAAAAAAAATGCAGCAAAAAAAAGTCAGTCCGGAAAAAAAAAAAATAGACATTTTGATAGCTCAAAGAAAACGCAGTGTAAATTTGTGTTTCGCAGCATGTGCATTGACTTCTGAAAGCCTCAGTACTTTCACATCTGCACTTTGTATTTCGGTTTTGAGATCAGACAGAGGATCTCAAAACCGGAGCAAGACTCTTCCGTTTTGTCCCCATGCATTGTGAATAGGGACAAAACAGATCAGCATGCATTCCATTCCAGTTTGTTCCGCTTTATGACCGGACACAAAACCGCTGCAAGCTACAGTTTCGTATCCGGTCTGCGAAACAGGACAAACCGGATTCGGCACTAAAAACAATGGTGCCGGATTAGTCTTTTTCCGGATCTAAAAAAAAAACGGATCCGTCACCCATAGACTTGCATTGTTTTTAGTGCCGTATCCGGTTTGTCCAGTTTTGATAAATACAACCGCATTTGAACGGAACGGATGCCTCCTGATGTGTTAAATCTAACAGAAGCGTTTTGCTCTGGTTTTGAGATCCTCTGTCGGATCTCAAAACCGGAATACGATACGCAGATGTGAAAGTAGCCTAAGATGGATGGGGCTGTCAAGCCATACCAAAATCATCGCCTCTGAGCAGGAGATTGTCCTGTGTAAACAGGGATCACTGTAATGATGGAAACATGTATGGGTTAATGAAGGAGCTCACGTTTTCATCATCTCACTAGCTGGAGGGCTGTTTTTTCCCCATTTGCTTTTCTTTTTTTTTATTATATTGCCACATCATTGTCTTACGGCTTGTACCCATTCCCCTAGATAGATAATAGATAGATAATAGATAGATAATAGATAGATAATAGATAGATAGAAGATAATAGATAGATAGATAATAGATAGAAGATAATAGATAGATAGATGATAGATAGATAGATAGATAGATGATAGATAGATGATAGATAGATAGATGATAGATGATAGATAGATAGATAGATAGATGATAGATAGATAGATAGATAGATGATAGATGGATAGTAGATAGATCTAGATACAGTAGGTACAGCTGCACACATGGGTAGCTGTTGTGACTGTTTTTACCTATATACGGTAATCATAATATCTTGTGTTATTCCGCTGCCTGTGAGTCACATAACCGGTCAGGTGATGTAAAAGCCGCTGTATTATCCGAGCTTCTACAAGACATATTAAAAAGATGTCAAATAAGATTTAATTGGGATGAATACGCCTGCCACTTGTACAGATAGTTATTTCTTTCCTCTTTTTATTTTCAGATATTGAGAAGAGCAGACAAGAACGGTAAGAACATGACGGCGTTGAACATATCATTAAATGGCTATGCAGAGCGGGGAATATTTATGTCCACAACTCCCCTCAGAGCTCTGATGATACATACCTATGATAATTAGGAGGAAGCTGTATGACGCATTCAGGTCAATCTGAGGGATATGCTCCTTCTATCCACCGGTAGAGTGTATTTTCATTTTTGTGGTATTTTTAGCTATGATTTTCATGGCAAAATAAAAACAAAATGACTCGGTCTCATCTTAAGGCCTCATAAACCTGGCCGTGTGTATTTTGTGGCCAACAATAGGACGTGTTCTGTATTTTGCAGAAGGCATATATGAACGCAGAAAGCACACATATCTTCCGTGAAGTAAATGCGTCCGCAAGAAAAAAAAGGATGTAACATGGACGTCAAATATATTTTGCAGACTCATGCTTTCTGTCAGCAAGGTACATACGATCGTGTGTATGAGGCCTTATTGAATATAATTGTCTGTTTTTTTTTTATCTATATAGATTCACAATTTCTTCTGCTGTCACCACTAGAGGGAGCTGAGGCGCCTACTGTATACTGAGCGCAATAAAAATACATACAAAGTAATCTCCCTCTAGTGGTGGCTGCAGGCAGTCAGCATGTTGTCTTTTAAGTGGATCTGTGTTTAGACCGTGCTGCCCTATAGGGACAGGTCAGTTCAAAAAGAAATATTTTAATGTTTGACCGCTAACAGTGATCCACAAAAACACCTGACACAAAGTTATAAGTCTGGTATGTTCATGAGGCGAAAAAGCGCTGCCTCATGCCATCCTCCTTATAGTGACTGACAACTGGCTGGGCTGCTGTGCAGTCATTTTTGCCATTGTGTTTGTTACAGCAGATTTTTAGGTGTTGTTTTTTTTTTTTTTTTTATATAAATATCTTTATTAGTTTTTTTTCTGAACAAAAACAGTGTACAAATATGTAAGAAAGCAGGAGCATAGTATGTATGCCTTTTTACATCTCCCAATACCCAATAAGTGATCCAATTGTATACACACCAACAGTTTATAGCACATTGGCCTGACTAGGCCAATTAACATATAAAAATAAGAGATGTCCCAAGACAGTACTAATCTCCCTCTGCCCATATAGAACAGACCTATTCCCCCCCACCCAAAGCCAGGCCACGGCTGTCACCGCTATCCCGTGAACGGTGGGCGACTCCCATTTTGAGGTGTTTTTAATAGCTATTTTTTTTTATAGCATTTTATGTGGGACTCTGTCTGTCGTGAATTATGAAACGCACTACTGTAAAGAAACCGACTTTTGTGGGGCATTTTACCTTGTGGTTCAGCATTTTTAGCTTTAATGTGTTTTTTTTATCCACTGGGCTCTGGGTAATGTATTTTTCCCATAGAAATTGCACAAAACCACCAAAAAAAACTCAAAAAATGCTGAAAAACACCCTAAACTAGCTAAAAGTAGTCTTAAGATATGCAAAAGGGCTCATGCTGTATGGAAATTTGACACATCTTGCTAGATGTTAGACATTGTTTTCTAACTTTACGCTACCTGTTGGTTGCCTTACTTTCCTCTAAATTTCTTTTGGCTGCCTTTTTTTCACAATTTTAATGTGGTCAAAAGTTACTTTTAAATCTATGTTGCAGTACTAATAACAGAACATTTGCAGCAAGCCCTTGAGGAGCCGGTGGAGGATGGGAGCGGCTCCTATGATAACACAGTCTATCACAGCGGCTATCCTCTCACCATTTCTCCCTGTGGCCAGAGGAGTGCAAAGATGAGGGCACCCTTTCTTCCCTCAGGGCACACCCTGATTCTGGAGCTCCTGCCTGATCGTAGATGGGCTGCCCTTCATGTTAGGTGTTTGGATGGGTGCAAGGCTGGATGTGTGGAGTGCAATGGCCAGCATATGGCGTATGAGTCAGGAAACCAGGCCAGATGTAGAACAAACGTCACTTTTAAATGCAAAATGCGAGTTGTAATATATCCAACAACAATGAAGCAGCGTTCTGTGTGTACACAGTGCAAATCCTCTCCCCAGATAGTGAGGTATGGAGGTTGGCAAAGTGGCATAAAGTGGCATGCTATCCTGCTAATGTCGCTCTCACTAGAATCGCTGGCTAGCAACTGTAATCTATGGCTGCAGTGTCCACTGCGGGATGCAAGTGTTTAGAGGTGTGTCTGGCTAGGGTATGGTTAAGGGCTCATGCACACAAACATATTTTCTTTCTGTGTCCACTCTGTTTTTTTTTGCGGACTGTATGCGGAACCATTCACTTCAATGGTTCCGCAAAAACAAAAAGGAAGTTAGTCCGTGTGCATTCCGTTTCCGTATGTCCGTATTTCTGTTCTGCAAAAAAATAGAACATGTCCTATTATTGTCCGCATTGCAGACAAGGATAATACTGTTCTATTAGGGGCCAGCTGTTCTGTTCCGCAAAATACGCAATGCACAGGGACGTCATCCATATTTTTTGCGGATCCGTTTCAAAATACATACGGTCGTGTGCATAAGCCCTAAGTGTGATGGGGGGCCAGAACAGCCATTTTTTGGTTACCTTGCCTCCTAAAAATCTTAATAACAAGTGATCAAAATGTCATATGTACCTCAAAATGGTACCAATGAAAACGTGGCCTCATCTCATAAAAACAAGCTCTCATACAAGACCATTGCCAGAAAAATGTAAAAAAAAAAACTCTTATCATGCGTTTTTATAGTATTTTTATGCAAACACCACCTCTAGACGGTCTATTAGACATCGATGGTAATTATTAAATGCAGTACAAACGTGTTTTATTTTAGTGCGTGTTGTGTGTTAACGAACGCATACTGGCCACATTTACTAATGTCATTGCACCAAGATGCTGGCATAAATTGTGGAAAAAAGTGGCCTTATGTGGCGTATCAAGGGTAACACGTTATCTGCACCTAGCCCAACAAGGGGTCGTTACTTATGAGAAAGATGCTTTTGCTTTGTGGGTAGGAGCGTGGCCTAATAGGCAACATTTAGTGGCAAAATTATACCACCAATCTGTCATAAAATCTGTCTCCACGTAAGCCAACCAGTAGTTGGTATAGAGTCCAAGAAAAGTCTCTATCCCCGCACCACATTTATCATCCAGGTCTAGGCAGCCTGTGTAGGTTCACCGCTCTATGTTGTGCCGTTCCTTTAATATTCCTGCTGAAAATTATGAATAAATTACTAGCAATTTGCAATGAAGATCTAGATGGATGTTACCAGTTGGCAATGTGCCCTTGCACTGATTGAGTGATGTCAGAGTGTACAGAGACACACCCTTAATGGGTAACACCCAACTGGAACTGCTGGTAATTCGTTCACATCTTCTAGCAGGAATAATAAAAGAATGATACAAAATAGAGTCATCGGAATAGACGCTCCAGAATTGTTATTACATGGGGAATGCAAGTAGTTACTAAAACATATATGTCACGAGAGGGGACAGGTCCTCTTTAAGAAACTCAGTTTTGTTTCGTCTGCAATTACCCTGAGGCTAAAAATATGTTTGATGCAGCGCGGCAGAAGCTGATAGCATTGCCTTGTGGTCTGTGGTGAGGTTGTGGATATTTAGTGTAGATACCTGTGTTGTACTAAATCTTACATTAGCAGCTTATAATGTTAGTATAGCGAGGTTCATTAAGATAAAAACCTGAATTACTAGAATTAGATTAGTCATAGACTCTAATTCATGTACATAAATTGGTTCTAGATTATATATGCAATGCAGGCTAGCGATCACAGTGTGGATTCATAGCACGACCAGCCATGTTAGATTTTATAGATTATTTAGCAATTTTGGGGTTGCTGTAGCGGCACATTTGCGAGACGCACTGCGACCCCATTCATTTCTATACTAGCACCGCTACACTACAATCCCACGCGACCAAGATCGCCTTGTAGCCGAACCCTTAAGTAAGCAGGACTTCACTGAAAGAAAAACTTCATTGGTTAACAATGTACACTTCAATTGAGTGGAAAATATGAACAAGCCCCCTCCAAACCTCCACATACAAAAAAAAATTTGAATATTGTGCAAAGTTCATTTATTTCAGTAATGTAACTTAAAGGGGTTGTCCAGGTTCAGAGCTGAACCTGGACATCCCTCCATTTTCACCCTGGCAGCCCCCCTGACATGAGCATCGGAGCAGTTCATGCTCCGATGCTCTCCTTTGCCCTGCGCTAAATCGCGCAGGGCAAAGGCATTTTTCTGAGTTCCGGTGACGTACCGGGGCTCTCTATGGGGCTGACAGGAACCCCGGTGACGTCACCGGCACTGATGGGCGGGATTTGGCTCTGCCCTAGCCAGTAAAACGGCTAGGGCAGAGCTAAAGCCCGCCCCTCAGAGCCGGTGACGTCACCGAACACACTGCTGGGCGGAAGTTACCGCCCGGCAGTGTGTTATTGTAAACACAAGAGCCATTGCCCTGCGCGATCTAGCGCAGGGCACTGGAGCGCATCGGAGCATGAGATGCTCCGATGCCAGGCTCAGGAGGGCTGCCGGGGTGAAAATAAGGGTATGTCCGGGTTCAGCTCTGAACCCGGACAACCCCTTTAAAAGGTGAAACTAACATATGAGAGATTCATTACATGCAAAGCGAGATATTCCAAGCCTTTATTTGTTATAATTTGGATGATTATGGCTTACTGCTTATAAAACCCCAAAGTCACAATCTCAGGTCCCCTTTGCTCAGGGAGTACGGACTAATTAGCTGACTAGAGTGTGACACTTTGAGCCTAGAACATTGAACCTTTTCATAAAATTCTAATTTTAAGCTGCATTAATGCAATTTTTTGTAATTTGCATTACTGAAATAAATGGACTTTTGCACGATTGTCTTGACCAGGTTGTGGTCCTGGTCAAGACAATCTCCTGAACTCCAAACTGAATGTCAGAATGGGAAAGAAAGGTGGGCTACAACAGCAGAAGACCCCACCGGGTACCACTCATCTCCACTACAAATAGGAAAAAAGAGGCTACAATTTGCACGAGCTCACCGAAATTGGACTGTTGAAGTCTGGAAAAATGTTGCCTGGTCTGATGAGTCTCAATTTCTGTTGAGACATTCAAATGGTAGAGTCTGAATTTGGCATAAACAGAATGAGAACATGTAATATATAGAAAGGCTGAGCACTCTCCCAATGGACCACACAGAAACTATTCAAAGATTGTTTGAGTTTATTACACCAATATATAGATCTAAAAATCAACAAAATTACAATAAGACTATAATAAAGATAAAATATTCAAAAAAATACACTATGAATATAATAAAAGGGTTAAACAGATTCAGAGCATAATGAGTAGAATGGTTTACAAAAGCATAATATATCTGGCTTTGATGAAGTATGTCCTGGATATGCAGAAAAAAGATGATGATTTGCAGATATTCGACAGTCAGAGAATATATGATAATATTTTCGGATATATTTTCGAATATATATTCGCATAAATGTCCAGACTGGAATAGATTATGTGCTTGCGATAATTAGTCAATATCCCCTGTGTGGCAATTTAAAGGAAACACTTACTCTTGCAGACAGCCGTCTGATTATCGCACACGGTGGCGTCCCACGTGGCTAATGGAGTTGAATTTCGGCGGTGTCTGTTACTTGCAGTACAGCAGGAGTAGTGTGAGCGATATAGCCCTCCGTGTAGAGATTCTTTGTGAAAGAAATTGAAGTTGTAGCTCTACTTCATGGGACTGAATGTTTGCTTTATGCCATAAAGTTCCTCAGGGTGAAAGGAATTGATTCAAATTATTAGCATCGGGACGTCCATCAGCTGATGTGCGGGTCTTTTGAAACCAGACGCGTTTCGGGGTCTTTTCCTAGCCCCTTCCTCAGTGGTAGCCCGCAAAGGGAAAAGAACCCCTTTTTATACCCAAAATCCTTCATGATTCGACAGATTACAAAATCTGGAGTGGATTTGGCGATTTGTATCAGCCAGTTGCATATTAAATCCGGTATGGAATAGAAGATGGATGTGTATATTAGATATATGCCAGTTTTTCAAATGTAACTATTATGAAGAATCCTAAATGGTGTCTCATAGGATTATACATACACATACATATTAATTCATAAAACATCTATGAAGTTTTCCGAAAAAACGCAGATGCGATTTCTTCAACCTTTGTGCGTTTTTCATGCGTTTTTTGCGTTTTTTCAAGATTTTGCATCTATAGCCCATAAGTATATGTAAGGTACCAGTTTTCAAAGAAAACATTCTCCCGAAAATGTTTAACAGTGTCTTATATATCAGTATGTGGATATTAGTCACTATCTGTGACCCAGCAGTACAATTTTCCAAAAAACGCAACTGCGTTTTTTTGATAATCCATGCGGTTTTCGTGCGTTTTTTTGTAAATTTGCTGGATTTCTTCTCCATATTCATTCCACATATAGATATATATTACATATGATAATTTAAAACGTATAGTAGACAATAAATCTTAAAATACTTTCTATATATCAGAGATTGAGAACATGTCCATCATGCCTTGTTACCACGGTGCAGGCGATGGTGGTGGTGTAATGGTGTGGGGGATGTTTTCTGGGCACACTTTAGGCCTCTTAGTGCCAATTGGTCATCGTTTAAATGCCACGGGCTACCTGAGCATTGTTTCTGACCATGTCCATCCCTTCATGACCACCATGTACCCATCCCCTGATGGCTACTTCCAGCAGGATAATGCACCATGTCACAAAGCTCGAATCATTTCAAATTGGTTTCTTGAACATGACAATGAGTTCACTGTACTAAAATGGCCCCCACAGTCACCAAATCTCAACCCAATAGAGCATCTTTGGGATGTGGTGGAACGGGAGCTTCGTGCCCTGGATGTGCATCCCTCAAATCTCCATCAACTGCAAGATGCTATCCTATCAATATGGGCCAACATTTCTAAAGAATGCTATCAGCACCTTGTTGAATCAATGCCACGTAGAATTAATGCAGTTCTGAAATCAAAAGGGGGTCCAACACCGTATTAGTATGGTGTTCCTAATGATTCTTTAGGTGAGTGTATGTAATATGGATCTTTGGATTTTTCTGATTTTGTATGTTTGTTATATAAAATAAAATAATAAAAAATAATAATAATAACATCCCCATTAATGTATGCCAGAGAATCTCCAAACAGTGCTACACGTAGGTGCAGATAAACCTACCAGTGTCCCAGATGCCCTCATCAGTTACTCAGTCTTGGGGCATCTTCACATGGTACATTTTCCATTTTGGCACAGAAATCTGCAGAAAAGCTGTCTATTCTGCCTCCCATTGTCCCTCAATACAAATCCACACTGCTGCTCATATCCCGTGGTGGAGAATGGGGCTAAACTGTGGTCTGATCTGCCGATCAAGCTTTAACTATGTGGCATTCAAACCCTCAGATTTGTGCCGTGGCCTCTGCAGCACATTGAATTTTTCTAAAGCTTATTTTCAGTCATGTGAACATGCCCTTGGTTAAGGCTGTATTACACCAACAGATTATCTGACCAATTTCTGTCCAATCAGACCAATAGTTGGTGTGTATAACAAAAGAACTGTGTGTGTAAACGGCCATATGACCAATGATTGGTCAGAAAATCTGTCAGATAATCTGTTGGTGTAATACAGGCCTTAGACTCCCCTATTTGTGACTCCACAGAGTTCTTGCCATTGATGACCTCAGAGTGTCTCAGTCAAAGATGCCCTTAGATGACCAGCCAATGATGCCCTCAAAAGAAGTCAACTTGTGCCTTTTGCAGGGGCTGCTCTCTGCATCTGACCTGGATGGGTGTCTTGTTGTTGACTTTTGCTTGTTTTATTATAGCTGACTCCTGTTTCTGTCATTTTTACTCTCTTTGCTCTCCCTCATGTTTGCACATCAGATATCCTGCAGTCCATCGCTCTGTACTCTACGTTCTTCTAAAGCTTTTTGTCCCAGTTTTTGCCCATATCATATCATTTCCTTTTTTTTTATTGCAGATGATGGAAAACTTTCTTTTGAAGAGTTCAAAGCCTATTTTGCTGATGGGATGCTAAGTGCAGAAGAACTGAGTGAACTTTTTCACAAGATCGACACACACAAAACAGAGTAAGAAGTTTTTTTTTTGTTGCAGAGTCTATTACAAAGTAACCAAGATCATATTAGGCAGGATTCACACCAGCGCTAGCAATTTCTGTTGTTCTCCTCTGTTAGTGGAGCAGAACAATGAAAATAATGGACATAACTGAACGGAACCGAATAGACCTCATTGACTATAAAAGCTGTCCATTTGGGGTGCCACTGTTTTATCCCCCCCCCCAAAAAAAAGCCCCCAATGCAGATGTGAACCTACCCTTACCAGGTATCTTCTCTATGATAACATAGAAAGGATAGCTGGATGAGCTGTGCACCTTCTGGATATCTTTGTTTTAAGATTTTAATTATCCTTTAGTAATATTCCAAGATTTTCATACTGATGGCCCATCTTTAGGATACGCCATCAATATCAAATCAGCGGAGGTCTGACACCTCACACCCCTGCTTTTCTGCAGTTTTGGGGTGTCTCCATCACAAAGTACACAGCTATGGTGTAGTGGACTGTGATTCGCTTCAAGGTGCCATCGTGCAGATCGCCAGGAGTGCTGGATATCAGACCGATCAGATATTAATGGCCTAACTGAGGATAAGCCATCAATATTAAAGTCTTGGAATTCCCCTTTAAGTGGTCATCTTACTAATTAGTTTTTATTCAGAGGTGGTTAATGTGGTCAATAACTTAACATGCATGATGGTGTACACTAGCAATAAGTCACCAGTGTATGTATTAAGACAACCCCTTTACAGAATATGATTGTCTATGAAGACTATTTTACCGTTTATACAGTTACTAGAAGAAGGACCCAGCTTTGCACGGGTATATTTCATCTATTTCATTTAATGTTTGTGTGTGTCGTTAAAAGATATCGAAAGTATCCACTATAACAGTGACCTCCACAGCAGCCTGCCCCTAGGGTAGCTAGAGGTCAAGTTTTAGGCCAAACAGTCCGGCTTTTAGACTCCCTGTCCTCCACCTGGCGCAAGGCCTGGACGGACACAGGGATGTCCTTTTGAACAGCTCCCTCTCAGACAGCAGCACTGTGCTGTCTGAGCGTGAGCTGAAGGGAGAAAGTCACCCTCCCTACTGCCTCTGCAGCTGACAGAAGTTGATTTTTTCATTCCCTGTTGACTGCGTAGTGGGAGGGGGCGTGGCCTAGCCAAGTCGGGGGGGGGGGGTGTCTTAGCGGGACCTGGGGGCGGGTTTTTAAGTCTGTCTTTTGAGGGTGACCTGAATGGCCACCCTACCTGCCCGCTGAACTGTGACCTCCACAGCACTCCGCTCCCTTAACAGTGTCATCCATAGAGCCCTGCCCAAAAAATGCATTGTCCAAATTCCTTTACTTCAAATCTGCAAAATGGTACAAACTTGCAGTACATTTTAGGCTAACTTCACATCAGAGCGAAACATTTCCATTGTTGTGCTCAGTGATAAGTTATATAAATAACCGGCTGCTTTGATGTCATCTCAACCTTACTGATGTCATAGCTGAGGGCAGTGATTGGCTGTCATTGTCAAATGTCAGGGCAATATGTCACCTCTACATCTGATATTGCAAATAATCGCCCAGTAGCTGATCATGGGAGGAATGGAAGCTGGTTGAAGGAGGCAGTATATAAGGCTTCCTTCACACACAAATTTGCTCTGCAAGTATTTTCCCTATAGAGAAGCAGGTGAAAAGGTCACTAAGGGGCCCTAGGCTAGGCGGTGCCTTTTATCTGGGTTCCCCATGCAGCGGAGATCAGGTGCTCGGCTCTCCCAATGCAGTCGGGCTCCTGCTTTAATGGCCTGGATCGTCGGAAGCGCCAATCAGGGCCATTTAACCCTTAAATGAGACAGTCAATAGCGGTCGTGTTATCTGAGTGGTTTGGAGGGAGGGGACTCAGTCTTTCAAGCATCAGCACCACTGCGGATGGGATGGCAGGGTATCGATGTCTTAGTATGACAGCCGGGGGTCTAATGAAGGCCCACAGGTCTGCCTGCATCGCCTGCCTATTAGGCTGTGCTGGAGGTAGAGATCATAATGCTACCAATGAAACTACACAATGGACAGGGCTGAGTAGTTCCAATGCTGAAGCTATTTTGTAACTCGATTGGTGGGGCTGTGAGAATAGGTCATCAGTATTAACATTTTGGACAACCCCTGTAAGGTATATTGGCATGCACCAGACATTTCTTCTATTGCCTGCTCAACTGAATGAGGCTTGCAGAAATCTATGTGTTTGCCACCAAAATAGCCCAAATCAGCTGAATAGAACTGTGATTTTCAGTCACAGAAATTTCTCAAAAAAATCGGTCACACGTATATATTGTATACCCTACATGCTCTGAGGGACAAACCTCAATTACCGGATTATCCTCTTACCTCTGCCTGCTGGCATATTTCAAAGGAAATCTGACAAGAGGTTAAAGCAAACAAACCCAAACAATTATTTGGCCAGAAATTGAATGAATCTGGTAAAAATTCACAGGCATTATGAAATGAATTAGTGCTTATGTGCTTTTATTGCATGTATTGTATTGTAATGTATGTGGTTTTTATTGCATATATACTGTGAAAATGTATAATATACCATCATACCAGGCTGAGGGCATGTTGTGTACTGTCACATAGAGGCTCAGACACATTTCTGTAGCAGGGATATTATTGGAATAGTAGGATGTTGTAGTGCATTGAGTCAAAGAGGAGTGGAAGCAGAGGATGGGAGTGAAATGAGGGCGCACCCTTTGTGACCTCTGCTCTCCCCTGGTTCTGAGGCTCCTGCCTGATGGTAACTGGGGAGCCCTTCGTGTTAGGTCTTCGGATGGGTGCAAGGCAGAAGTATAGAGTGAAATGGCCAGAGTATGGTGTAGAAGTCATAAAACCAGGCCAAAGGTAGAATAATTGTCTGTCTTTACTCAAGTGCAAAATGGGAGTTTTGTTACAGCTTTCCTTTCTATTTTGCTAAAGTCGCTCTCAGAAGAATCTATGGCTAGCAACAGAACCTTGGCAACAATGGTTGTAATGTCCACTGTGGGTTCCAGGGTCTTGAAGGCAAGTCTGGTCATGGGTGTCCAAGTGTGAAGGGTGTCTTAATGATGTCGTTCACAGCAGCAAAGTCAGGATGGCTATAGTAGCAGGTTACTGTTCCTTGCTGACTCCTATGCTTAGCCATGCAGATTCTAAGTTCTCCTTTCTCTTCCTCTCTTTCTCTTCCCTTTCTCCCTCTTTTGTAGATCTTGCAGCGATCTGTGAGTATCTGTGGCTCTAGGGCTTAAGGAGAGGGAGCATTAGCAAAAGCTTCCTTTCTCTTCCAAACTCCAATCTAGACTGACTCCAGCTAGGGGTGGATCTTGGATTCAGACCTAACCTCCTGCAAAGGGCTGAACCAGGAGTAGTAACCCTGGTTGACGTGCCATCCATGCACAGCTATGCTATGTATAATACATAACATAACATTACATATATATTATATAACATTAGATAACAAGCCATACAAGCAGATACCCCCTGCTCTAGGGTACTGCAGTAGCAACAATTTATATTACATTGAAAGCCACACCTTTATCCAAGGTCATGATGAACAAAATGTACATGTAATCATACAATTAATTTAAGGGGGTATTCCCATCACAATGATCACTGTTTATTCTGTTAACGATGTGCCAGTGATCATTTTTGTAAATCTATTGTATTGGCAAATTCCCAACTTTCTTGATAAAATAATTTTGCTCCTACCTCATTGTTGTTATATGGTATCCCATAGATACGGCCACCGCTCGCCTCCCGAATTCACTGGACATGCTTGCGCAGAAGACACTTTATTTTTACCCAGCCGGCCGCTCATTGCAGTCCTGAACGCGCACGCTGCCGCGCATGCGCAAGGCTTATTTCTTCAGGGCCGCGCCTCATACAGAGCCGCGCATGACCTGTATGCAGTGCGGCTCTGTATGAGATGCGGAACTAAAGAAATAAGCTTTGCGCGTGCGCAGCAGCGTGAGCTCTCAGGACTGCAATGAGCGGCCGGCTGGGTAAAAAAAAAGTCTTCTGCGCAAGCGCGGCCCAGGGATTCGGGAGAGAAGCGGTGGCCATAGGAGACACATGAACGAGCACGCAAGGAGTGTGATGTCAGAAAGAGGCGTGGCAGGGCTTCACTCAAACTGCCTAAGCCCGCCCAGCCTTAGAAGCATGAATCCAGGAAGTGAACAGCAGAGCTGGCTGCAGGTGAGGACGAATTAGCAAGATGGGAAAACCCCTTTAATGTATCATATATGACCTTGGGATATTACAATGGAAGCAGTAGCGTGAATAGAACAGCTAATTTTTGAATGACCCCCCCTCCCCCTTCCTGGGAAACCTCATCCTCCCATGCTGTGGCTAGTCAAGATAGCTCTCGCAGACCGGGCCTGGCAGCCGCTCTATCCGTTTCCTACACATATATACTGTATGTCATGTCATTGTGTATAATGTCATTATGTAATACTTTTGGGGGGGTCCTGACAATAAAATCTTTCAGTCCTTCTTCTGGGTGGGCCCCTTCTGAGTTCGGGCCCCATAGCAGCCGCTTCCCCTGCTTCCACTATAGCTAAAGGAAGTATGCAGGTTTGGGGTATTAGTGGGAAGCAATAGCCCTTGGGGTGTCACTTAGGACACTAGGGACCCACAGATGACCTTGAGAAAAACATGTATGAAGCCATAGTTGTCAGATGCACTGGGCACCATGTATTATCCTCGGAGCACTTGATGACATTGTTGTGTGTGTTTTGTATGTCATTGTTATTAATACACTATGTAACTCTGTTACATGAACAGTAATGCTGCTCTGTAGACTTTGTGGGCCAGTTTTACTATCAGTTAGACAGAATAGACCCCAGTGGTGTAAGTAGATTCCTGTGGGGCCCAGGGCAAATTTTGGATCGGGCCCCCTGACATAGTGGTCCAAGCAGTAATAAACTCCTGCTAAACGTAAGACAGCAAGGAAGCGGGCTTACATATAGAATTGGTGGTGGATCCGCCGAAGTCATGTAGAGGTCGGAGCCTCTTCATAACTCTGGCAGATCTACCGTCAGCTATAGGGGATATTAAAACCGGTGTCTAAAACACCGGTCTTAATAAATGACCCCCGGAGTCTTTACATGCACCAGGTTCAGGTTGTATGATAAATCTGGCACATCTATAGTCGGCTCATCTTTTACTTTCGTTCAGATTTTTACGCCAGACATTTTGGTGCAAAAAGTTGCATCTGAGATCAAGCCTCCTTTCCCACTAAGCCACCCCCTTGTTGATCACGGAAATAAAAAAACACTAGATGCAAGTTCTTGTGCAATTTGACCATGGTTGGTCTGTGATTGAGTTTTTTGCCTTCCACATGTCATCCATAGTCCACATGCACTGCTAGGCTGAAAAGGGGAATTCAGGAGCATCTCCTACCAATGGTCAGTGAAATCCACTGACAGAACATGGATGCCATCCCTATTCTGACAGTGGTTTTCATTGACCTGTAGACTTCATGGACCAAAGTACTGCGTGTATCCATTGTTGTGGATTGGTGGAAGAACAAGAACTTGTACATAAACACATTCAAATCAATGGATATGGGATATTTGTCGAGAACATTGTATTTTTCACGTGGCATAGGTGAACAGAACATATCTCTACTGTCTCTATATAATTTAGGAGCAGCACTTGTAGGATGCACTATACAAAGCTCACTGACTGCTATTTGTTAAAGGAGTTTTCCAGGACTTAGATATTGATGAGCTGTGCTCAGGATAGGTCATTAGAATTGGATTGGTGGGGTCTGACACACTGCACTCCCAAAGTGGACGGAGCCTTCTGCTTCTGGTGCTGTCCACTGTATAGTGGCTGTACTGGGGTACTGCAGCTCAGCTCCGATTCCGTCTGCCCTTGTCCTGTAAGCGTCTCCTTCTCCTAGGCTGCAGCGCTGGCCAATCGCAGCGCAGAGCTCACAGCCTGGGATAGAAAAAACTCCCAGGCTGTGAGCTCTGCGCTGCGATTGGCCAGCGCTGCAGCCTAGGAGAAGGAGACGCCCACAGGACAAGGGAAGTCTCCGCCTACTATAACTTAGAGAGTGAACATACCGGAGGGCATAACGGGAGAACGGAGCGGCGCCCGGGGATAATAGTAAGAGTAGTGAGATCCCCGGGTGCCGCTCTCCATGACAGCATACTTCGTTCACAATGTTTTTCAAGGTGAAAGGTCCTCTTTAACTACAACAAATATAAATGTAGTAATATTATATTTATTATTAGTATTTATTAGTAATAATAATATTAGTAATAATATTTATTATATTATTTTTATTCTTATATTTAGTATTATTATTAGTATATTATATTTTTTTAATTAGTTACACTGTATAACAGCATAATAGTAATAACATTTTAAATTTATACAATAATAGTACAATTCTGTGATGCAGAAAAAAGTCGGATTTTCCCTTCAGTACTGCAGCAATCTCTGACATGTCACTTCCAATTCTCGACTTAGCTTACTTCCAGCCCGGTTGTGCTCCTGATTCCCGTTAGCAGATTAGCACAAGAAATATCTTGCTTCTCAAATCTGACTCCTTTCATTTTTCAGCTTTGTGGGTCACCGGTCATGCATTATTCATTTCATGGTGCGGCTGAGCCAGATGTGGACACCTGTTTTACTGGAAACACAACTGCAATCTTTGCATCATCTATTAATAATTGTCAGAAAAGCTGTGCATTTATATAGGATGACACTGCATGGTAATGTAGGGTTCAGAAGATCAGCTTTGTGCAATGTGATAAAATACATATACAATACAACCACTCGAATTAAGCCATGAAATAGGAAAGACTACATGAGTTTCATAAAATTTGTATTTAACTTTTTGTGGTTTTCTAATGCTCTACTTCACTCATTACTACAACCTATTAATATGAGAATATTATTATTATTAGTAATTATTTATTCATTATATGGGTTGTATAACCACATGCATTGAGCTTCCCCTAATGGTGGCTGTAGTCAGACAAAATATTATCATTAGCTCTTTGGCTTTGTTAACAGAAGTACTGGATTTGGAGTTATTGCAATTGTACGGAATGTGTACAGCTGGTCAGGACTGAACAACCACTTGATAACTGGTTGCAGCAGAAGACAGCTCAGCATGGCAGGGAAGATGAAAAAGAGGACTACATGGCAAGCTGGCACCTAATGCATTGCAGTCAACCTCAGAGACAATCAGGGAGTATGATATTGACATACAACCAGGGAAGCCATGTGTATTCTGAGCTTCTACATTGATATGACAGGACATCTGGCAGAGAGAGACAGCAAACAAAGCATACAATACAGCTAGTTTAGGGTGAAAAAGGGACAGTTTTAGGGACTACGGGCTAGTTAGATTTCATTAATTGATAGGTTTTAGCTAGGGACAGCATAGGGTTAGTGTAGTTTAGTGCCGTGTGTGTCAATGGGCTGCAGTCATTCACTGAGGTTCTGCTTGCACTGCACTTTAATATTTAACGTTACAGTACTCATTTTTTTTCTTACTGAATATCAGCAAGCTATAAATCCAATTTATATTTAAAAAAATCGCAATCATAGACAGAAATCTTCTACAGTATTAATCCTGGTGCTGGAGGTATACTGGGTGATATGTTTTTCAGTGTCATAGTTCCAACTGACCCTTTGTTTCTACAAAACTGATGGAGGTGGGGGTGTGTATGTTTCTTTCATGTGGGAATTTATCTCCACAGTGTCGGCCAACAAAACTATCACAATGTGCAAGCTCTGCGGGCAAGAGTAAGACGTGTTCTTCTCGTACAAACGTAGGAACAACTGCTCTCGTTCAGCACATGAGGCAACCACAACTGCTCACGTGGAAAAAGTGAACTTACCAGCAATGTGAACAAGACTGTCCTACTTATCCCCATATTCTAGTAGCCAAGCCACATGCACATGTGTTATAGTGTCGTTGCTATTCTCATCATTATCGTCAACATCAGCATCCACTCCTCTTCCTCATCTACTCCATCCATCATCAGTCATCCAAAATGGAAAGTGTGGGCAGAAACAACATTATGGGCTAAGTAATCTATTTGTGTCCCAACTGAACTCCCACCTGGTGCAGTCGCTGCTGTACCACTTAGTGGAAATCAGCTTAGCTGTAGACTTCATTAATTCACATCAAACAGAGTAACACAGTCAAAGAAATTTCAGAAAAGAAAAAAAATGCATAAAATATCTTAGTTTTGGAAAGGTTTCAAAGCCAATTTTTAAGACTTTGAGACTCACTTTCGTCACTATGAAAAACATTAGGGGAAATTGATTATGGCTGGTATTTCATATGCCAGTCTTTATAAAACAAGAGCTTGAGTAAATTGTGCCAAATTTATTAACAAGCCTCTTAATATGAGAGGCTGTATGCTGGAAAATGTACGCCAGCCACGAGTGCTATAGGTTTCCACTATAATCTACAGCATTTTGTGATTTAAATTATGGAAAATTGTTGTGCCGTGGGAGGCCATACCCTCTCTCACTAACTCCAGCTCACTTTTTCAAAAATTGGCGGAAATGTAAAAATGGAAAAATCATTAATTGTTTTGCACGAAATGACACTTTAGTAGTGTCTGAAAACTGGAATACTGACTGATAAATTCTCTCCACTATCTTCAAATGGAAAAGACTAGAAACAGTAGTGAATCTTACTAGGAGTGGCCAAATCATTTCCAGGGTGTTTCAACTACTCATGCCTGAAGTAACAAAAGTCACCCAAGAATTGCAATTGTCATTAAGTGTTCTGTCTGACAACAAACTAGAACTAAAACCTTATATATTTATAGCTGTATAGTGGTATGATGTGGATGGCATATGACAGTTTTATTTTTTCACCATATGAAAGAATTATATGGTCAATGTATGAAAATAATTTAGGCATTGTATGGCAGTATTACTTGAGCACTGCTTGTTTATTCAGGCACAGAATGTAGTGTAGTTGTAGCTATCTATCTATCTATCTATCTATCTATCTATCTATCTACAGTATCTATCGATCTATCATGGGGTTTTGCTCTGGTAGACAGGTTAGCGGACGCAGTATAGAGGCAAGGAACCAGGTTGTAAATCAAACTTCAGTGTTTTATTCACACTCAGCAAAAACATAACAGTCTTGGTGCTTGTACACAGCAAAACAAAACAATGGTCACCTGGAATCCTAGGTGTCAGTTCACACCCGGCTATATGCTCAGCCACAGACGTCCTCAGCGCAGCTTTACTCGCGAGAACTTGAGCTCCTTCTCCCTGGCTAAGAGCGGGGCGCTCTGATTGGATGCGCTCACAGCCAGGGAGAAGATAACCGCGCCCAGGAGAAATACAAGTCTCCGCCTAGTATAACCGAGTCGCCACATTATAATATAAGACGCCAAAATATACGGGGCCAACAGCGGACGAACGGGGGGTTCTTTAGAAGAAACAAAAAGTGCCATGGCATCAGTGGGGGCCACCCTATAAGGTAGGATAATGATTAGACTATAGCTAGCCTGATGAAAGGTCCTCTTTAATGGCTCATTCAGACGACCGCATGCTGTCTGCAAAAATACTGAATGCTATCCGTTTTTTTGCGGATCCACAAAAAAACGAATAGCATTCAGTATTTTGGCGGACCCATAGACTTCAATGGGGCCATGTCCTGATTTTCACGCAAAAGTATAGGACATGTTTCATTTGTTTTGCGGAACCGTGGAATAGAAAAGAGCCCTATAGAAGTGGATGGGTCAGCATGTAATCCGTAAAAAAACAGATCTGCATTTTTGCGGATAGCATACAGCCATCTGAATGAGCTCTAAGGCTGATATCAGCTTGCTTGGTGTAAAGAAAATGCAGTGCAATATTTCATGTTTTATTTCTTTATATGGATGGTCAGGCAAAGAATAAATCACAAACAAAAATTAAACACAAAGGTTTACAATGAATAAGTATTAAATATGTAATTTACTAATAATGCATTTTTATAGTTAATAAATTGTAAGTAGAATAAATAAATCATATCGTAAGTTACTCCCTTTATAATGCTCCAGAGCTGCACTCACAAACCTGCTCACTTCTGAGCATAAATGTTCAAGTGTTCCTTGCTGTCTCCACCACTGCACTTAGCTTCTTCTGGTTAATTGCTTTCCAGGAAGAGTCATTGCAGTAGCAATGGAGGTATTTACAGTTGTATATAGCTATGTAATGTTCATGTATTGCCCAAGTGTTCCAGCTAGAAGGGGTATGGTTGGCAATGGTTGGGAGGGACCGGGCTAACCACCCTGTTCCTCCCTTCATGGCAGGAGAGAGCTGTTCCTGCTTCCTGCCAGGAGTTTCAGTTTAGGCAGGGAAGGGAAAGGAAGCACATGTCATAACTCCTAATCTTTGGAACCAGATCTTATTCTCGTGTGAGACTAATACTCCAGAGAGATCAGCAAAATCAGGAATACTGCTTTCAGAAAGCATCAGTGTGACAAAACAGCAAAGTGATCTGCGAAATACAGCTTTACAGATACTGCTGCAAGGTGAGGGACTACAGCTCAGACACCCATCTCCCAAACCACTGCTAGGCCATAGAAACATTATGCCGTGGACACCTATATCCCATATGCCATCCAACCAGTCACCATACGTCCTCATCTGCTGCCAGAATCTGTAATTTATATTTCATACTGCTGCATGTGCTACAAGTTATATTTTGCATTAAATAAAGAGAGGCTTTTATACTTTTACTTCTGGCCTGAGTCAAATTACATTTCCACAGCAGCGATCCACAGGAAACAATGGCCTGAGGGAGTACACTGTGACACAGCACCTCATCAGGACCACTACCACTCCCATCCTCTGCACCGGCTTTTCAGGGGTTCGCTGCATCATCTTTACACCAGGTTCTGTACAGTAAGGGGCTCTTCGCAGTCCAGTCTATCTCTGTTTGCCGACATAATGTATAAACATGCAGACAGGCTAATATCACTATTACAGCAAAATAGTATAAAATGGGTCTTCTACATCAAAGTGGTGATTTTCACAATAGCCCATAATGTCTGCACTCAGCACGGTGCGAATCTGAATGGAGCAGCAGAGTCCAGCTGTACTGCCGCAGAGACTGCTATAGCTCACTGAAAGCATAAAAACCCCAGTGCTGGGCACATGCTGCTTTAATGTCATGAAAGATGGGACAGGAATCATAATAGAGCCACCGTTCTATGAAAAGTTTCAGCAGAACATGCGAAAAAAAAAATGAAAAAACACTTTATTTGGGTCTCTTTTCAAAGTCTAACATCTATCAGTCCGTCTGTCTGTCTCTGTCTATCTACTCAGGTTACAGTATCTATCTGTAATATAATTATTAAATTGGCTATGGTGTATGCAATGTGAGCCGACACTGTGCCAATAAGGGTATGTTATTACAGAAATTTTTGTAGATGATTTTGCTTCCAAAGTTGATTTCGGCAGCAAATTATTGTATGATGTGTCATTTTTGGAACTATTTATTATTATGCTTTTTCTGCCTCCCATTGATTGAAAAGGATTTTCAGTGCTGATTCTGATAGGGATTTGATGTTTTTTTTATTTTAGCTGGCTGTTTAAAAAAAAAAAAAAGCAGCCCCAACTCCTTTTGAAATCAATTGAGGCATATTTGAAAACCATTACTTTGCTTCACTTGTAAAAGGTTTCTGTGCAAGCCAACGGAGCTGTTTGTGGAATGAACTGTAGTTTTTATTGGTACAATTTTTGTGGTATGCACGATTTTTTGATCACTGGTATTGAATTTTTTGGGAGGGATAAGGTGACCAAAAAATTGTGAATCATGTGGTTTTCATTTTTTTTCCCCGTTACATTGTTCATGGCACAGGAATTTTTTAAATATTTTAATAATTCTGATATTTTTGGATGCACGATGTCTAATATGTTTATTTTTTTATTGTTTATATATATTTATATGTAAAGTTGGGAAATGGCGGGTGAGTTAAACTTAATATCTATTTGTTTTCTTAAACTATTTTTTTTGCGTTTATCTAGATCGAGATCTATTATGGTGGGATCTTCTTGACGTGCTCCCTGCTGAGCTGTGTCTCGTGCAAGCTTAGCAGGGAGGTTCTTATGACAGCCATGGGAAGCCTCAGCAGGCCCCAAGCTGTCATGATAACTGATCAGAGCACCGGGATTTCACTGCCAGGGCTCCGATTGGAAGGCATAGGGAGCCTCATCCCTCTGCCTTACCTCATAGATGCTGTTAATCACGGCATCTGAGGGGTTAAATGACGGGGTTCAGCGTGATCGCCATCCCCCATCATTGCAGCCTTGTGCCATTGTGTATGGAGCGGGGTCAACACAGGAGCTCGCTCCATATAATTGTGGGTGCATAATGCCGTACATGTACGGCATTATGTGTTAAGGGGTTAAAGAGACCAGTCCTGTACGGAGACTTATTGGAAGCACTCCATGGTATGGAGACTTATTGGCAATGCTTCATGGGAAACAAATACAGTATGTAAGCAGGTATCTCCCAAGAAGGAGAACCATCTCGCCAGCGTCACCTATTGGAAGTGGCTCCCTATGGATCAAGATCTGACTGTCCAACATGCCTTGGCACTTGACAAGGAAATATAGCCAGTCCAGATATCCATCTGTAGACAGCTGTTTCGGCAGGGGCGGACATACCGCCTGTGCAGCCAGTACAGTTGCACAGGGGCCCAGAGTGGGAGGGGGCCCTCCAGCTCAGCTGTCTCTGCGTCTCAGCCTGTGCTCAGCCACTTCACTGTGTCCTAGCTACGCCTCCTGTCTAGCGATGCCAGTAGCCCTGCCCCATCTAGTGATGTGGTAGCCCCGCCCCATGAGTAGCTCCGCCCACAACCGATCCTCTCATATCCCATTTAGTTAACTATACACTGTTGGAAGAGCAAGCAATATTTGTGTTTTTATAATTTTTTCAGTTTTGCTTGTTATTTTAGAACACAGAACAAGGTCATTGTATAAGAACATATATCATGTACGCTCATCTCAAGTGAGCCGAATTTCAAAATGGAATTCGCTTAGTGACTAATTACTTTGTCACGAAGCGCATTTCTTTGTAAGTAGTGGGCACAATGACAGATAACAGCGTTTGTGCCGCCCCCCGTCATTGACCCCTAAACTGCTGCATTCATTGATGATCGCAGCATCTGAGATGAAAAATTAGGGTTAAAAAAATAATGATAAAACTCACCTTATCCATCTGAGTGCAAAGAGACCGCCGTGGCCATCTTGATTGCAGGTACATCATACGGTACCGCAAACAAGATTTTGTGTGGCATCTTCAATCAAGATGGCCGCAGCGGCCTCTTTGCGCTGAAACAGATAAGGTATGTGTTTTTTAACACCATTTCAGGGAAAATTGATTAGTTACTAGTACAAAGCACGAGGAAATTCAGCTTTCCCTGAAATTCGGATCGTAGTTCATTTCGGATACTTTGATTCACTTAACATTAACCTTCTACAAAACTGTTAGACAACAGAAAGGTTTGGATTCTCTCAGTTATCTCCATCTGTTCAGCTGTTCTT
This sequence comes from Bufo gargarizans, assembly GCF_014858855.1. Taxonomy (NCBI): domain Eukaryota; kingdom Metazoa; phylum Chordata; class Amphibia; order Anura; family Bufonidae; genus Bufo; species Bufo gargarizans. The sequence goes on from NC_058084.1 coordinate 79,033,777, forward strand.
GTTGTTGTTTTTTTAATAGAACAAAAATGGGTGCATACAGCGTATATATTATAAATGAGAACTGGATCCTTACAGACTTGATACAAAGTCATACAAATTAAATATTGTAGATCTTGAGTGGGTTCATAGGTACCCAACCAAAGTAATTTATGGAATAAGCAGAGTGCAAAAATGTCAACATTAAAATTGATTCTGGAAATATTACAGGTTATGGCTAACAAACGACAGCTGACGGGTCATTGGGAGGATTTTTCCCCCAAAAATAGAGAAATTTCCTGTTTCCCCATAGGGTGTTTTGCATTCCTGTGGATAAACATTGTAGGAGAAGAGGTTGAACCAGAAGGAATTCTGTCTTTTTACTATGTTACTGTATATTTGATTCGATCACATAGAAATGAATTCAATTCAATCTTTTATGGTTATATAGTATGATCAGCACAAGCACAGAAGCTGATAATTGAATAAAAAAGTATAGACAATGTAGTGATGATAATAATACCAACAACCATCCTAGAAAATCCAGACACAGATCCACAGCAGTGAATGGGATTCTTGATGGACAAGTCCAAACCTATTTTTCCATTAAAGAAACAAGTTTCTGTTTAGAAAAACATATAGAAGACATACTTATACTTTTTTGATCGAATCCTGTTTTGGGATAGTAACACTGCACCACACCATTATATTTGTGGATTGTTATACGGCATATCAATCAGTGTATGGCACCACTATTTAGGCCATATATGGTGCCATTATTTGAGTCTTTGGTATTGTTATTATTGTAATGTGGTATTATTTAGGATCTTTATGGTGGAAGAAGCAGGTCTCCAAAAAATGAGATGATCACGTGATGCCCTACTTGCGGAATCTGCTGTAATCTTCAGGGAAGAGAACAAGTCTTCAGTTCCCTTGTGTAAACAGAGCTGGTCAAAGCTTTGGGCCCTAGGTTGGTCACATGGTCGGGTAGCTCCTGTTGAGAATAGCTCTGTTCTGACTACCATGTGCTCTGTTGTGATATGGAGAGCACATAAATGTCAGGTGTGGCTGTGACTATTTACAGAGCAAACCAGCCTGGTCTGTGAGAGTCCAGTTGGGTCTGGCCAGCAAGCCTTATGAGCTGTTAATTCTGAGATTCTGTTTTGAGTTGAACTGCAGCCTTAATTGCCTTGACCTGCAAAGGGCTGGGTCCTCACTTAGGACTGCCATGTCTGAAGAAGCACCTTGGAGATGTCTCTGTGTTACAGACAGTGGATGTGAATCTACTGTGCCAACCAACCGGTTTGACTTTGTGCAAGTCATTTTTCTGGCAGTCCCCTGGTTTTCACTATTTATCCTCTACACATGGATCTATTCTTCACTACAGGGCAGTCACCAGGCAACTACCTCTTTGAATATTCCTGTTGTGATTGGCTGCCGACACATAAGAATCAGAGATACCTATCAGTGGCACAGGCAAACTTATAGTCAATAACAGGCTGAGACCACAGTGGGCAGGGTACGTGTAACTCTATCAAATGACCCAAAGATCAGGGCAGCCAGCACAGGATCAGTAAGGTGAACAGGCACAGGTCAGGTAAGGTAGCAAAAGGTCTGGATCCAAGCAACAGGCAGAAGTCGGTACACTGGCAGACAAATGGAGTATTGCTTGTTACAAGCTCCAACAAGCTAGAGAGACCTAGCAAGAGCTGTAGAGACTAATTGCTCAGGCAAGAAATTGAGGTCAGCAGCACAGCTATATAAGAGAGTTAATTAGCTCATTAGTCAAGCAGTTGAGCACAGGATCAGAAAGGGAATTAACCAGTGCAGTGCTGCAGGAAAAAGCCACTAATTAACACTCAGGAAGTGGCCTTGCAGTCAGGCAGCAGTCCGCAAAGTGGAACACAGGAGTCCAGCAGCCATGTAGAAGCTAGGTGAGAGATGCCGCGCTCGTGCCTGCCCAGGATAGCAATAAGACACCAGGCACGGAGCACCACCATGACACCTTGATATATTGCAAGTAGTTCTGGACCACTTTTGGAGAGTGCCTGTACTGTGTGCTGAGGAAAGCCCTAGAGAAAACTGTTGTATGTGACCTGAGAGAATGCCAGCCAAAGTTATTCAGTTACCAATATGCTATGTGCCCTCACTGAGAGACTGCTACATTGCTACTAGTAACGACCAAACACAGTGCCTTCTAGAGACTTTGTAACCACCAAGTCGTGTATCTATTTGTGACTATCCAGTAAGCATTGTACCCAGTGTTGGAGTAAGGTTTATTTAAATTTTACTGCCACGTGTCTGCCTCATCAATGGACCATCCTTGAGTGGGGCCCTGTCATAAGGTCAAGGGCCACACACATAAGTGATCCTGAATAGGCAAAACTACAGCTATAATTATTCCTTTAAAAAGGCATATAGAATACAAATCCACATCATTACACAATACATTTCCCTTATTGTGAACCTTTACCCTGGGTTCACACCTGAGCGTTTCTGAGACGCGCGTTTTACACGCGTATTTGTTGTGCGTTTTTATGCACGTTTTTTGCAATAGTAGAGGCGCGTTTGACACGCGTTTGTGTGATTGACTGCAGTGTTGTCCAATGAGTCTATGGCCAAAACGCGCGTCGGGCGTTTTACAGCGCGTTCAAACGCACTGTAAAACGCTCAAGTGTGAACCAGGGCCATAGGGAAGCATTGGTTTTCACGTGTTGAGCGTTTTACAGCGCTTTTGAACGCGCTGTAAAACGCTCAGGTGTGAACTTAGGGTTAATGTTTGATCTACCAGGAGTCTGAATTCTTTGTATTATTTTTTTTTGCAATGCATCAAAGCAGCATCACTTTTAGGTAAAGCACTTAAGTCTTTGTTGATGGACCAAAATCTCAGTAAAATATCATGTTGCTTCCAACAAAAGCCTATTTTATCCCCTTATTCCTTTTCTTACCTGCATTATAGTTATTTATGAGTTTCCAGCTACACTGACCATTAGTGCCCTGTCTTCTGAAATATCACAGCCTTTCATAGGCTTTATGTTTTAACCTCTTTTAAATGAATGATATTAAAAGGAATCAGGAGATCAAACATATATTTAACTCATCTGCCCAGAACAGCGGCAATGTTCAGCAAATTGATTTACTGATTAGGAGGAGAATGCCTTGTGAAGCATCCATACATTTACATAATGAATTGTAAGGATTGGAAAAATGGAAGTAGACTGCAATAATAGTAATATTAATTTCTACAGCCTTAAAGGGGTTATTCACATTTTGGGGGCCTTTCTGCCAGCCCCTCCCTACTTGTCTGCTCCCCTCCTCTGGGTGTCACCGCCAGTTCTATGAGAGGATCTGGCAGACGTTCTTCTCTACCTCTTGCATGACGTTCTTTGTTTTGGTTTCACTTTGTCATCTCCTTTCCTTCTCCCAGCTGTCACCTATTTACACTAATTGTCTCCCTTTATATTCCCTCCCATACTGCCTCACTTTGCGGTTTATACTACTTCCTGGGTGAGGTATTCTCTGGCTGCGGCTGCTGATTCCTCAGATAAGTCTTTTTCCTTTTTTTGTGTTTCTTTGCTGGCTTGATTCTAGGTGACCCTGACTCCGTCCGTATTAAGTGCAGGGAGCCGGTGGTCGTGTCCCCTCACTATTATAGGGTTTTCAGGTGTCACCCAGTATTAGGTACGTGGGCATGCAATCGTCTACCATAAAGACCTTTGCATGGGCAATGCGGTCATAGAGAGCTCTAGGGGTTTTATAGGGCTCACCCATATGCTCCTTAGTTTGGGATCAAGCCAGTCGGATGTTTATTTATAAGTTCCAGCTTTCTGCAACACCATCCGTGACACTGGGTTACGTCTCCTTCACTCTCCTGCGTGTCAACATCTGGTTGGATATGGGTCAGGTGTCCATTGTGGCCAGTGACTTGCCTTAGGGAATACATGACCTGCATCAAATAGGATGTTGACACGTGGGGACCAGAGTGAGGCAATGCCTGGTGGGGACTAAAGGAGCCCGAACCCAGAGGCAGGGAGTAAGTATGTTTCCCTCCTCAGATCCAATGACATGAGGAGGGAAGGCACATTCACGGTAGTGTATTATAGCTCCCTACAACCTTCAAGAGCCATAGTAGAAAAAACAGGCAATACCTTAAATTTCGTAATAAATTGTGGCGTGCTCCACCAGATATTGTATAATAGAGCATTTTTCCAAAATTAATGTGTAATACCTGCAGTACTTGTCTGCTGGCATCTCCCGTCTCCTCCCCAGTACTCACCTTCTCACTGCTCTATGGTCTATACTGTCCTAGACTGTCCCTGCCTCCTTCTTCCTGCTCTGGCATGCCTGCTTTTCCCAATGCAGCATGCACATGGGCTAATCTGTCCCTAGTCTGTGTGAAAGTGCCTGAGCAATAAGTTTTCTAGCTTGTCTAGTTGCAGTAATGCTATTGTGTGTTCTGAACAGCTTCGATCCCTCTTCGTCCCATACTTCTTGTTGTTCTCATTCCTCATTTGACCCTATAACAGAAGAAATCTCCAGGCTCCTATCCTCTTTTTGACCCACAACCTGCAGAAGTGATCCTATTCGCTGACACTTCCTACAATCCCTCTCCCTGGCTGTCATTAGTCACCTAACCATAATATTTAACTCTTTTAAACATTTTGTTATAATCTCACTACTTAAAAAAACATCTCTTGACAAAACCTGTGCTGCTAACTAGAGAGCTGTCTCTATCCCCTTCATCTCTAAACCCCTGGAGCATCTGGTCTACTCTCGCCTATAAGCTACCTTTCTGCAAACTCTCTTATCAATCCCTTATAAGCTGGCTTTACACTGTAGAGAAACTGCCCTTGGCAAACTGTCTAACGATTCCTTAAAAGCAAAAAAAGAATGACAACTACTCTCTACTAATTCTTCTGGATATCTCTGGAGCATTTGATACAGTAGACCATAAACCCCTTCTCACCATCCTTCTTCAGTGTATCATTCACCAACTCCACCTTATCTCCTCATCCTCTTGATGTTAGGGTTCCACAGGGTTCAGTTCTAGGTCCTCTAATGTTTTCTCTCTCAAAATCTCTGACCAGACATACTATCAGTAGATTTGGTTTTCAGTACCATCTATATGCTGCAAGCACCCAACTACGGTAGCTCCAGCTGTGCTACAAAACATCAGTGATTGTCTGGTAGCTGTCTCAAAAACTGAATTTCTTGTATTTTCCCTATCCACTAACCTACCTACAGGAGTGGTGCAAGGATTTTTTGCCACGCTAGACAAAAGCTAATTTTGCAGCCCCCTTGACCCCGCCCATTGACCATGCCCTTTTACCCGCCCCTTTTTGTCCTCACATCCTCAGCTGTGCTCTATAGGCTCCCATGCTATGTACATACATCTTCAGCTGTGATCTATAGGCTCCCATGCTATGTACATACATCCTCAGTCTGATCTATAGGCTCCCATGTTATGTATATACATCCTCAGTCTGATCTATAGGCTCCCATGCTATGTACATACATCCTCAGTCTGATCTATAGGCCCTCGTGCTATGTATATACATCCTCAGTCTGATCTATAGGCTCCCATGCTATGTATATACATCCTCAGTCTGGTCTATAGGCCCCCGTGCTATGTATAGACATCTGTCACCTGTATGTCACTCTCCATCCCATAACCCAGCTCCGTCCCAGCCTCTCACACATCCTGCCACCACTAATCCCATCATCGCCTCCTCCGGGCTGCTCTCCCCTCATTCATTCCCTGCTCTCCCTCCCCAGGACAGCACGTCCCCATACAGCCCCCATCCCGCAACTTACAACTCTTTTACCAGCACCATGGCTGCTCCTTGCTCCTCCCGATCTTCTCCTCCACTGATCCCCGCCCCGAGTGAAGGTTACCGGCCACTTCCTACTCCACACCACGCTGTGGACGGGGCATTGCTGCAGCAACTACTACGTCACCGCCAGAGCAGTGCCCCCAGCAAGAGTGCATTCTACGCGGTGGCCTACTTTGCTTATGGGTGGCGCCGGCCCTGCCTACCTAAACCTGATAATTTAATTTATAATAATCCGAGGGCAGCACACCCACTGTCTTGGGGTTATGTTTGACTTTTTTATATCTTACCTTTGTTTCAGATATTTTATTACATGATGTCATTGGTCTAGGAAGAAGCTATAGTACTCAGTGGTGTGGGGAGTAAAAATTCCACTAATGAGATATTGGTGACCTATCATGAGTATAGGTTATCAATATTTCCCCAATAAGAAATACAGCTTCTTATTATAATTGGTCATTTTTTATTTATTTAAAAAACAATGTTAGTTATCCAACATAAAGCTACCCACAACATTCTGGAACCTTAGCCGTTAATTGGAGAGAATCTAATTACTGGTAGTCCAATGCCAGTATTTTAGGATTAGCGGATAGGCAACAGCTTTCTCTCAGCAGGGTTCCAGGGGACAAGAGGACAGTTTTCAAGTGGAGGTTCCCTAAAACAGCCTAAATGAGGCCATCTGGTTAATGTTATTGGGATCACCTCTCTTCTGAATTAATCACTTACCCCCATCCCTGCTATTACAGAAAAGCCCCTCCTGTATAGTTCGATGTTCGATACCTTAACAAACCTACTCTTGAAGTGATCCTACACTGTATCTTGTGATATATATTGTGACACAGTGAGAGGTTTTGTCTGGGAAAACAGGTATTTCCCTCCCAGCTGCTGGGCTGATTTGGAGCCAGGTGAGGTCAAATACCGGACCGGATTTTAAGTGCCGGAGGTGGAGAGGAGCCGCCGCGCAGGATAAGTAAGAGGAGTTTTTTATTTTAATCTGATTTGAAGTCTGATGGGGGTCTGACAAGGTGGGCTGATCTGAGATCTGAAGAGGATCTGACAAGGTGGGCTGATCTGAGGTCTGAAGGGGGTCTGACAAGGTGGGCTAATCTGAGGTCTGAAGAGGATCTGACAAGGTGGGCTAATCTGAGGTCTGATGAGGGTCTGACAAGGTGGGCTGATCTGGGGTCTGACAAGGTGTGCTGATCTGAGGTCTGATGAGGGTCTGACAAGGTGGTCTGATCTGAGGTCTGATGGGGGTCTGACAGGGTGGGCTGATATGAGGTCAGATGGGGGTCTGACATGAAGGGCTGATGTAATGTCCTGATAAGGGGGTCAGATCTGATGTCCTAATATTTATGGGTGTCTGATCTGAGGATTTGATATGAGGTCTGATGAAAAATATTTTTTTCTTATTTTCCTCCTCTTAAACCTGGGGTGTGTCTTATAATCATTTTTGATGATTGTAACGGTCAGGATTCACTGGGGTACTTTTTACAGAAACTGCCAGACAAATTAAAGGGAACCTGTCACCCAAAAATCGTCTATCAAGCTGGTTACAGTACCTTATAGTGCTGTGTCCTCGTTTCTCGATGCACTTTTTCTTCGTTTGGCCGCATGTCTGCTCATTCCGAAATCGTAGTTATATTCAGCTGCTGCCCCGTGCTGCAAGTCAGGCTTGAAGTCACGGGGGCAGCGGCCTCGGCGTCTTCCATGGCCCTCTCCCCGCCCCCTGCCTCTGTGACTGACACCCGAACATCCGAATCCGGGACCGCGCTCAACGGCCGCATGCGCAGTAAAGGGCGGCAGGAGCGCGGTCCCGGCTGCCGCGCGTACTACGCGCCGTCTTACTTTCGCCGCACTGCGCATGCGCCCGACATCCTGTATCAAACGCGCCCGCGCCCGGCATCTGGGCGCGGGCGCGTTTGATACAGGATGTCGGGCGCATGCGCAGTGCGGCGAAAGTAAGACGGCGCGTAGTACGCGCGGCAGCCGGGACCGCGCTCCTGCCGCCCTTTACTGCGCATGCGGCCGTTGAGCGCGGTCCCGGATTCGGATGTTCGGGTGTCAGTCACAGAGGCAGGGGGCGGGGAGAGGGCCATGGAAGACGCCGAGGCCGCTGCCCCCGTGACTTCAAGCCTGACTTGCAGCACGGGGCAGCAGCTGAATATAACTACGATTTCGGAATGAGCAGACATGCGGCCAAACGAAGAAAAAGTGCATCGAGAAACGAGGACACAGCACTATAAGGTACTGTAACCAGCTTGATAGACGATTTTTGGGTGACAGGTTCCCTTTAATGTCTGTGTGCACTTTAAAGTGTAATTGTAGTAGGGCCATCTGAGGTTATTTTTCTTCTTTCTTTGTCTTTTGTTACAATTGAATGTAACAAAAATTGAGAAGCTTGCTTTGGTACATGGTCAACATGGGAGTTTGGGCTATAATGTTAAGAACTATCAATAATGAAAGGTTTATTTTTTTAAGTACACTGGTTTACAGTATATACATACATAAAAAATGCTAGATGGCCTTGGCTTTTGGAAATACAGTAGTAAATTAGTCTACAGGGATACAAAACTGTTATTTTCCTGTGAAGTTGCGCTGAGAAACTTTTTATTCCATACAATAACTTGGACATCATAGCTAAAAAGAATGAAGTGAAGCTGCCTATTAGAAAAGTCAGTCATAAGACGGAAATGACTGAATGGTGAAGGACATTACATTGATTATTTTATGACAATGACACCTGTCGAAGGATTGGATATATTATATAACAAGTGAACAGTCAGTTCGACAGTGATGTGCTGAAAGTCATAAAAACTGGCAAAAAATGAGTGACTTTGACAAGGGTCCTATTGTGATGGCTTCAGTACTAATCCAGAGCGTCTCTAAAAATGTTAGGTCTTGTGGGATGTTTCCAGTATACAGAGGTTAATACCTACCAAAAGCAGTTCAAGGAAGGACAACTGGTGAAACAGTAGGCTCATAGGCACACAAGGTTCGTTGACACTCATGGGGAGCAAAGGCTAAACTGTCTTGTCTGATCCCAAAGAAGAGATACTGAGGGACATTTATGAAGACTGGCATTTCCATACGCCAGTCTTGATTCCTGTGCACTGGAGTGAGATGGAACTTACTTATTAAGAAGCATATGCCTTTTAAATTAGTGGCATCTCTGGCAGTCTGTGTGCCAAGAACTGAAGTCTGCACCAGGTGGGAACTAGTGTAGACTTCAGTTATAACCTTTTCCAGGTTCTGGCGTAAGTTCTAGTATATCTGTACCCTCCGCTAAGCCCTGGCCTTTTTTCTCACAACTTCAGATTCTTAATGATGGTTATGATAGATGGGTATATGAATGCAACATAAAAGTAATGGGTCCAGGAGGCACTGACAAGCAAGATGTGTAGGTTCCTTTATTGGAATTGGACAAAATGTTTCGAAAACAGATTGTTCTCTTTCTCAGGTCCTGTCTAGTATGAAGGAAAACTTGCAGCTTGCTGTGTATGGAGTATGGAGCTGTGTAGTTGATGACTGGTCCAGTTGCCATGCTAGGCCCTCTCCATCACCAAAAGCATCTACAATAGGCACATGAATTCAGATTTGGAGCAATGTAAGAAGATGGCTTGGTCTGATAGATTTCATTTTAAGCTGGAGCTTTTCAATACAAGATGTTGGCAGATTGACTGGGTCAATTAAAGAAAGTGAGCCAGCATTCTGCTAAGAGAATCAGTCACTTATTTATGTTGCCCTTAGTTAGGACACCATAAAACTGGTGACAGGTTCCCTTTAATGAATTTGAACACCACAACACATCTGAAGGTTTCCTGTGCTATCTGGCCAAGATAGTAAAGAGGACCTGTTACCTCTCCTGACTTGTATTTTATTAACTACTTGCATTCCTAGTGTAATAAGAATAGATGCTCCAGAATTGTTATGACTCTATGTTGTGCCATTCCACCATTATTCCTACTAACAGTTTATGAATGAATTGCTAGCAGTCAGCCATAATTGTCGTTAATGGCTGTTTAGACTGGAGGGGGAGAGGGAACTTTTGCAGTTCTCTCCACAAGTAGAGGGCACAGCTCCTTAATGTCTTATCAGTGAGGTCAGACTACTACAAGAAAGTGACCACTAGCTATTTGGCTTTTTTTCCTAAACAGCAGTAATCTAGAGAGATGCTTGTAATGCCCATTGCAACATTGCATATTAAGACAACTGACACTTGACTAATATTTCTTTAAAGGCTATGGACACCTTCGGGGGAAATTTTTTTATGACTGCATTTTACTCATATTGGCTTTAGATAATTTTTCAATTGGTCTTTATTAAAAATATTGAGACTTTCTGTCACAAAGGGTTAACTGCATGTCTAGCTGTGTAAAATGGTACTTTCACTTTGTGCGGTTCATCTAATAAGCCTTATCTCTAAATTACTAAAAGGTCATGAACACTTATTTAAACCACATTCTTATCAGGAAGATAAGAACTGAGCTATAATGAGTGTTTATAAGGTCAGATATAAGGAGGCGTCAGCTGAGCTGCGTGATGGAACAGGGTGGAAATTCAGAGCCTGCTACTAGAGAAACTCAAGGCTGCACAGAGACAGGGGTTCAACATTTTTAATAAAGACCAATTGAATAAAAAAGATTTTTAGTTCAAAATGAGTACAATGTTATATATATATATATATATATATATATATATATAAAATGCCCCGAAAAGATGTACATAGCTTTTAAAGGACTGAAATAACTACAGAAGAAAGTAAACTGGAGTGTACATTTCATATGTAACCCCCACTCAAAGCCTTTAAAAATGATACTGGACCAAAGGAGAGTAGAAAATTAAAGGTGTATTCCTATCTGGGATGAACTAGAAGAGAGATTGTGAGTCAGGCCCTCTCATCTAATAACGGTGTCTGACCTCACAAATTCTTCTGGATAAATGGGCAAAAATTCGTACAGACACCTTCCCAAATCTTGTAGAAAGCCTTCCCAGAAGAGTGGAAGCTGTTTTAAATGCAAAGAGGGAGTCTAACTCCATATTAATGCCTATGGATTTAGAATCAGATGTCTTAGAAGCTTCTGTAGGTGTAATGTGTAGGTTTCCCAATACTTTTGTCCTTATAGTGTATCATAAACTAATGCGAATTAAACCTCAAAAATTGATGACAATGCAAATTACCATAAAAGAAACATGTTTCTAAAAATGTTCCTTCGTGTCAAATGCTGAGGCAGCTCTACGATGCGAGACCTTCAACAACCAATTATCCATATGTCTATTTTCAGATTATTTTTCATTTGACATGGGGTCATGGGGATTATTTGAAAGCACTTCTTGATTTTCTGGTTCCGGGTGGCTTTAGACTGTAAATGCAGTCATTTCCATATTGCTCTACTTCGATGTGTCAGTATTGAGCAGGAAGCAATTATCATTTGAAGGAAGAGGATATGGTTTGGTTCTAAACTGAATCCATTACACTTGGAGAACTGTATGGAAGATTTAGACTAAAACCCCATTCATGCATTCATAATCAGGCAAATTTCTATGATAAAAATCAGGGCCAGATGCAACAAGATTCTTATTCTGAAAATTTCTCGCTAATCTTTCAGTCCTCTGCAATGTAACAGATCGACGTCTATTCAAATATTCATGAATGGAAGCTCATTCATTCAGCTATACAGTACATGACAAGACTCTTGGGAATGTAGTTTTCTAGAAACCTATAAATACATTACGATTCCTTGTGCATCCTGGTTTTTCCTCCAGAGACATAGTAAGACCAGTTTAGTAGCGGCCAGGCTGATTTGCAGTGCTTCGAATAGGGTCATCCATGCATCACAGAGGGAAACAGCATAGGAAGCAGTAGAATGTGCTTAAAGGCTTCATTCCCTATGGAGGGGAATTTGTAGAACAGAACTATGTGTCAGTCAAATACTTTATTCCCAAGAACCAGAATTTAACGATTTACACCAACAGCAATGTATGTACACTTGTATGTACAAACATGGCCCCAGTTGTGAGGTTTAACCAATGGTGACATTTCATGTGAGAAACAAGCACTGACATGTAACGACAGATGTAGCAGTGCTGAATGTGTTATTTGCACCTCTTGTCACGCTTCGGTGTGGGAGGAAAACACCACACCAAGCATAGGAGGAAAGGGGTGAACAGGGAATCAGGCCTGAGAACTAGGGAAGGAAGATGGACACCTCCTAGTGAAAACCCTTACCAAAATCCTGACTGACTACCAGTATGATAAAGGAGAAACAACAGCACTCTGTAGATAACTTCTGTTTAGAATTTTTATTATGCAAGGCAACTTCACCAGAAAAAGTTACGTTTCGGTCATAAGACCTTTATCAAACACTGTGTGACAATAGAACATAAACAATCCATAAGTATAATTGACAACATCAAGGATAAGTACACACAATATCAAATGCAATATGTTATACCAGGAAACCTTACAGGTATAGTATATATCGTTACTAGCTATAATGTTTATTTCAGAGGTATACCCGCTGTTTAATGTCAAATCTATTTACAATAAACATAATCTATTAACAAGAGACCGGCACATATCTGTTAATCTCATGAATTAAACCGGTAAGTACAGGGATCCATATCTGGTGGAAAGCATTCAGGATAAGCAATAAATGTATACGGATAACTAACATTCCTGTATAGTATTAACTCTGCGATCCAAAATCCTAAACTACTTAAGATAATAATAACTTAAAACGACATCTTTGCCAGAGCAAATAATAAACAGAATCAAAAGGTGAGTATGGAAGATTAGAATGCATGAATAAAAAAGGGCTAGAACCGGGTGCCCCCATGAGGCCAAAACACTTACCAAGTTGCCGGAGAAGGGATGAGTAATTAGAATGTAGAACAGTCAAAGCTGTGATGAGCTGATAATGGTGAATCCACACCCATGTGATCGCTAATATGATATAGAGTGGCACTGTTTAAATACTATTGACCTGGAAGAAGATGGCCGAAAACTGGAAGTACATATGCGTTTCAGGCTGGAACGCATGCGCCTCTGAGTGAACATAAAATTGAGGTGATAGGCTGTAATACTATGAGTAATAGTGGGAAATGTCCTCTCAATATATTAGGAAAAAGAAGATGGAGATGTCTGGTAAGTAGTCACCTCCGGCTGCGTTTCAGTCTGGAACGCAACCGTAAGTCCATCATGCTGGCTGGAAATCACTAATGCGCTCCAGCTTGGAGCGCATCGGTTCACACTGTGCGCCTCAGCCTAGAGTGTATCGTGGGGCTGGACTGCCTATCCACCAAAAGGGGAGGAGTCACTGCTCAATAGTGTAGTAGAAGATGCTACTGTAGGTAAAAAGGAGAAATTGTGGCAATAACTATGACAATAATCTTATAATTAGAACAGGGGATAGAATAATGTTAGGGCTATAATGAACTAGCAATGAAGTGGGAATAAAGAATATACAGTTGCGAGAAAAAGTATGTGAACCCTTTGGAATGATATGGATTTCTGCACAAATTGGTCATAAAATGTGATCTGATCTTCATCTAAGTCACAACAATAGACAATCACAGTCTGCTTAAACTAATAACACACAAATAATTAAATGTTACCATGTTTTTATTGAACACACCATGTAAACATTAACAGTGCAGGTGGAAAAAGTACGTGAACCCTTGGATTTAATAACTGGTTGAACCTCCTTTGGCTGCAATAACTTCAACCAAACGTTTCCTGTAGTTGCAGATCAGATGTGCACAACGGTCAGGAGTAATTCTTGACCATTCCTCTTTACAGATCTGTTTCAGTTCGTAAGGTCATGCCACAGCATCTCAATCGGGTTGAGGTCAGGACTCTGACTGGGCCACTCCAGAAGGCAAATTTTCTTCTGTTTAAGCCATTCTGTTGTTGATTTACTTCTATGCTTTGGGTCCTTGTCCTGTCGCAACACCCATCTTCTGTTGAGCTTCAGCTGGTGGACAGATGGCCTTAAGTTCTCCTGCAAAATGTCTTGATAAACTTGGGAATTAATTTTTCTTTCGATGATAGCAATCCGTCCAGGCCCTGAAGCAGGAAAGCAGCCCCAAACCATGATGCCCCACCACCATACTTCACAGTTGGGATGAGGTTTTGATGTTGGTGTGCTGTGCCTCTTTTTCTCCACACATAGTGTTGTGTGTTTCTTCCAAACAACTCAACTTTGGTTTCATCTGTCCACAGAATATTTTGCCAGTACTGTTGTGGAACATCCAGGTGCTCTTGTGCAAACTATAAAAAAAAATTTGGGGGGACAGCAGTGGCTTCCTCTGTGGTATCCTCCCATGAAATCCATTCTTGTTTAGTGTTTTACGTATTGTAGATTTGCTAACAGGGATGTTAGCATATGCCAGAGACTTTTGTAAGTCTTTAGCTGACACTCTAGGATTCTTCTTCACCTCATTGAGCAGTTTGTACTGTGCTCTTGCAGTCATCTTTACAGGACGGCCACTCCTAGGGAGAGTAGCAGCAGTGCTGAACTTTCTCCATTTATAGACAATTTGTCTTACCGTGGACTGATGAACAGCAAGGCTTTTGGAGATACTTTTATAACCCTTTCCAGCTTTATGCAAGTCAACAATTCTTAATCGTTGGTCTTCTGAGAGCTCTTTTGAGTGAGGCATCATTCACATCAGGCAATGCTTCTTGTGAAAAGCAAACCCGGAACTGGAGTGTGTTTTTTATAGGGCAGGGCAGCTGTAACCAACACCTCCAATCTCATCTCATTGATTGGACTCCAGTTGTCTGACACCTCACTCCAATTAGCTCTTGGAGATGTCATTAGTCTAGGGGTTCACATACTTTTTCTACCTGCACTGTAAATGTTTACATGGTGTGTTCAATAAAAACATGGTAACATTTAATTCTTTGTGTGTTATTAGTTTAAGCAGACTGTGATTGTCTATTGTTGTGACTCAGATAAAGATCAGATCACATTTTGTTACCAATTTGTGCAGAAATCCTTATCATTCCAAAGGGTTCACATAATTTTTCTTGCAACTGTAAGGAAAGAATAAAAAAGAAAAAGATGACAGATAGAAAAGGAGGGTATAGAAAGCAGAGGCCAATACTGTCTATGGCTGAAAACCAAGAAAAAATGAATGAAAAGAAAAGAGAGGAAAAAATGTGTTTGGAAAATGACCTACACCCAGAAAAGGATACAGAGAAGACAGTAGACAAGGTGGGGGTCCGGTTCGTAATGCATCTGAAAAAAATAAAAATAAAGACAGATGATTAATAATGTGTACGAATACAGCCACACTTAAATCAGATGAAAGATGATAATTCGTATTCCCTTTTGAGTCCCTTCAGTTCCAAGCTCTGTAATCTGTGTATCCAATAGGCCTCACGTTTCTTTAGCAGTTGTCTGTTGCCGCCTCGTCTTGGCAGATCTACCTTTTCTATCACTTGGAATTTAAGTTGGGATACATTGTGTTTCATTTTGTAAAAATGGTGAGGGACCGGAAGTAATAGATTCTGACAACGAATAGTGAACTTATGTTGACAGACTCGATAGTCTGACTACCATTATGAACAGACCCCAAAGGTAGGCGAGTTCATACGCATGAATACCTAGAGTCCTATCTAGTCCTATAGGACCCTGGTACTAATGGCAGGGACGAGACTACCTGTTCCTCTAAAAGGAAGGATGAACAGGAGTCTATTTGATGCCTAATACAAACAATAGGGAAATGCAACACACAGAACCCAAACAAAATACAAAAGGGAAAGAAAAGACTTAACTTCAAAGAGGTTATGGAAGCACCAGGAACTCAGCCAAGATCCAACCACTAACAATCCACAGGCACAGAAGCTATAAACCGCACAGCATAGTGGGAGAAGCAACTATAAATAAGGACGGTTAAATCACCACATAAGCAACACCTAGAGGCAAGGGGTGTGGCCATTACCAGAAACAACACAGACACCTATTGATCCACAAGGAAAACCTGTCAGATCGAACCACATGTTGCCAGTCTCACAGATCTCCTGCAGGACGTCCGTATGTCTTGGTATGTCCGTGACAACACCCCCCTTCTACGGGTGACCTCCGGGCACCCAGGACCGACCTTATCCGGGTAAGACCTGTGAAAAGCTTTCACCAAATGACTGGCATTCACGTCAGATGCCGCTACCCACATCCTCTCCTCTGGTCCATAACCCTTCCAGTGAAGAAGTTACTAAAGAGATCTGCGGAGAACTCGAGAGTCAATCATCTTGGCGATCTGAAATTCCAAACTACCGTCGACCATGACAGGAGCAGATGGCAAGGAAGACGGCTCAAAAGGTTCAACATATCTCTTCAACAAAGATTTATGAAACACATTATGAATTTTCAGGGCCTGAGGAAGTTCGAGACGAAAAGCTACAGGATTAATAATGATAGTGATCTTATATGGACCAATAAACCTGGGACCCAACTTCCAAGAAGGTATCGTCAACTTAATGTTTCTTGTGGGCAGCCACACAGAATCACCCACTCTTAGGCCTCGACCAGTCATACGTTTCCTGTCAGCCACACTTTTATACTTGTTGCCCATATTCATCAAGTTATCTTGAATTTTCCACCATATAGATGACAATGATGATGAAAAACATTCCTCCTCAGGGATACCAGAAGTATCTGAACCAGAAAATGTGCCAAACTGTGGGTGAAACCCATATGCCCCAAAACACGTCGACTTCCCAGTAGACTTCTGTCTAAGATTATTTATGGCAAACTCTGCCAAAAACAAAAACAAAGACCACTCCTCCTGGTTCTCAGAGACAAAACATCTCAAGTAAGTCTCCAGACTCTGATTAGTCCCCTCAACTGAGGATAAAAAGCTGAAGAAAAAGACAGTTGTACCCCAGTCGAGTACAGAACGCCTTCCAGAATCTGAAAAAATACTGAGTCCCACGATCCGAGACCACGTCAGAGGGAATGCCATGGAGTTTCACAATGTTGTCAACAAACATATGTGCAAGTGTTTTAGCATTAGGTAGGCCTGTCAACGCTATAAAGTGCACCATTTTACTAAAGCGATAAACTACCAGACTAACTGTATTTCCTTAAGAATTAGGTAGATCAGTGATAAAATCCATGGATAAGTGAGTCCATGGTCTGGACGAGATGGGTAACGGAAGTGGAGATCCGGAAGGCCGAGTATGTGTCACCACCGTACAGTGATGTTCCTCAAACACCCTGTGATATAATTCCGATGGCAAAACAGCCTCTAACATCTTCACCTGTAGGTCAGGGTAAAGAGCGGATATCACCACCCCCAACAGTATAGGACTCGGATTTTCTAAATCACCATCTCCAGGAAAACTACATGACAAGGCATCTGCCTTGAAGTTCTTAACCCCAGGACGATAGGCGACAGTGAAATTGAATCTGGTGAAAAACAAAGACCATCTGGCCTGCCAGATAAGCCACGTTTTTGTAATAAGGGAACACCGTGATCGGATGAATCGCCCCTTCTAACCAATGATGCCATTCCTCAAAAGCCAATTTAATGGCCAGTAACTCTCTGTTACCCACATCATAATTTCTCTCTGCGGAAGAGAGTTTTTTAGAGAAAAAGGCACATGGATGCCATTTACCAGGTGACGGGCCCTGCTCCTACCCCCACCTTGGACGCATCCACTTCCACAATGAAAGGTTGTGATACATCCGGCTGCGCCAATATATGGGCAGAAGAGAAGCATTCCTTAATTGCAGAAAAGGCTTGCAACACCGAAACAGATCACACTGAGACATCTGTCCCTTTCTTAGTCATGTCAGTTAAGGGTTGTACTATTATCTAATAGTTCTGAATACATTTTCGGTAATAGTTGGTGAATCCCAAAAACCGCAAGAGCCTTCAGATTTTCGGGTCGATCCCAGTCCAAAACAGCACAGACTTTCTCTGGATCCATTCGAAAACTCGAAGATGACAGCAGGTAACCCAAAAACAGCACCTTGTGTACAGCAAAAACACACTTTTGCGTACAATTTATTATCTCTTAGGATCTGTAACACTTGTTTAACGTTATCCTGATGTATCTTCACATCTGGAGTATAAATTAGAATGTCATCCAAATACACAACTACAAACCTCCCCGCAAGGTGATGAAAAATGTAATTCACAAAATGCTGGAAATCTGCAGGAGAATTGGTCAACCAAAAAGGCATGACCAGGTTCTCAAAGTGCCCCTCAGAAGTATTAAAAGCCTTCTTCCATTCATCCCCTTCCTTAATCCTAACCAGTTTATATACCCCCCTTAAGTCCAACTTGGAGAACATCTTGGCACCAACAATCTGGTTAAACAAATTGGGAATCAAAGGAAGAGGGTAAGGACAATGGACAGTAATCCAATTGTGTTCACGGAAATCCAGATATGGCCGAAGACCTTCGTCCTTTTTTTTTTTATAACAAAGAACCCTGCTGCTACTGGAGACTTGGAAGGTCTTATGTGTCCATTAGCCAAACCCTCGGCAATATACTCTCTCATGGCCAGTCTTTCAGGTCCAGAAAGGTTATACAACCTAGATTTTGGCAATTTGGCTCCAGGAATAAAGTTGATAGGACAATCATATTCCCAATGTGGAGGTAAATCCTGGCATCCACTCTCAGAAAACACATCGGCAAAATCTGATATAAAAGCATATTTTATGTGGAGCTGGATTCCATTTGTTTTTTTGCAAATATAAAAGAGGGTATTGTCTTAGTAGTTAAAACAGAAAAAAAATGTATTCAGACAATTGTCAATGCAATAATCACCCCAATCCAGAATCTGTCTAGCTTGCCAATCGATGGTTGTATTGTGCTTGCTTAACCACGGTAAACCCAGAACCACCGATGCAGGGACACCCTCTAACACAAAACACAAGATAAATTCTTGAAAGTCACCCACTCTTAATCTGATATCATGCACCACTTGAGATGAACACTTCTGAGTTAGAGGTGCAGAATCAATAGCAAAAAATTTTTTTTCTAATGCACTCGGTGACAGCCCATGCATACAGACGAACTGAGCATCAATTAAGTTCACCCCGGCCCCGCTGTCGATAAACACCTCAATCCCCACAGTTTTTGACTCTAGCACTACCCCAGCAGTCAGGAGAAATCAGGTACTACCAGTCAAAGACAAATGCACATTTTTTGACTCTCCTCTCCAAGAGTCAGATAGGAATTAAATGTCCCTCTTTTTACTTTTTGCCGTTGAATGTATGGACATACTCTGATAAAATATCCCTTCTGTCTGCAGAAAAAACACACTCCCTTCCCATTACCAGTATGTTTAAAAGTGGATCAAGGAGTAGCTCCCCCTAATTGCATGGGTTTGTCCCCAGACATAAACTCAGGAGCAGATTCACCCAAAGTGTCAGAGGAGGACGATACATCATGTGATAGTACGCCCTGAGAGTGGGGGTGTCACGGTCCCTCAGGTAAATGGTGTCAGGAGATCAGAGAGACTGGCTGAGCGTGGAGGAATCTAACTGCATCCTTGATTTCTCTTTATTCATTGTTGATAGAGTTAATGACCACTTCCTTTTTCTCAGCTGTTGTTCAGTGGTCATCACTTCTATCCTTTAAAGTCTGACCCCACCCTTCTGACTATGCAGTAGATAGCTTCATTTGGGTTTGGCTGAACTGGTGTGAGGTCGTCTTTGGTTTTCCTGTTCTTCCATCTGTACAGAAGTTAAGTGTCGCGTTTGTTTGTATTTGTTATATTCCCTGTTGTTGTATCCGGGCCTGAGACAGAGACTTCCATTTGTCCATCTGGGGAGGAATGGGTTGTCTCTGGTCCTATACTTATTCCATGGCCTTATAGGGCAATCAGGGCCTAGGTATCCTGCATATGAATATTCCTAGCTTCAAGGTCTATTCATATGATAGGTAGTCAGGGCCCGGATTAGGGTTGTCTAGGAAGTGACGTGTTTCTTCCCTAGTTTCCAGGCCCAGTTACTGTTCCCCTTCCCTCCTGTGATCAGTGTGGAGTCCCCCCCCCCCCACACTGATCATGACAGGGGGCCCCTAGATCTCTCTCTCAGGCATCTATCAATGCATATAGCCAGAGACATAGCAGCCTCCAGAGACACTGGGGTTTCATGTAAGGCCAAAACGTCCTTCAGCCTCACTGATAAGCCTTGAAAAAATCGGCTACAGAGGGCAGGATCATTCCACTCTGTATCTGTAGCAGCTTGGTTTCGGCTAGAGAGGTCCAATCCGGATCATCATAGATAAGACCCAAAGCTTAGAAAAATTAATATACCGACCGGAGAGACTGCGATCCGGTCTGCAGAGAAAAAGCCCATGACTGTGCATCTCCCTTAAGCAAGGAAATAACCACACCGACTCGCTGTTTCTCATCCACAGATGAGTGTGGATGTAGTCTAAAATACAGTTTGCATGCCTCCCTAAACAAAATTAAATGATCACATCCCCCAGAGAATCTGTCTGGGAGGGCAATTTTAAGCTCCAGATAGGCCTGGTAATCACCACTAGGACCGGGCAGCCTGTGGTCTCTGGATCTGCGAAACGGTCGTGCGGAGGTCAGCTACCTCCAAAGATAGCCCTTGCAGCTGATCTGACAGTGCGGCAATAGGATCTATGGCTGCACACAAACAAACAAAAAATTACAGTTTGGGCGGTTTATAATGTCACGTTTAGGAGGGAAGGGGGGAACAGGGAATCAGGCCTGAGAACTAGGGAAGGAAGATGGACACCTCCTAGTAAAACCCTAACCAAAATCCTGACTGACTACCAGTATGAACAGACCACAAAGGTAGTTGAGTTTATACGCAGGAATACCTGGAGTCCTATCTAGTCCTATAGGACCCTGGTACTAATGGCAGGGACAAGACCCGCTGTTCCTCCAAAAGGAAGGACGAACAGGAATCTACTTGAGGCCTAATACAAACAAAAGGGAAGTGCAACACACAAAACACAAAAGGGAAAGGAAAGACAACTTCAAAGAGGTTATGGAAGCAGCAAGAACTTGATAACTAAATTAAAGTGGTGTGAAGCAGAAGAAGAAAATCCCTTTACTGTCCCACAGTGGGGAAATTTTGGCATAACAGCAGCAATCACATTCACAACAGGAGCAAAAATAAGAGTAATTAGAAATGAAAGAGTAAAAATAAAAATAAAAACATAACAGAATTTACTTAAAAAATTTACTACTGGGTTTTTTAGGAACAGTGGTGGTTATAAATCCTAACTGCTGCTGGGAGGAAGGACCTACAATAACGTTCCTTCATGCACCTAGGATGCAGCAGTCTGTCATTGAAGGAGCTCTCCAGCTCCACAACAGCTTTATGCATGGGGTTAGAGATATTGTCTAACAGTGATGTTAATTTTGCTACAGTTCTTCTGTCACCCACCTCCTGCACTGGATCAACGGGACAACCTAGGACAGAGCTGGCCTTCTTAATGAGCTTATCTCTCAGCCACAGATAAGCTGCTCTCCAACAAACCACACCATAGAATATGGCTGATGACACCACTGAGTCAAAGAAGGTCTTTAGGAGCATCCCCTGCACTCCAATGAACCTCAGTCTCCTCAACAGAGAGTCTGCTCTGACTCTTTTTGAAAAGAGCATCAGCGTTATGGCTCCAGTCCAGTTAGTTGTTCTGGTGAACACCCAGGTACTTATAAGTGTCCACCACCTCAATGTCTGTTATCTGTATGTTCACCAGAACCAAAGCAGAGGGCCTGTTTCTGCAGAAATCCATCACCAGCAACTTGGTTTTGCCCACACTGATCTGGAGCTGGTTCCGCTGACACCAGTCCACAAAATCCTATGTCCCCTGTCTGTACTCTGAGTCATTCTCACCTGTGATAAGGCCGACTATGGCAGAGTCATCAGAGAACTTCTGTAGGTGGCAGCCCGGGGAGTTGATGGAGAAGTCTGCGGTGTAGAGGGTGAAGAGGAGCGGTGCCAGCACAGTTCCCTGTGGTGCCCCGGTCCTGCAGAACAGCTTGTCAGAGACACAACCCTGAGATTTAACAAACTGGACGTTTTGTGAGGTAGTCAAGTATCCAATGTGACATGTGGTAGTCCACTCTTAAATGAATGATCCCCATTTCTCAGTTCTATTGTTTTTATGTGAAATGTTGTGCTGCCATACTTTTATTAGCTTTCTGTATGCTCGCTTTATGGATATGCACCTGTGACCATAAATGTGCCAGTCAAAATTTTCTTGGAGTAAAGAGGACCTGCAATGTAATGTGTAATGCAATCTGCAGGAAGAATGTTATAGAGCAGGAGGAGCTGAGCAGATTAATATATAGTTTTCTGGGAAAAGATTCAGTAAAACATATAATTCATACATTTATATCCGTGTTTTTTCTAAACTTAAAGATGACCTTTCCGATTATTACAATGTGAACTAAGTATACAGACATGGAGAGCGGCGTCCGGGGATCTCACTGCACTTACTATTATCCCTGGGCGCCGCTCCGTTCTCCCGCTATTCCCTCCGGTATCTCCGCTCACTAAGTTATAGTAGGTGGAGATTTCAGTCACTAAGTTATAGTAGGCGGAGTCTGCCCTTGTTCTGCTCTAGTGCTGGCCAATCGCACTACAGAGCTCACAGCCTGGGAGGTTATTTTCTCCCAGGCTGTGAGCTCTGCAATGCGATTGGCCAGCGCTACAGAAGAACAAGGTCAGACTCCGCCTACTATAACTTAGTGAGCGGAGATACCGGAGGGCATAGCAGGAGAACGGAGCGGCGCTCGGGGATAATAGTAAGTGCAGCAAGATCCCCGGGCGCTGCTCTACATGTATGTATTCTTAGTTCACAGTGTAATAATCGGTGAAAGGTCCTCTTTAAACCACCCTGTGTACAGCTATTAGTACATGGGGGAGGTGTTATCAGTGACTAACAGTCATCTCTATATGCACAGAGAATGCTATCAATAACTGATAACACCTCCCTGTGTATAACTATCAGTAACTGACAGCTTTCTCTGTATACATACACACACACACACACACACACAGAATGCTATCAATCACTGATAACACCCCTCTACCCCATGTACAGCTGAAGTCAGAAAGAGCCGAGATGTAAAAGTATAGATGACAAGTTTTACTGAATCTTTTCCCACAAATCTACATATCAATCTGCTCAGCTCCTCCTGTTCTATAACATGCTGTCTGCACATTGTACTGTATTTTGTGGCGACAGGTTCTTTTTAAATACAATTGAGCCTAACAGATCCACATTGTGGTACTCCAATGCTTACTTTACATTTTGAGTATATACTATTTACAATGACTCTTCTGACCTTTTAGCAATTTTTTATTTTTTTTATCCATCTGCATACGGTAGATCGAGGCAGATTTTCTAATCGGGTAGGCAGTGTTAGTTTAGACATGCACCCATGCTGGATGATAGGTGTAGTGCATTGTTAGACAATCTTGTCACCACCTATTGGTTGACTTACTTTGCAATAGAATTTTATACCAGAAATGTGGTGCAATTTTTTAACAAAGCCACACTCCTTTCCTACTATACTATGGCCATTTGTAGAGGCAGACACTGTGGATTTTTCTAAAACTTTAGTAGCCATATTGCACCACAAATGTGTCATATGGCACCAAGTTTTGCTACAATTAACAGTGTTTAGGTGCATTCATATTGTCCCTTTTGTGTGGTAATACATAAAATATAGCAACTAGCATGTTGGCTAGGCACGACCTGTTTTGCATCAATCCATGCTGGTTATCAGTTATTAGTAGTGTTGAGCGAATCAAAGCATCCAAAACGGAATTCGATCTGAAGTTTAGGAAAAATTCAATTTCGCCACAAAGCCAAATTTCCTTGCGCTTCATGGCAACAAATAATTTTTCTTAAAATGGCGGCTAGAGTTGCCTTAGAACAAAAAAAAAACACATACTCATCTCATCCACTTGCTCACACAGAGGCAGTCCGCTCCTCTCTTGAGTGGAAAAGACCAAAGGACCAGAGATAAGCATGATGATGTCACCTCATGCTCCCAGAGTGATCACGTGGTGATGTCATCACGCTCAGCCCAGGTCCTTCAGCAGGATTAATGTAAAAGAAATAAAATCAGACATGATATAGTACTTGACAATCTTTCTAACATAGCACCAGTCCTATACCTCACATGGATCCAGAGATCTTCTCATTCATTGCTGCAATTGGTCTGCTTTCCTTTCTGCTGCAGCTCGGGGGAAGGGGAGGTGGGGGTTGGGTCCGTTCTGCTGAGGCTCACTCCCTATCACAGCTCAGGAGGCAGTGGGATGAAATTGAGCATGTGTGACCATCTTAGTGAGCTGGACAAAGAAATAAGAAAAAATACAAACAGCAGGTGGCGCTATACAGATACATTTAAAAAAAATAAAATCAGTGACTATACTAAATGTTTAATTACATGCAATTACAAACGTATTTACATCCAGGTGCTGTTTTGAAACCTGTAAAATATTTTTCATAGGACAACCCCTTTAACTATCTAAAGATCCAGCCCACCATATTAACTTACCTAAATGCAACCGACCAAATGCAATAAATCCAAGTCATTAACCCATCCTAATCATAGTCTCCCATCATTTATCCTTATGTATGAAACATTAACTATTCACAATTTTCAACATGAAACCGATAGAAATGAGGATGTGATTGGACTATTGTAATTATTATTGAAACTGTCATTTTCCTTGAATTCTGATGTATTTCTTACTGTCAACTACTTTCTTTTCCAGTAACCTGGACACAGAAGAGTTATATGGTAAGATAATTTATGATTACTTTCCAATGTTCTTCTTGGTATTATGAGTCGTCTTACAGTAACACTGTAACACTGAATAGGAGAGTACAATGGGGCTTGATTCTTCTGGATATTCCCAGGATAGACATGATAAAAATAATAATATTTATTTCTATAGCACCACCATATTCCGCAGCGCTTTACGATGAGGGTTCATGTACAAAACAAAAGACTTCACAACGTAACTGGCTGATATACAGCTGAAACACTAGGAGTGAGGGCCCTGCTCGCAAGAGCTTACAATCTATTAGAATGTGGGGGTGACACAGGAGGTAGTTGATTGTTATATCAAGTGGTCCAGCCATCTTTGTACTAAGCCTGGCTTAGAGTCATGAGGATGGCCTGGCAACATCTTTCTGAAAAAAATAAATATATATATTATATATATACAGTACAGACCAAAAGTTTGGACACACCTTCTCAGGAGTTTTCTTTATTTTCATGACTATGAAAATTGTAGATTCACACTGAAGGCATCAAAACTATGAATTAACACACGCGGAATTATATACATAACAAAAAAATGTGAAACCACTGAAAATATGTCATATTCTAGGTTCTTCAAAGTAGCCACCTTTTGCTTTGATTACTGCTTTGCACACTCTTGGCATTCTCTTGATGAGCTTCAAGAGGTAGTCACCTGAAATGGTCTTCCGACAGTCTTGAAGGAGTTCCCAGAGATCCTTAGCACTTGTTGGCCCTTTTGCCTTCACTCTGCGGTCCAGCTCACCCCAAACCATCTCGATTGGGTTCAGGTCCGGTGACTGTGGAGGCCAGGTCATCTGGCGCAGCACCCCATCACTCTCCTTTATGGTCAAATAGCCCTTACACAGCCTGGAGGTGTGTTTGTGGTCATTGTCCTGTTGAAAAATATATGATGGTCCAACTAAATGCAAACCGGATGGAATAGCATGCCGCTGCAAGATGCTGTGGTAGCCATGCTGGTTCAGTATGCCTTCAATTTTGAATAAATCCACAACAGTGTCACCAGCAAAGCACCCCCACACCATCACACCTCCTCCTCCATGCTTCACGGATGGAACCAGGCATGTAGAGTCCAGCCGTTCACCTTTTCTGCGTCGCACAAAGATATGGTGGTTGGAACCAAAGATCTCAAATTTGGACTCATCAGACCAAAGCACAGATTTCCACTGGTCTAATGTCCATTCCTTGTGTTCTTTAGCCCAAACAAGTCTCTTCTGCTTGTTGCCTGTCCTTAGCAGTGGTTTCCTAGCGGATATTCTACCATGAAGGCCTGATTCACACAGTCTCCTCTTAACAGTTGTTCTAGAGATGTGTCTGCTGCTAGAACTCTGTGTGGCATTGACCTGGTCTCTAATCTGAGCTGCTGTTAACCTGCGATTTCTGAGGCTGGTGACTCGGATGAACTTATCCTCCGCAGCAGAGGTGACTCTTGGTCTTCCTTTCCTGGGAAAAACAGCTAAAAACAAAAAGGCACGTTGTGGGTTTGCGAAAAGGCATGTTGGAGACTCCCAAAATGTATGGAGGAGGGTGCTCTGGTCTGATGAGACTAAAATTAAACTTTTCGGCCATCAAAGAAAAAAACGCAATGTCTGGCGCAAACCCAACACATCACATTACCCAAAGAACACCATCCCCACAGTGAAACATGGTGGTGGCAGCATTATGCTGTGGGGATGTTTTTCAGCAGCCAGGACTGGGAAACTGGTCAGAGTTGAGGGAAAGATGGATGGTGCTAAATACAGGGATATTCTTCAGCAAAACCTGTACCACTCTGTGCGTGATTTGAGGCTAGGACGGAGGTTCACCTTCCAGCAGGACAATGACCCCACACACACTGCTAAAGCTACACTTGAGTGGTTTAAGGGGAAACATGTAATTGTGTTGAAATGGCCTAGTCAATGCCCAGATCTCAATCCAATAGAAAGTCTATGGTCAGACTTAAAGATTGCTGTTCACAAGCGCAAACCATCCAACTTGAAGGATCTGGAGCAGTTTTTCAAGGATGAATGGGCAAAAATCCTAGTGGTAAGATGTGGCAAGCTCATAGAGACTTATCCAAAGCCACTTGGAGCTGTGATTGCCGCAAAAGGTGGCTCTACAAAGTATTGACTTTAGGGGGGTGAATAGTTATGCACATTGACTTTTTCTGTTATTTTGTCCTATTTAAAGTTTGCTTGACAAAAAAAAAAAATCTTCATAGTTGTGAGCATGTTCTGTAAATTAAATTATGCAAATCCTCAAACAATCCATGTTAATTCCAGGTTGTAAGGCAACAAAATACAAAAAAAACAGGACCTGCCCAAGATGCGCCACATGATCACTCCTGTGATCAATACTATCAGGAGACTACCCAAGAGGTGTCAGGTGACTCACCCACATGATCGCATCATGTGATCCATATACAAAGAAGGTCCCAGAAACAAGGCTGCCATGCTAACATGTTGCAAGGACACAGATCATCTAATAGAGATTGTATAGATATCATGCAGCACTACAAGGAAAGAGATAAAGACCTAAACTAATTGTTCAGATATACCCACTGTCGCTGCAGACATAACTTTGTACAGTGTGAAAAAATGTAAAAAATTATTGATATAAAACACATATATATAACAGGATTATAATAATGGAACACTGTCTTCTAATCATTTCATTAAAATTAAAAGTGTCTACCCATTATGATGTGTCAGTCACAATCAGACATAAAGTTGTGAAATAAATACATTATATATACATATCAGTAGAAGTGAAAAACATATAATCATATAGACCATGGATTAATAAACCTGTGTAGTCATATTTCGCCTAAAATATTGTGTCATGAGGAAGGACCGCAAATTTCCTATGGTCTGAAAAGCGTAACTGAACTTATCCTGTTATTTGAAGATTTTTAAAAACCGCAAATAAAGCAACGATTCTTCGCTATCTTGGAGCTGGATTTTTCTTCAATTTTTTTGTGTAATCATATCACACATAAAATATTGTGTTCAATACAAGTAAACATAATATACACAAAAAAATATAGGAAAAAATAAATACATTATAAATAAATAAGTGAATAATAAGTGATGCAGGCAAAGTGAGGTGACGTGCACTGTGATTGAAGTGCCCAGTGAATAAGTGAGATGACTCAAACATAAAATTATTATAAACAACATATGTCTAAAATGCCACAATGGGAGAATTATTAAAAAAGAAAATGTTATACATATATGCCACAATTATAAATATATGCAGAGGGAAAACTCAAATAAGGCTACCAACACATATTGTACGGTAGCTGGTGCGTACAATGTTCACATATTAACAGCAACAATATCTATGTATCTCAGCCCAACTAAAGGAATAATACAAATTCAAAAGATTACATCAACCATCCATCTTTCCTTATTTATCAAAAAAGGTGGCCCGAACGTTCAGTTCCCCATTGGCATTTCCAATGTCGATCTGTAGGAAAAGTAAGATGTCAATCCGCCACACATCAAGGAGCTTATATTTCTGGAGAAGTGAAGAACAAAAAGAAAACGGTAAGTAGACAAAGATCACAATCAACTGTTAAAAAGAAATCAAAAGACTTATCCAGTTAAAATTAGGATCTTACCTAATGTACAGATGATCCAAGTCAAAGGGGTACACAGGGGGCCTATAAAAAAGGGGCAAAACTGTTACCATCATTCAGACCGAATGGCGTTACAGTATTTAGCAAGAAAGTCCAACGTGTTTCCCTCTGGCTGAGGAGCTTCTTCCAATTCCCCCCCTCTTGGGGATATATTCATATTCACTCAGTCAATCCCCCTAAATCGAAGGAGGGACCTGTCGCAATTATGTGCTTCCTTAAAGTGTTTTGGAAAAGTTGTCAAATTGTCAGTTTCCTCAGTGTCATTAGCCGCTTGTATCGCCAACACATGCTCACGGATTCGCCTCTTAAACTGTCGTGAGGTCATGCCCCATTAATATTTTTGCAAGGACAAATGGCCCAATATACAACTCCCGTGGTTGTGCATGTTATTGGGTAAGTGATTTTATAATGTTTATGTTGCGAGGAGTCCCAAAACACATCAGCTCTATCCATATTGACAAATGCTACGCACGTCCCACATTCCTTGTTGCCCCATGGTGGACCTCTCGTACCAAAGTTCCCTGGTTGTTTTACAATGTAGTGACTCTTCACTAAGTGATCTCTGAGATTCTTCGCTGTCCTATAGGTAATTTGTGGGTGTCCACTTAGTGAAGAGTCACTACATTGTAAAACAACCAGGGATCTTTGGTACGAGAGGTCCACCATGGGGCAAGAAGGAATGTAGGAAGTGCGTAGCATGTGTCAATATGGATAGATCTGATGTGTTTTGTGACTCCTCGCACCATAAACAGTATAAAATCTCTTACCCAATAACATGCACAACCACGGGAGTTGTATATTGGGCCATTTGTCCCTGCAAAAAGATTTATGTGGGGATGACCTCATGACAGTTTAAGAGGCGAATCCATGAGCATGTGTTGGCGATACAAGCTGCTAATGAGACTGAGGAAGTGGACAATTTGACAACTATTTCTAAACACTTTAAGGGTACTTTCACACTTGCGGCAGGCAGTTCCGTCGCCTGAACTGCCCGCCGGATCCGGCAATCTGCACGCAAACTGATGGCATTTGTCAGACGGATCCGGATGCGCATCCGTCTGACAAATGCATTAAAATACCGTATCCGTCTCTCTGGTGTCCTCCAGAAAAATGGATCCGGGTTGCGCAGACCGAAAAGCCGGATCCGTTTTGCCGGAACACTTAATACCGGATCCGGCACTAATACACTTCAATGTAAATTAATCCAGCAAGTGTTCAGTATTTTTAGCCGGAGATAAATACTGCAGCATTTGGTCTGAATGATGGTAACAGTTTTGCCCCTTTTATGTAGGCCCCCTGTGTACCCCTTTGACTTGGATCATCTGTACATTAGCTAAGATCAAAATTTTAACTGGATAATTTTATTAGTCTTTTGATTTCTTTTTAACAGTTGATTGTGATCTTTGTCTACTTACCGTTTTCTTTTTGTTCTTCACTTCTCCAGAAATATATGCTCCTTGATGTGTGGCGGATTGACATCTTACTTTTCCTACAGATCGACATTGGAAATGCCAATGGGGAACTGAACGTTCAGGCCACCTTTTTTGATAAATAAGGAAAGATGGATGGTTGATGTAATCTTTTGAATTTGTATTATTCCTCTAGTTGGGCTGAGATACAAAGATATTGTTGCTGTTAATATGTGAACATTGTACGCACCAGCTACTGTACAATATGTGTTGGTGGCCTTATTTGATTTTTCCCTATGTGTATATTTATAATTGTGACATATACAGTACAGACCAAAAGTTTGGACACACCTTCTCATTCAAAAAGTTTTCTTTATTTTCATGACTATGAAGGCATCAAAACTATGAATTAACACATGTGGAATTATATACATAACAAACAAGTGTGAAACAACTGAAAATATTTCATATTCTAGGTTCTTCAAAGTAGCCACCTTTTGCTTTGATTACTGCTTTGCACACTCTTGGCATTCTCTTGATGTGCTTTAAGAGGTAGTCACCTGAAATGGTCTTCCAACAGTCTTGAAGGAGTTCCCAGAGATGCTTAGCACTTGTTGGCCATTTTGCCTTCACTCTGTGGTCCAGCTCACCCCAAACCATCTCGATTGGGTTCAGGTCCGGTGACTCTCCTTCATGGTCAAATAGCCCTTACTTTCAAAGTTTTCCCAATTTTTCGGCTGACTGACTGACCTTCATTTCTTAAAGTAATGATGGCCACTCGTTTTTCTTTACTTAGCTGCTTTTTTCTTGCCATAATATAAATTCTAACAGTCAATTCATTAGGACTATCAGCTGTGTATCCACCTGACTTCTCCTCAATGCAACTGATGGTCCCTACCCCATTTATAAGGCAATAAATCCCACTTGACAGGGCACACCTGTGAAGTGAAAACAATTTCAGGTGACTACCTCTTGAAGCTCATCAAGAGAATGCCAAGAGTGTGCAAAGCAGTAATCAAAGCAAAAGGTGGCTACTTTGAAGAACCTAGAATGTGACATATTTTCAGTTGTTTCACACTTGTTTGTTATGTATATAATTCTACATGTGTTAATTCATAGTTTTGATGCCTTCAGTGTGAATCTACAATTTTCATAGTCATGAAAATAAAGAAAACCCTTTGAATGAGAAGGTGTGTTGAAACTTTTGGTCTGTACTGTATGTATAACATTTTATTTTTTAATATTTCTCCCATTGTGGCATTTTAGACATATGTTGTTTATAATAATTTTATGTTTGAGTCATCTCACTTATTCACTGGGCACTTCAATCACAGTGCACGTCACCTCACTTTGCCTGCATCACTTATTATTCACTTATTTATTTGCTATTTATATATTTTTTCTTATTTATTTTTGTGTATATTATGTTTACTTGTATTGAACACAATATTTTATGCGCGATATGACTACACGGGTTTATTAATCCATGGTCTATATGATTATATGTTTTTCACTTCTACTGATATGTATATACTGTAAAATGTATTTATTTCCCAATTTTATGTCTGATTGTGACTGACACATCATAATGGGTAGACACTATGGTTGAGCGAACCCGAACTGTAAAGTTCGGGTTCGTACCGAACTTTACGGTGTTCGGCACCCGAACCCGAACATTTCAGTAAAAGTTCGGGTTCGGTGTTCGGGTAATAATAATATACCATTGGATCTGAGTTTTCTCCAATCCGATGGTATATTTTAATTTGAAGCGTCCCCATCATCATGGGAACGCCTCTATGTTAGAATATACCATTGGATTTGAGTTAGATCATGAAAACTCATATCCGACAGTATATTCTAACACAAAGACGTTCCCATAGTGATGGGGACGCTTCAAGTTAGAATATACTGAGAACTGTGGACATAACGGCCCCCTGCTGCCTGGCAGCACCTGATCTCTTACAGGGGGCTGTGGTCCGCACAATTAACCCCTCAGGTGTCACACTCCTCGCAGACCCCTCTCCCTCCCCAGTATTAAAATCATTGGTGGCCAGTGCCGCCCCCTCCCTTGCTCCCCAGTATTAAAATCATTGGTGGCCAGTGCGGCCCCCCCACCCCCCTATTAAAATCATTGGTGGTTAGTGCGGGCCCCCCTATTAAAATCATTGGTGTCCAGTGCGGCCTCCCCTCTCCCCCCCACCCCTAATTAAAATCATTGGTGGCTAGTGCGGCCCCCCACCCCCTATTAAAATCATTGGTGTCCAGTGCGGAATCCCCTCTGC
This sequence comes from Bufo gargarizans, assembly GCF_014858855.1. Classification (NCBI taxonomy): domain Eukaryota; kingdom Metazoa; phylum Chordata; class Amphibia; order Anura; family Bufonidae; genus Bufo; species Bufo gargarizans. The sequence goes on from NC_058084.1 coordinate 79,065,687, forward strand.
CCCCCTAATTAAAATCATTGGTTAACAACCCCCCTCTCCCCCCATCATTGGTGGCAGCGGAGCAGCAGTTCCGATCAAAGTCCCAGTTTAATCGCCGGGGCTCCGATCGGTTACCATGGCAGCCAGGATGCTACTGCAGTTTTAGCAGCATTATACTTGCATGCGCTCTCTGTGGCCGGCCGGCGCTCCTCCTACTGGTAAGTGAAAGGTCTGTGCGGCGCATTGCTTATAGCACAGACCTGTCACTTACTAGTAGGAGGAGCGCTGGCCGGCCACAGACAGCGCAGGTAAGTATAATGCTGCTAAAAGTGCTAAGTAACCATGGCAGCCAGGACTGCAGTAGCGTCATGGCTGCCATGGTAACCGATCGGAGCTCCTGCGATTAAACTGGGACTCCGATAAGAACTGCCGCTCCGCTGCCACCAATGATGGGGGGAGGGGGTTGTTAACATGTGGCCACTGCCACCAATGATTTTAATTAGGGGTGGGTGAGAGGGGAGGCCGCAGTGGACACCAATGATTTTAATAGGGGGGCTGCACTAACCACCAATGATTTTAATGGGGGGGGCGCTCTGGCCACCAATGATTTTAATACTGGGGCGGGAGGGAAGGGGGCCGCACTGGCCACCAATGATTTTAATACTGGGGAGGGAGGGGGCTCTGGCACCTGAGGGGTTAATTGTGCGGATCACAGCCCCCTGTAAGAGATCGGGGGCTGCCAGGCATCAGGGGGCAGTTATGTACACAGTCCTCAGTATATTCTAACTTGAAGCGTCCCCATCACCATGGGAACGCCTCTGTGTTAGAATATACTGTCGGATCTGAGTTTCCACGATCGTGAAAACTCAGATCTGAAAAAGCTAATACTATTATTTTCCGTTATAACCATGTTATAATGGAAAATAATAAAGTGAATTTCGGGTCCCCATTGACTTCAATGAGGTTCGGGTTCAGGTCCAAGTTCGGATCAAGTTCGGGTCCCGAACCCGAACTTTTTTTTAAAGTTCGGCCGAACTCCCCGAACCCGAACATCTAGGTGTTCGCTCAACTCTAGTAGACACTTTAAATTTTTATGAAATGATTCGTTTGGTCCATATTGTTTCTATGCAAGACAGTGTTCCACTTATTATAATCCTGTTATATATATATGTGTTTTATATCAATCATTACATTTTTTCACACTGTACAAAGTTATGTCTGCAGCGACAGTGGGTATATCTGAACAATTAGTTTAGGTCTTTATCTCTTTCCTTGTAGTGCTGCATGATATCTATACAATCTCTATTAGATGATCTGTGTCCTTGCAACACGTTGACATGGCCACCTTGTGGTTGGTACCTTCTTTGTATATGGATCACATGATGCGATCATGTGGGTGAGTCACCTGACACCTCTTGGGTAGTGTTGAGCGCGAATATTCGAATTGCGAATTTTTTTCTCGAATATCGCAATTTCGAGATTTCGCGAATATTTAGAATATCGTTCTATATATTCGCGAATTCGAATATTCGTTTATTTTTATTTTTATTATTATATTTTTTTCTTTCCCACTTCTCTAAAGTTGTTCTTACCTGTCCTTTGGATTCCTGGCTTCCTGGCTGCTCCAGTCAGTGGCGTTTTCAACTTACTGCTATATTCCATATTAGCTAAATTACAATTATAACACGAAATAATCGCATGAAGATTTCAATTTAGCACTGCTATATTCCATATTCTAGCCTAATATGGAATATAGCTGTGCTAAGTTAGCACTGCTATATTCCATATTAGGCTAGAATATGGAATATAGCAGTGCAAAGTTGAAATCTTCATGCGATTATTTCGTATTATATTACTCGCATCGCAATTTCGACTTTTGCAAATGTTCTTAATATTGCTCTAACTTCGTCTTTTAGAATATTACGAATATTCTAAAAGACGAAGTTAGAGCAATATTACGAAATTTCGTAAAATACACATAGATTGTATTTAAGCTAATATACAGCTATAGTAATATTTTTTAATAGTGTACATATTTTACAAAACTTAAGTTCAGAAGAGGCAAAAAAAAATTAGAGGAAAAAAAAGGGATTATAGCACTATATTAGCTAAATTACAATCTATATGTGTATTTTACGAAATTTTGTAATATTGCTCTAACTTCGTCTTTTAGAATATTTGTAATATTCTAAGAGACGAAGTTATAGCAAATCACGAAATTTCGTAAAATACACATATTAGCCTAGCCATAGTCAATTAGCATAGGAACGTTGCCTTATACTATCAAGATAAATAATCGCAATACGCGGGGGAAAAAATCGCATATTATTCGCGATAATTGGAATAATTACGAATATTCGATTTAGACGAATATAACACGAATATTCATTCGAATATTCACGAAATATCGCGAAATCGAATATGGCACCTCCCGCTCATCACTACTCTTGGGTAGTCTACTAATAGTATTGATCACATGAGCGATCATGTGAGGGTGTCATGTGACGCATCTCGGCAGGTCCCGGTTAGCACCTTCCTTAGACACAAATCACATTGTGATCATGTGGGGGAGTCATGTAATGTTCCGTAGGCAGGTCCTGGATTGTGTGATTTCCATGGTGTGCATCATGCTGTGACGGCTGATGCGTTCCTCATGTGAGGGATAATGAACTTGATAGCACCATTAGTAGGGGTACATATAGGTGGCTTGAAGATCCAGTTAGACACACCCCCCGAAGAAGCGCGTCTGCGAAATATACGTCGGGTCTTGGCTCTCCTTACACTGGTTTGTATAGTTATGTTTTGATCTATTGCTTGCCCTGCTATGGCTTCAGGACTGCTGCATGTTTTTCTGTGGTAGATTGGTGTTTGTGCTGACTATATGGTGTGTTCTTACATCATGGTATTTATATACTGATTGCATATTAGCGGTGTGGGATATTTACTGTCTCCCCTACTGCTGGCTGCTTAATATACTGTTTAATTGGTGGATCGGGGCGTTATTTTCTATGTATGGCTCATTCAGCCTGTTGGTATATACTGTATTTGGAACCCCGTGTTATTTTCAACCACCATTGGGGGCAGCATATTTACCCTATTGACTCCAGTTTATGTGGGGAGGGCTTTCTTCCATTTCATAGCACTTTTTGCAAGGTTTTATTATTATAGCTTATGATTATGTACCGTATTTTTCGCCCTATAAGACGCACTCCCCCCCCAAAAGTGGGAGGAAAATGGCAGTGCATCTTATGGGGCGAATGCTGCCGTTTTTATACTGATATACCGCTGACCGCAAGCTGCACAGCGCGGCCGGCGCGTTTATCAGCGAGGGGGGAGGAGGGGCTGGGGGCCTGCATTTAGTTTTGCAAGAGGCAACCTTGGCGTGGTGAGTGGGCTTATGACTTTTGATCAAAATGTACACTAATGCCTCTTGTACAGCATGCAGTATGGGTGGCTGTACACTTAAATATAGCGCTGAGTAGCGAGTTAGATCAAAGCATAGCATTGTGGATGTGCGATCCAGTTCTGTTCTTTACCCCCAGACATTTAGTTTTGTAATCACTGTATTCTATTGCAGTCACTGTATTCTATTGCACCGGGCCCGGCTCACTGTACTAATGGTATCTACTGTAACTGCAGGCAGGCAATGGTAAACTATAAATATGTTCGATCCAGCAGACTTTACTTGCGATCATAGCAGGCTGGAAGCAGGAGGCAGGAGGCAGGGCGGGCGGGCACTGGCAGCGTAACTTCCTACATCACGTGCCTGCTCCGGCCACTTTATGAATAAAGCTGCCTCCTGCTTCCAGCCTGCTATGATCGCAAGTAAAGGCTGCTGGATCGAACATATTTATAGTTAACCATTGCCTGCCTGCAGTGACAGTAGATACCATTAGTACAGTGAGCCGGGCCCGGTGCATCAGAATACAATGACTGCACTGGGCCCCCGCTGTCATTTAAAAACTAGTGTAGATGCCAGCCCCCACCACCTGTATTGGGGGTCATTCACAGTGCCTGACACTGTTATGGGGGGGGATCTGTGGATGTCAAATAGCATAAGATGCTATTTATCTATCATCCACAGATCCCCCCCCATAGCAGTGCCATGCTATCCACAGACTCCCCCCATAACAGTGCCAGCCAGAGACTCCCCCCATAACAGTGCCAGCCACAGACTCCCCCATAACAGTGCCAGCCACAGACTCCCCCCATAACAGTGCCAGCCACAGACTCCCCCCATACCAGTGCCAGCCACAGACTCCCCCCATAACTGTGCCAGCCACAGACTCCCCCCATAACAGTGCCAGCCACAGACTCCCCCCATAACAGTGCCAGCCACAGACTCCCCCCATAGCAGTGCCAGCCACAGACTCCCCCCCATAGCAGTGCCAGCCACAGACTCCCCCCATAGCAGCGCCAGCCACAGACTCCCCCCATAGCAGTGCCAGCCACAGACTCCCCCCATAGCAGTGCCAGCCTCAGACTCCCCCCATAACAGTGCCAGCCACAGACTCCCCCCATAACAGTGCCAGCCACAGACGCCCCCCATAATAGTGTCATTCACAGGCTACCTTTAGTTCAAAGCCCACCAAAAGCACACCTTTTTGGTTTAAAATATTTTTTTTCTTATTTTCCTCCTCAAAAACCTAGTTGTGTCTTATGGGCCGGTGCGTCTTATAGGGCGAAAAATACTGTATATGATGTCCTTTTTGGATGATTGAATAAAGATGTATTCTTGTATTGTTATTTGTGTGGCTCTAATTATTTTGGAGTTTTTTTAGGGTCAGAATATGGTTATACATTTTTTTATATATTTTTTCCCCCTCAAAGGTTTTACATTTTTTTCAGTATTAAAACGCAAGATTAAAAAATTATACAAGTGTGGAACTTTAACCATACTGACCTGGAGAATGAAGATAACAGGTGAATTTTGCCTCATAGTGTACAGTGTAAAAAAAACCACAAAAAAAAAAAACCTTTATCAGACTTGCGTTTTTTCCAATTCTACCCTATTTTGATTTTTTTTTTCCGCTTCCTACTACATGGTATGCAACCGTAAATGCTGCTATTAGAAAGTACAACTTATCCCGCGAAAAATAAGCCCTCATAAGGCTATGTGAATGGAAAAATATAAAGGTTAGGACTATGGGAAGGCGGGGAGTGAAAAACAAAAATGCAAAAATTGAAAATCTCAGGGGTTGAAGTTCTGAATCTCAGGGACAACACATTGAACACGTCAAATAGCTGTGCATCACAGGGAACGTTCGCAATTGTTGTTGCTAATTCGTATTGATAACTTTTGAACCCCAAGATATATTGTAAGTCTGATTTCGGCAATGAATTTCTGAGAAAATTATGGTTGTCTTCCAAATGGAAAAATTTGCCCTTGATTCAAGATGGCGGCCATGTTCCGGACATAGCCTAAAAGATAGGCCCCCTCACCCATTACTTTCTGGGGTATTAAGATGTTCCCATTTCCCTTTTGTTTTCAAAATAAAAGGGTGTCCTGAGACTTTTGACTCCCCCTGTATATGTACTTCCAGCAAAAGCATGGGACCATCATAAAGCTAAAACGAGTATCTTCTCTTCAAGAGAAATTCTGCTTTTTATATTTTAATTTATTTTATAGACTAAGAAGTCATACAAGTATGTATTATACATGTATACACATCTATCTTAGATCCTTGCAGTTGCTTATGTCTAAAAAAGAGGTATAGTCTGGATTAGTTCTGTGTAATGCATCCCATGGGCTAAATGGACTACACATGGCACCAGTCATGTGACCCTTGCCATTTAGTTAATATGGCCCCGGTATATAACAGGTGAATAATATTTAAAAAAAAGTTTTACTGCTATGTGTCTGTATGTACAGTATACACAAACCATTCTACTGTGCAGACAGGGGCTCCTGCACTGATATAAGAAAGGTATATGAACAGAGTTTTAAATTCTATAAAGAAATAAATGAAAATAACTGAAATATTTCAGCCACGAGATCTGGTAAACCGCTCTGCCAGTGCTGCCAGTCTACCCTTTCCAGCAGGGGGTGCAGAGCAAGGGAGCCTCTATCTTTGAGGCCAGATACCCTAGTGGCAGGAAAGTAACTAGGGGTGGACTGCTCACCTTCATCAAGCTGGAACCTTGATAAAGTTATTGCATGACGTACCGTACATTCGTGAGAATACCATTCTTACTCTGCTAAAACATGTATATTTATGTAGACATTTCTGGAACATCTGTGATGACTACCTGTGGTTACAAATGGTTACTCCTACACTCTTCACCCACCGCTCATTTGCATCAATTATAAAACATTATGCAGCTGTTGGGTCAAAAGTGAAGCACAAGCACTAAAGCATTTCACTTCACTGCTATAACTGACAATATACACTTCACAACCATATAATACACTGGAACACCAGGGACTAGACAGTATATCATACAACAGGACACCAGAGACCGGGCTGTATATAATACACCGGAACACCAGAGACCGGACAGTATATAATACACCGGAACACCGGGGACCGGACAGTATATCATACACCGGAACACCAGAGACCGCACAGTATATAATACACCGGAACACCAGAGACCGGACAGTATATAATACACCGGAACACCAGGGACTGGACAGTATATAATACACCGGAACACCAGAGACCGGACAGTATATAATACACCGGAACACCAGGGACCGGACGGTATATCATACACCGGAACACCAGAGACCGGACAGTATATAATACACCGGAACACCAGGGACTGGACAGTATATCATACACCGGAACACCAGAGACCGGACAGTATATAATAGACCGGAACACCAGAGACCGGACAGTATATAATGCACCGGAACACCAGAGACCGGACAGTATATAATACACTGGAACACTAGGGACCGGACAGTATATTATACACTGGAACACCAGAGACTGGAGGATATATCATACAACGGGACACCAGGGAATGGACAGTATATAATGCACCAGAACACCAGGGACTGGACAGTATATTATACTCTAAACCAGCAGGGACAGAACAGTATGTAATACACTGGAACACCAGGGACTGGACAGTATATGATATTCCAAACCAGCAGCGGTGGACAGTATATTGTACACTGGCACACCAGTGAATGGACAGTATATAATACACTGGAACACCAGCGACCGGACAGTATGTTATACACTGGACCAGCAGGGACTTATCAGTCTATTATACACCAAATCACCAATGAATCGATAGTATATTATATACAGGACGACCAGGGACTGGAAGTATAGTATACACCGAACCACAAGGAACTGGACAGCATATTATATATCGGACCACAAGGGACTCCACAGTATATTTTACACCAAACCACCAAGGACTGGACAATATAGTCCACCATTGAATCGAACAGAAAACTGTCCAGTGTAACCTTCTCCATGTTTCTTTCGCCAAATCAGTCAGTTGATGCTCTACAGTACTGCAGATTAAAATAGTATAAGCTCTAGCATAAGCTGTGTGCTATAAATGAGTTAATAACCTACTGTATTGCAAATGCAGCAAATTGTCCCAAATTAAAAAAGACCAACAGTAATAATAGTAGCAATAAAATTAAATACTGACAGTCTAAGAATTAATAGGACCTTTACTGCTCCATTCTATATAATGGCTTTATAAGAAAGGATTTTTTTTTTTTTTGATGCACATAGGATTTTCTCAACATGACGGGGGTGGGGAGGGGGGTTAAATACAATTTATTATGAAACAACCTAGTCAGTGCAGTGGTGCTAGGAGTCCTAGTCTGTACTACCCAGTGATGCCCGGCAATGTGCAGGAGCTCGAACAGCTGGCTATGTTCCCTCTAAGCTTTTGTAGCTAGTAAGGCCTCATGCACACAACCATATGTATTTTGTGGTACGGATACCATCCGTGCAGTGGCATGCCGGGTCCTTTCTCTGGCACCCTCCCCTCTAATACTTTAAAAAAAATTGTACCCCCTCACAGTTGTATTTCCCTCATTGTACAACCTTCACAGTAGTTTTGTACAGATGTGTGCCCCATCACAGTAGTTATACCCACATTGTGCCCTCTCAGTGGTTATGCCCTCTCTGTGCCCCTTTTACAGTAATAATCCCCATTGTGTCCCCTTCATAGTAATAATCCCCATTGTGCTCCCTTCACAGTAATAATGCCCACTGTGCTAGTAATGCCCTCTGTGCCCCCTCCATAGTAGAAATCTCCATTGTACCCCCTTCACAGTAATAATGCCCACTGTGGCTCCTTCACAGTAATAATGCCCATTGTGCCCCTTCATAGTAATAATGCCCAACTCTGGTATGCAAACTATGTAAACAAGCGCCATATTGTAATGGCTTCACACAGCAGTACAGTATACGTCATATGACACATCAGGGACGCTGAGAGCTGGAGGATATGGGGGCCATCTTACTTAATCAAGAATTATATCCACTTCTCTATCACAGTCCTTATGGAAAATGACTGTACCCCTTTCATTCAGAGACTGCCATTCCATTCTGCTCTATGGGGCTGCTGTAGAGAAGCAGAGTACAGTGATCTCCAGCAGTCCCATAGAATTGAATGGAACCACAACGAACATATGTGACCCCCACTCCATTTGCTCCATGGACCAATAGTCAAACCCCCACTGTTCAGATCTTTTTTTTTTTAATAGTCTTTATTTATCATTTTAAAAGAGAAAAAATAAAATAAAAAAATAATTCACAGCACACGTAACACGCGTATTTTAGAGACATTTGCAATACGCCAGTCCTGCAGGGTGAGCGATTGTGAGGTCACAGGGGACAGTTAACAGACCGAGGGTTGCTATTGGTCCTCACAGTTTTTAATATACCCTGGGCAGGCGTACAGCAGCGATGGAGAGGCTGGCACATAGATCCTCTGGGGCTCTCTCTGGGTATAGGGACCAGGCCTGGTGGTAGGTGAGGTGCCCTGGATGTTGTAGGTTTAGTGTGCCGGTGGCAAGATCCCTTATAGTTCGTGACGCCAGTGCCGGTAACGGTGGCACACCGATTTATTGTAGGAATAATTGAGGTACACACAGTTGTAGTGAACCAGAACTCCTTTTTACTGAACAGTTCAACTATATACAGGCTTCAGTTAGTTCCATATGCAGGGACTTTGATAACAGGCAGGCTTCACATAAATGGCAGGCAAAGTTCTTGCAAGATACTCAGAGAGAATAACACTCACAGATCAGGCTGTACTTTCTTCACATCCCGTCTGGCTTTCTCCAAGGCCCGTATGCCCAGGGCCGGCCTTAGGTGTTCAGGCGCCCTGTGCGAGCTAACCTTGTGGCGCCCCCCCCCCCCCAAAAAAAAATAAAAACACTGCTTGTTGCTGGCATCATGGCATAGGCTGGCTGACTATCCAACCAAGTAGTTACCAGCCCTCACACCCCAAAGGCCGGTGTAATGTTATACTTCCCTAGTTCGTGAGATTTCCCTACCCTCGTCACTTCCGGTCGCACCGGACATGACGTGAGGAGGTGTGCAGCGCCGCGCAGGCGCACAACGACAGGTTAGGGAAATTTCACAGCAGAGTGCGCATGCGCCAGGAGCCTCGCCGGCGGTTAGGGTAGGGAAAAACTATGGGCCAATGCGCAGTGATCGGA